>NW_027509505.1:1200000-1700000 GCF_048541705.1 Temnothorax americanus | reverse complement strand
TGATTCCTTAACGTTTAACACCGCAATATATTTCGATTTTATGATTCATAAAAGCTGTATGACTGTGTGTTCTGTTCGATGCTCTCCGAACGCGGGATAAAGCTGAAGTATATAACTTTGCGAAACTTTGGGAGTCAATTATTGATCAGCTTATTTGAAAAAGGGAAGAGAAGAAGGATCAATTCTACATGCTCGATAATATATTTTACATATAATAAAATAATAAAAGATAATTGCTTTTTAAATAAAAACGCTGGCGCTGCTTCCAATATAATTTTGGCCATTTTCTATTTGTTTATCTATTACAACACGTAATTAATCCTCAATTTAAACTTCCGCATAGGCAAAGTCGTCTCGAGATTCTTCAAAGAAAACTCTTGAAATTTAATATAAATTTCCCGCAACAGTTTGTGTATTGGGGGGCAGGAGTATTATTTTTCAAATCTCACTCAAACTATTTTCAGCGCGTAAGTTTTTCGGAAAAAATGTAAAGCAATACGCGCAAAAAAAAACATTATTTTAGTTTGGAGTTTTATCTGGTTTAAACATTTTTTTATTTCACGTTCGTATTTTAAGGTTCGTGGAAACGTTATAAATGTTGAAAAATATTTCTAGTTTACTTCGTTCGCGTGACGGAAATATCGAAGTACGAAAGAATTATCGCGCGCGGATTGCACTTGGCCGTCAATGCGATGATTCAGCTGTGTTATGATACATGCGATATATTTGCGGAAGAGATGGCTTTCTGAATATTTATAGATTGTTGCCTTACCGTCACAAAAAAGAAGAAACTCATGTTCTATAACTTCAAACATCTTGTCTGCACAAGATATATAAACATTGTAATATTTTATATAACTATAAGAAAATAACGAGAGGCAACAAGTTCTCTCATTAAAATATATAATTATACTTATCAGTTCATGGAGAATCGGCGAAGTGAAATTATCAAACCCCTAGTTTTTTGTTAATTCATTCATCAAAGATAACAAGACTAATTAACTAATCAATGCATGCTCCTTTGAGAGTGTTATCTCGACGGTAAATGTATTTTTCGTTGCTTCATTTGAGAGTTTAAGTATGTGAGATTCGAGTGGGGGCTGAAAGAGGGTCTGTTAATTGTCAAAATTAGGCACTCGAATGAGTTTTCGGGACCTGTGAAATATCTTTCTTTGTAAAAATACTGGGCTCTAGGGGTTCTGGCGTCATTCGCAGAGGCCATGTGCCCCTTCTTACAACTGTCTTCACAAAATTCCATTCTTTATACATATTTTCCCTAAAGCTAAAGAAAACATTTCGCGGCAGGATCAAACGTTTTTTATTTCTATCTTTCATCATCCATTTTCTAAAGGTACATTTTCTTGGAAAATTCATTTTAATTAAAAGTCGTCTTGTTTATAATAATTGTTAATTTGTAAATAATATATATTCTTAGACTCAAAAAATAATATTCAGAATCTATAATAGTTTTAGAATGTATGTATTTTCAAATCATACATTCGGAAAACATACAGAAATCACAAACACCAAATATTAACAATTAAGAATTGTTTTCTGGTGCGAAGTGTGAAATAATTGCGCGTTTTATTTGAATTCAATGACGAGCCGAAAGACACATCGGAATTTATTTTTCGCATTCGAATTTCGCGCGAGTGAACGGAGCGTAATATTACGCCACGCTGAGCCGGTTCTGTAATTTAACGCCGGTATCGTGCACACTCGTGCGGATGCAACTTTCATTCGATTCGCTGCGTTTTTCCGCTGTGACATCCCGTGAGCGCGCTTTCGCGGTCAGTTGTATAGAAACATTCTGTTTTTTTTTTTTATAGAGAATCTCATTTATCGAAATTTTTCGATGTTTGCATTGTAAAAATCGTGAAGAAAAAAATATATAAACATAATTGAAAAAATATATATGTATAAGGAGAAAATATACGCATATGCAATAATCCAAAATTATTCCTTGATTCACGCGTGTTTGTCAATAAAAAGAATCCATATCGTTGAAGAAAAAAAACCTGTATCGTACATTCTGGTTACGTTGTGTAAAACCTATTATTATTATACAAAACCTGCAATAATGACGCAAAAAACATTCCGCATCGAATATTTTGCAATCGTATCAGAAGTTCCTTTATATCGGACACGAACGATATAAATTCGTGTAAAAGCTTTCAGAGCTCTCTCGTGCCCGCAAAGTCCTCTTAAAAACGTGAAATGCGATAAAAACATAGAGTTACAAGTACGCTCATAGCAGAAACGAGTTTAATACCATGCACTCGAAATATTTTTCGCCCGCAGCGAATTATCCGCAAAATTATTCGCGATGCCTCGTCGCGTCGAGTGCTGGCTCGATATAAATTGACAGGCGACACGTGGAACAATTGCGTCACATATACGCGCACACGCCTCCGCTCTCGAGCGAGATGACGTTCCGTTAAATGCTTTTTCAGAGAGGAAACGACGTCTGTTCGCGAAACTATTGACCTCTTCTCTTCTAGCGTGGTTATATCGATATCGTGTCGCGTACAACAATGCCTGAAAACTTGGTCTCTGACTAATAATAAGCGTACGATGCCCTCTTTCAAAAGTTTGCTATTCCAGTATCTCGTAAAGTTTCGAATTACTTCAAATTATCATTCAAAACCGAAGATTTCTTAGAAATTTTGAATATCTTGAAAGCTTGAGAAAGGAGAATCTTTCCTTATAAGTATAGGTATCTATTAAAATATATCTGTAAAAAAGACGTGTTTAAAATCTTTAATATAATATAATTATTATGTATACACTCGTGCGAGATAGAGAGTTTAATTAAAATGCAACAACAAAATCCTAAAAGAGTTCGTTTAACCAAATTTAATTTTAGCGAGTATTTTTGTAAAGGCATCTTCTAGGCAAGATATGTATGCATCAATATTGTTATGCAAATATGCGTTGTTACCCGTTGTAAACCATCATTTCCCTATTGTCGTCGTTTTCAATCAAATCAATTTATTTTGAGAAATTTAACGATATCGATATCGCAGACTCCGCAGTTCGTTGCTTCGCTCAAACGTCTCGATATTGTTCGAAAAATTGAGATGACTCATAGGGATACTTTTTATACACACACACAGGTGGTCGCTTATCTAAACTCGCGTCAGCTTTCGTATTTCCATACAAAAAGAGTGCTCAGCTACGGCACGATCGCGAAGCGCACAGAAATTCCTGGAACGATAAGCCGTTTGTCCGTCCCGGTCTAGAGCATCTTTCACGGAGCGGACAAAGGACATTTTCCCGAGTTTGACGGGCCTTTACAGTTTTGGAAAGTTGGACACAGTTGCAGACAACGTCTGTGACGAAAAGTTAGAGAACATCAAGATCCGCCACCCGTTCAAGATGCGTTACAAAATGTAATATATTTTTGTAATTTAATAATTAAGATTTTGTATTATATATTTTCTCGAGATGCGCAAGAAAGCAGCTCATATATATAAAATAAAATTAATTTTTAAATAGAGATATGTAATCTCCTCATCTCGGAGACAGAAGGTAAACGTTATAAAAAAAATCTGTAAAGTTAAGCGAAAAAAGATTACAAAATGTAACAAAGTTATTTATTTCTGGACATTTTTGCGAGAGTCGATGGTCGATCTTTGCCGTATAGTTTGTAAATTTGCGTAGTACTCGTTTTCTGATAATTGTCGTCTGTGAGAACGACAATTACACGGGTCATCGTAGTGACTCTCTCGGGTCGGTCACTGATCCACGCCGGTGATCCCGAAGAGGTAAAAGTTTATACCGTTACGAAAGAGCGCCTCCTTGTGCGCGGTCAATGCGCGGCGCGCTTTTACGTGACCGGAAAGGTGCGCGTAAAAGCGGAAGCTCGCTCGCAGATAGATAACCAGCCTATAAATTATTCCAGCTTTTATTCTTCTCGGGACGAGAAAAACGTCTCATTTGCAATTGCATACCTTCGCAAGAATTTTATGTATCGTGGAAAATGGGCATTTTTCTTTCTTTCCTCTTTCTCTTCTGATCCAAATCGAAATTCCAACTCGAGGAAAAACCATTCCATTGTCGACGGCACGAAAAAATGTTCAGATGTTCCAAACGTTGAAACACAGCACAGTACCTGAATATTTGTTTGTTTCAGAACTGTGTTGCTATTAAAATGAAGGACTTACCGAATTCTACAAAAATCTTTATAGATTCTATATATATTTCTCTTAATAATGTAAATTAAAAAACATTTTACGTACAGTTGTAGGAGAACTATATGTATCTTATAAATCATAAAACGCGCGAAGCTGGAATAATAAATCAAAATCTAATATAAAAAAAATAGAAGAAAATCAGGCATGCCAAACGTGAGGACACATCCGTTTTCCCACGCAATAATAATATCATTAAGATTTTTATCGGTATGATTACATCACTTTTCTAAGGATCAGGTATAGTATAATTGTGTCGACGGATTTAATTATTTTGTTTTTACAGTTTAATTAAAATCCTAATAGTTGGTAAATTCAGAAATGTTCGTTATCACAACTCGTATGCGTGCACGTGCAATCCAATATTTTTTACAACTTACAATAAAAAGATGTCGAATACATTGGAGTCAAAAACATTATTCCCGAATACACGCATTATGCCCGATTATACAATGGTTATTATTATATAATAATACAAATAATAAAATTAAATTATCATCTCTTCTAAAAAGATTAAGAATCGAGTAGCGAAAAGACTTATTAACTTAAGCCACTTTTGCTTTCGACCGTTGAATCGTTCTACTTTTTGCAAATGCATTTCGAAGGTTCGTTGCACCAAGCGATATCGATTAATACCGCATCGCACGCAATCAGAATTTTTCATTGTCACATACGATACAACGGAAGAGAACGTCAACTGGTTTATCACGCTCGTTAGAAAATTCCATAATTCACGCAACGTTATAATATAATTCTCTCATTTGGCACTGCTATAATTCCTTTGCCACACAAATGCAAATTATTCCCTTTGAACGCAATCCTCAAATAATAAATTATTAAACGACAACGCTCGAAAAATTTAATTAGAGAATGTTTTTGTATTATGGAAAATTAAATAAATTTCAAATAATTGGAATATGTCTCAAAATTAATTTTAATAAAATTCAAAATTTATAAGACATAATTGTTTTATAAGAATTAACATTGCGCGATTGAAGAGAAGGTTCAGTATTATCAAAATTCAATCATAAGGAGTCAAGGGAGCTGATTTTACTCGTTCTGGGATCTGGTATTGAACTCACCTGCGGGAGATTTCAATAGATTCAGCTTCGTCTCGTTAGCGAATCACGCGATGCTCCCAGAGAACCAAGCGATATGACATATATCTAACAAAATAAGTAAATCTAGTCGAACAAACTCTCAAAACAGCAAAATAGATGGCCGATAATCTGCGAACTTCGAGATGCAAAAAGGTGGTACAAAATACGTAGACTATGAGAGAGAGAAAGAGGGAGACAGAGAGAGAAAAGTAAAATTTCAGTTCTTATAGAGTATCTATCCTTTCTTAAAACTTTTTAAGCTTTGTCTAATCCTTTTTAATTCTATATAATCTTTTTTCCATATTTTTTAACTATGCTACAATATGTATTTTTTTTTAGAAAAATATTTGTTTCACAAATCTATATAGTTTTCCGGATGATATCTTTGGCAGTGGCATTTTTCTATCAATTATTATTTTGCAACGCGATAAACTATTTTTATACAATGTCGATTACCAGAGACTCTTTGTTAATTATAACAATCAAAATTCCAGACTCCCTTGGAGCGTAACGATATGCTTTTCTCATAACGGTACCTCAGGTAGACGGTTAGGTAGGTATGCGGAATGTTTCGAGGGTGAATTTTTCCTGCACCTGTCACAATTGTCTGAATTGTCCCACGGCCCTGAATTTATTCACAAATTACCTAGCAAAACAATCGCACAGTCTCGATATTTTGACTTGCGAGGATTTTTCATTGGATTATTTAAAAATTCGTAAAAAGAGTTTCGTCTCTCTGGAACCAACAATAAGCGTAAAAATTCCTCGATCCTATATCTAAATGCAATGCTTCCTAACATCCAGGGTTAATCAATTAATTATATGTACGGTATGTACATTATATAATAATTTTATATAACGCATGTATCTATACACACAAACATATATATATTGTACACTTTTATTATTATTTTATTCAGTTTAATTTAAAAAATAATAATAAGATAATATAGACGTGTATCTCGCTTTGTCTTGATTCACTATAGCTCGATTATCGATTCAGGATCCCTCGTATAAGCGTCAGCGTAGATCATCGCTTATACCGCGATTATATTCAGGATCCACAATTCGGTGAACGCTGCATCTTGTTCCGCTAGTTATATTCGCGATGGAAGATTTAACATTCGGGGATCAACGATCGCGGATCGACGTAAATTAAAACGATTTCAACGATTTCGCGTCAGGGCCACTCAGGGCCTCGGCCCGCGACGCGACGCGACGCGACGCGACGCTCGCACGGTTGCACGGAGCGATGGCGACCGCAACCGCGGTCTTAACACGGGGAGACCTGCCTGACTCACCTGCCACGACGTGTCGCGCCCGCATTTTCCGGCTCCTTCTTCTCTCGTCTCGTTTCACCCTTTCACGCACTCAACATTCTGCCACTCTTGCTCCTCTTGCCTGTGTTTTTCCCGCTCGCACTTTTTTCCTCGCGCGCCGTGAAAAAATAAATTTCCGCTCCGAGGTACGTTCTCCACTTTTTCACCTCCACACCCGCGCGCCCGCCAGCTGCGACCTCCTTCGACCGACGAGTGACGACGAACGCTCCTCGCCAGTCGCCGAACGAGACTGCGAGCTCGGAGCAGTCGGAGCTGCGAGCAGCGCGAGCTGACGGCTGACGCGGCGAGACGGTGGCGGAGGCGGAGAACGAGAACGCCGCCACCTCGACCACTTCGCTCGACGGAGTCGACCTGCGTCCTGCGTCCTGCGTCGGGCCCCTCTCCTTCTCGGTCATCGTTGCAACGTAGTATGCGAGTTACCTGGTGACCACGGTTACCTGCCTATTCGTTTACCTGGCGCGCCAGGTACGAACAAAGAAACCAAAGAGTGATTCTTTTAGCCAAGGATTAGCGATATCATTTCGTTGATTTCAATTTGCGATAATAAATTTGCTGTAAATTTTTGCGTAGATTTGAGAAAAGAAACCCCTTTCTCTCTCAAATCCACGTCGACATTTCCTTATATTCGCGAATAAGCATTTTATTATAAATAAGAATAATAAAATTGCCAGTTGTCGTCAAGGCAATCTAATCACTTTTGTTATTTATTCATCGCGGCGAAGAAAATCTCCTATTCGTTGTATAAATAAGGATCTTAATTTTCACGTATACGCACATATTTAGTATTTATTATAGCGACATTAAGTTGTAAAAACATGCGATTCAACATTTCTTTTTGCGCAAAGATAGCTGCTCTATTTTAAATTGGTTTATCATACATACGATAAATGGATTTTTTAAAAGAATAGATAGAAATAATGAGAACGGTAAAATTAAGAAAAAAATGTTTGATAATTATTTTTATTTGGTTACATATTAAAGATATCACATCTAATGTGAAAAATATACATTTTTTAAATTTAAAATATTAACAATATATATTATCAGGTTTAGATATTATATAATAAAATATCTGAATTATTAGAATAGTTACGAATGAATACCTTTCTAACAAAAATTTGCAAATAATAGAAAAAAAATTTTGATAAATTCAAAAAAATCTAACGGATCTTCTTTCAAATCATCGTTTAAAATAAAGATTATTTAAAAATAAATAACGTCGAATTTTCAAAAAGGACTCAAAGTGACATCTTACTGTTGTCTATCGAGACAACCGATTTTTACCGACGTATCTTCCTTTTGCTAGTAGTTTCGTCTTATTTTATATTATATAAAAAAAATGCGGTAGTGCAACACAATATATATATTATAATATTAATGCGTTGTAAAAATATGAATGCTTGGTTATGAAACACATCTGCATAATATATATAATATAAATCACGAATTTAAAACTGTACCGTATTATAATAAGCTAATTGTTCAGATATTTATTGTGAGTCGGCGATCGAAAATTTTAAATCGACACGGTTATATGTAGATAATGTTAATATTTTTCAATTACTTCCGGGTTCAAGGCCCTGATAATAATCACATATTTACCTAATTGTAAGATTGATAGTCTTTGATATATCTTCATCGGCATCACAGCGTCGACATCGAATTTCGTGAGAAACTATAATATTTAATTGTCGATTCAGCAATAAAAATAATTTGCGACAATCGCAACCTTTCGATTATGAAATTTTGAATTAAGAATATTTTAGCGATTCTCCGGTGTTGAAAATAAAAGTTGCCGAATCCCGTAAGAAACTACAATTCTGTAATAAACTTTTCAAGTTGCAAGTAACAGGTTACAAAATTGAATGTTGAATTTAGTTTGCAGCGCGCATGCGCAAGTACTGGTGCTACCGCACTGCCTAGTGCCTAGTGTTTTGCGGTCGCCGGAGTGCCGGAGTCCGGAGTCGCCGGAGCGCTGCGGCTGCGAAAATGTCAGCTCGCTGGTGGTGAATTGGTGATCAGTGGTGATCATTGGTGATTCACGCTCGGCGCTTGGCGCTCGGCCTGTGCCTGTCTCGCGCGCGCGTCGAACGGCTGGGGCTGGACGGCTGTACGCTGCACGTCCCGTGTCCCGTGTCCCGTGCCACCGAACCGAGACGAAGACGATCGACCACGTTCTGCTCGGACCGCGAGCAGGTGAGCGACAGCGTGGATACACGCGTGTTCGTTAGGCGAATCGCCGCACGCACCGTATACCGGGCGGATCGTCATATTCGTCATTCGTCGACGACGGCGGACGGCGGACGGCGCCCGTTAACGGGCGAGCGAGAGCAGGTTAAGTGCATTCGCACCGCAGCCACGCAGCATCCTATTATATCCCCGTTCATAGTCCATACCTGTCCTCGTGCTAGTCGCGCTCTGATATCAGTCTCTGGCGCGCTGTTCGCGGCAGCTGGTAGCTGGTAGCTGGTAGCGGTTTCACGATCGCCAAATGGAATTCCCGTTCCCGCACCCCGCACTTCCCGCTGCACCTGTCAAGTGCACTTTCTTAAAGCGTGACTCATGCTATTGCCGATGAGGGGGTAAAAAAGGCTCGAATGCCATTCCGGGGGACTGTCTAATTTATCAGCAGCGCGAGCCCGCGATAATCTCCAGGTGACTTTATATTTGTACTGGGATGTGGTGGGGTGGCAGATAAGAGGGCCTGGCTTGGTTTATAATTTCGTTACGTTACGACACGTCTGTAACTGTAAAGTTAGACTGAAAAAGATAATAAATTATTAAAGGGTAATATATTTGTGCATTTCTCTTTCAAATGCGTCACTCTATACGCGACTCCAATTATTAAAATTTATAATTTCATTTAATTTTAGTCATTAGCCAGTATGTATCACGTGTGTAATACACTGAACCATGTTAAAAACAAATTATATTGGAAAATGTTAGATTGTAATCACGTACTTATCGAAACACGAACATTTTCAATTATCCTCCGACAAATTTATTTTCTTACTCTGAACGTATTGTTATGTGACGGTTACCTTTGTTTTCTGTTAATTATATATAAGGTATAAATTATATTAGGAACGTGCCAACGCACATACGTGTGTTGAAAGACTAATTATATATAACGGGTGTAAAATCTATTAGGAACATGTTACGATATGTGATAGACATTAGACGATAGTTTTAATAAAATAAGAGTAGCTAGGACTTTTAATTGTCACACGTCGTTGAAAAATATCAAGTAACATTTGTACGTATTGTTTCATTGATAAGAGTAATTCTCCTCTAGGATGATGGAGGAACCACTGAGCCAAGGTGCCTCGCCGTCCAGCGGTGGCAACTTTTCGGTGGGTGGTGCCAGTGAACTCAATTCGACCACCACGGTCAGTCTAGATGAGAGGATATTGGATATCGCATCGCGACACAGCTTAAATGTCCTTAGAACACCTCCGACCAAAAAAGCCAAGAGGGTTCGATTCTTCCGCAATGGAGATAAATATTATACAGGTGTGGTAATGGCGGTGACGCCTGAAAGATATCGCAGCTTCGATAGTCTCGCGTCCGATCTGACTCGTGCCCTGGTTTCGAGCGTTACCCTGCCGAATGGGGTGCGAACGATATATACCATGGATGGTCACAAGGTACAGAGCGTCAGCGACCTAGAGGACGGCAAGTGCTACGTGGTGTCTGGCCAGGGTGAAATCTTTAAGAAGGTCGAATATTCGGCGTCCAAGGTCCGTCGGGGGAGCTCGCTGTCTGGGCTGCCGCAGTCGCCGGCAGCTAGCAGTGGTGGCGGTGGTACCGGCAGGCAGACCAGCGCCATTCCGTTGTGCGTGAAAGCGCGCATCGTGACGCTGATCCGCCACGGTACCAAGCCACGCAAGGTGGTGCGGTTATTGTTGAACAAACGCAACGCGCCGAGTCTCGAGCACGCGATGGAAGCGATTACGGAGGCGGTAAAACTCGATACTGGGGCGGTGAGGAAGGTGTACGCGTTGTCAGGTCAGCAAGTGACCTCGCTCGAGCAATTCTTTGAGAATGATGACATCTTCGTGGCTTACGGCCCGGAAAAGTCCGTACAGGAAGATTTTGAGCTGGACTTCGAGGAGAGTAAGAGTGTTCAGAGTTTCCGCCGATGTCCGTGGAGTTCCAAGCGACAGAGCGGCCCGATGCCGCGGATGCCGAGAAAGTCTGGCAAGAAGACGCTTACCACGCCGCAAGTCAGGACTCCCAGTCCGTCGTCTTTGATACTGCCGCAGCCTCTGAGATTGCATTACACCGTAGGACACATAATTGGAGACGGAAACTTTGCCGTCGTTAGGCATTGCACTCACAAGTAAGTATTACGAAACACAAAGGACTTTTAAATAGAAATTTTATATGAATTATGGAAACATCGAAACTATAGTTTTGAAGATCGGAAGATGTTGTTTTATAGAAGATAATTGTGCGATATGTAAAAAAAATAATTAGTGAAGTTTTATATTAAAAAAAATATAATTAACGTGCAAAATGTAACGCGATATTGTAATTTATTTAACCAGAGATGGCCTTTAGTTTGTTTGTTCAAAAAATCTGATACGAAACATTAAAATTTAATATTTTAGATCTAGCGGAGCTGAATACGCTATAAAAATTGTGGATAAGTACAAGTGTCAAGGAAAGGAGACAATGCTAGCCAGCGAGGTAGCGATACTAAGACAAGTTTGCCATCCCAATATAATCAGTTTGATTGCGGAACAAGATACTGCCGATCAGCTATTTTTAATTATGGAACTAGTTAAGGTACGCCATCGAAATTGAAAGAAACGTAATAGTGCTGAAAAAAAAAATCAAAACGATACATTTGTAATTTAATTTATAATGTAAAATTTAATTGCGAAGATGTAGTAATTGAAACGATATTACCTCAGGGTGGAGATTTATTCGATGCAATCGCAGTAGCGACGAAATTCTCCGAGGCAGAAGCGAGTGTGATGATCAGTCACTTGACTTCCGCCTTGGCTTACTTACATTCGCGTCATATCGTACATCGCGACGTTAAGCCAGAGAATCTTTTAGTTGAGATGGATGGCAGTCACGTTAGGTGTTTGAAACTAGGTGATTTTGGACTCGCGCAGGTAGTGCGAGAACCTTTATACACGGTGTGTGGTACACCTACTTATGTGGCACCGGAAATTCTCGCCGAAACCGGATATGGTTTAAAGGTATATTGATTTATTATAGCGAATGTAGCAAATAAGTATAGCAAGTAAAGTTGTTATAAAAATTAATTAGTTTTTTGGAACACATTTCTCACATGTACTTTTAAAGAAAATATATTTTTAAAGGCAAAAATATAAGAATTTTTAATATTAATCTATAAAGACATGAAAAATATATTTAGATTATATATAAATATGTCTTAAAAAAAAAATTTCTGTCATAACTCTTATGTATATATAAATATATTGTTTTTTAGATTGATGTATGGGCGGCCGGAGTAATTCTGTATATTCTCTTGTGCGGCTTTCCACCATTCGTATCGTTAGATAACGAACAGGAAGAATTATTTGAGCGTATTCTGAGCGGTCAATATGAATTTACATCGCCGTATTGGGACACGATATCGGATTCCGCAAAGCAGCTTATCTCGAACATGTTGCAGGCACTGCCAGAACTTCGCTTCAGCGCGGAGGACGTGTTAGATCATCCGTGGCTCGCGGTAACTATCACTGACATACGACATTGTTATTGTACCTCACGAGTTAGAGAAATCACCGCGTTGCCGCACCAGCATGGCTTAAAACCCCTTTCTCACTCTCTCACGGTAACCGAAGATGAATTTATCAGGTGGTTCTCGGCTACGCGACACATTCGCTATTGCATTTATTATTTTAGGCACGATTCCTTCAGCTCCTTTTAGTTCGTCACGCCACACTACACAGGAAAAGAGTTCAGAGCGGGTTTATAAATGTAACATTTGGAATTTCAACAATAAGTTTTGTCAACGAAATCATCTCGAGTTTTGAATTTATTTAATTTTATTGTTACTTAATTCATAAATAATTTTATATTTATATAGTTTCGGGAAAAGAGTCAAAAACATAAACAGCTCTAGACTATAGAATTTATTTTATAAATTACAAAAAAAGATTACGTATTATAAATATTCTTCTGTAAATGTAATTTATTTAAGAAATAATAATTCGTTATGATCTTTTACTTTACACGCTGAACAAAATGTCTATGTTATGAGCGTGGTGTGATCAGAAACCTAGTTTGCCTCCTTCACGCTTTGTCGGCTTTATTTCGAACACAACACTAAGAAAGCTTTTGTAGTGGTTTGCTGTATCTGTAGCAGTGCTTTTTCTTTTCTTTTGTCCCGCCTCTGTATATCAGCAGAGCTTTCTAGGAGGCGAGCAGACCGCAACAGCAACTGCTGCCGACGCACCGGCGGAGCAATACTGGAATCAGCAGCGTAAGCCGATAAGATTGGCTACCTTTGAGTTCGACTTCAAGAAGCAGCGCAGTCAACGACAGGATGACGATACCAGAACAAGAGCTGAGTGGAAAAATGATATTGTTGATCGTTGCGACGCACAGGAGTTCATCAATACCCAGAGAAAATCGGATGAGCGAAATCGTGATGAAATTGATTTTGCCAACGGCAATAGCAACGAAAATGATTTAACGTTTCTTAGTTCCGACTGTCTGAAAGACATCAATAGTCTGAGTCGATCAATGCACGATCTAATAGATAATCTAAACTGTAACAGAAGGCCGCGACGTCGTCTCGAATCGCAAAGCGCTACTTCGTCGCTTAACAGCATTCCAGAGAATTTAAATACGTGCAATTGTCGCAGCACGTCACCGGTTTATTGCAGCAAAATCGCCGAGAAGATAGTCACGGATTCTAGGAATCATCGAGGCGATCAGAAAAATGGAAACTCGGTAAAAGAACCAAGATATTTTCACTCGAATTGTGAAACGCCGAAGTCGGCGAATAAATCCATCGTCAAGAATCGGCAAAATATATGTAACCAAAAGAACTTGTACGAGATGAGTCGTGAAAGGAGATTCGACAGCGATGACTTTCGCAACAGCAACGCGACTGCGTCGACATCGAGCGACAGTCTGACGGGCGATAGTTCGACCGGCAATGACATCGAGACTTCTGACAGCTTTGTAAACATTCAATTCGCGCGATTGGCACGTGGCCAAAAATCGAGCTCGACGCAAAGCATGGAATCGACTGATAGTTTCGAGAATGTGAGTTTTCGGTACACGAACCGGAACGACTGTCTCAAGGATCATTCATCACAGATATCTTCCAAGCTCACGAATAATCAGGATCAGAATACATCTGCTACGAAGATACTGCAAACCCGAATAGCTGTGCTGAATACATTAAGATCACCTAAATCGAACAATCAGCTCGACAAAAAGAACTGCAATAGCCCGTTTAGTAGGGTTCAAGAAATGGGTAAATGCGCAAAGAACGAGCCAGTGAAGCTACGACAGGAAAGATACATTAATAGGAAGATTCAGACAGATCCCAGAAATGCCAAGAGCAAGAGATACAGTTGCTTTTCTTCATGCGCAACGAAGAGATCGCCCGAGGAAGTCAGCGGCGGCGGCGGCAGCGGTGATAAAGTCACAACGCGGAAGTTTAGCTCGACGGATGAGTTACGCGACGAAACGAGACAGAAGTCAGCAACGCGGACAAAACGGTTTAGCTTGTATTACACACCGCAGCCGTTGAGGAAGACATACGAGAGTGAAGCGAAGACCGGGAGGATCACGTACAAGTCGACGGGTCGCACCCAGCGATCTGAGGTGAACAAGGGAAGGGACGAAGAGGAGGTGGAAAAAGTAGATAGGAGCCGGAGATCAGTGATCGACGCCTCGACGATTGCTAGCAGGGGCAAATCCAACAGGCAAAATGTTCACGTGAAAACAAGCGGCGTACCGAACACGACCAGGACGAAGTGATAACGAGTAGCGTAGAGTCGTGGTGATTCGCCAAAGGTGTGTGGACGCTGACTTACGACTAGTTCGCGCCAGAGCGATGAAATCCAAAGTTCAAACGCTTTAAAAATGGGGCAATTGTGGTATTGGTATTGTTCAAAGTCATTAAGTTGATTGACACTCTTGTACAGCGATTGAAAAAGCGAGCTTCATCGAAGTTGAGAACTATTTTCTTAATGACTGTGTACACGCGAGAAAAGTTTCGCGTCGCTTTAAATTTTATTAAATTGAAATTACGAAGGGCTAAATAGAATGACACTAAACATTTTGCGATGGTAGAAACGATCTCATAATCCTTAGATTTTGAACTTTCAGATTTAGATTGACAGTAGTGACAGTGTTAACGAAAAGCTACAATAATCGATAATTTCTATTTTTTCTGAAAGTTTTCAGGTCATTAATTACAATAAAAATAAAAAATGAAATTTAAAACGATGGGTTAGAAAGTTATAATATTTCTTTAAGGCATTTTACCGACAAAATAGTATTGGGAAATAATTGTACGGGTGTTAAAAAAAGTACAGTTATAATACTTTTCACTGATGCCATTCAAAAAGAAATCCTCGAATCTTGTAGATAATCCAACACAGATTAGTGTGAAATGGTGTAAAACTTTTTTTTAAATTTACGTATATTTCCATACAGTTTTTAATACTGTTGAAAAATTGAATAGCTGAAAAAGACCAAAGACAGATATATAATCGCAAAGTGTGTAAAAGATTTTTTTAAAGAATAAAACTGGATTTAAATTCATATCTGCAAAAATTAATTACCAGTATTAACTTCTAGAGTTAATCTGGAGGACTTGCTGGTTATTAAAATCCCGGTTGCAATTCGTCCTTTTTTAGATATTATCCTTTTAGTTAGAGTAAGAATAATATATAATTAATCTTGCGTGATAGAGAGTGCTAATCGATGATGACGTAACCAGTCCTTAATCGTCCGGGAGGATGACTATGTCAACAGCACTGAGATAGTAGTAGATCGATAGCGAATGATGACGATGACGGAGATTGAAGCGGACGAGTTTGGAATTAAGAACAAAACATGCCAAATGCATTTAAGTAGGTTATTTTATATCGGATGTCTACGTAAGTCTAGTTATAGATAAAACGCAAATAGACGGAGTATTCAATCAATCCTTTCGGTTTTATGACGCGAAAAAGGCTTTAACATATGTGATGTGTGTTAACGTAAAAATTAATTTTGGCGACTTTTAGCTTATTTATATACTTATTGATATTTGAACGTCTCTTTTAAACTAAAGGAAATTTGTCTTAAGAAAAAATACGATTTTAAGATAAAAGTTACACCGAGTAGTTTCTCGAAGAGTGCAATGTATGATCGAAAGGGTTAAGGTAAAAAATAATAACTAGGAGGATAAAGCTTCATTTTCGAGCGATTAGCGATTAGCGATTAGCGATTAGCAATTGGTATTTAATAACGTAAGAATTTTCGCAACGGAAGACAAAGGGCGACGAATTGGGCGATTTTGGGATGCTGGATAAGCGTAGTGCACATTGAATTTATTCAAGGAAAAGCGAGAAGATAATTATTTTTGTAAAGGAACCGCGTCGTATTAGCAATAAGATACGCCACTGGAAAAAATTGACGAACGAGTGCATGCGCTGCAGAAAAAGAAAGATGACTATTACTAAAATTATTTTTGTAGGTGTTGATAAAGTGAAGGCAAGAATTGTCAGTGTCGTCTTTATCAAAATGGAAAATCAGGAAAATATTCTTTCACATAACTGATTTTATCAAATGAGTAAAGAATGTTGAAAGAGGACGTTTTGTAAAGGAACAAAAAATTATTTTTATAATAAGTCAGTTTCAAGTGTATGCAATTTTTTATTTAAAATTACTTATTTTAAACGAAGGGGGAGAGAGAGAGAGAGAGAGAGAGAGAGAGAGAGATTGCCTTTTTTACGTTATATATTTTAAATTGTGGGATATATACTTATGGAATTTTCCGTTTTGATTCTGCATAGAAGTAATTCAGGACACAAAAGTGTCTTTTAATTTAAAACAATATTGGAATTTTTATATAAATATACATATAAAAAGTAGAAAATATATGCATATGTAAAATTTGCAACTTTTGGAACTCGGAAATTTCAAAAATAACGAAAGGGTGAGGTTTTTGAGATTTGATCAAGTCTTGACTCAACTTTATCAATTGTGAAAATTATCAGAATCATAACATCGCACTCTTTGTCGCTCGATCATTGCCAATTTGTGGTCTCACTTTTGCTGCAGCGATTCCCGACGATTTTTGTATCGCGCTCGTGTGACGTCTATCGACAAATTGTGTACATAATTGTAATGACGTGTGTGTAAGGCTTGATTACTCGTAAAATGATAAAAATAACGTCGTTACTGTGATTCGTTCGCTCGTCATTCATTTATTCGCGTTTTCTAGCGCGGAATCCCGACTTTTAGAATTTTGTTAATAAACGGTAATAATTATCTACTTTTTTTCGTTTTTCGTTCTTGTTTCGTTGTATTGTTCTTAATATCTTAATAAGCATGTCGATCTGCGCGCAATTTATGATAGTTCATAGGTTTTAAACGTGATTTACGCCAAAAATTAAAGATGCATATATTGCGACTTTAACTATTTATATTATATATTATTATTATATTATATTATACATATATATATATATACATATATTAGAGATATGATATTCGTATAAAAGCAAATCTCTTATCGTGCAACTCTATTCTCCAAATTTAACCGTATATTAGCTATATCTGTTTAGTTTGCGATTTGCAGGTATAGAATTAAAAGAAAGCTACAACACCTCACGCCAATGTGTCTTGCAACGTTACGTTCATGTTTATTTTCCCAAAATACGCATTGTACAAATATGGTTAATAAAACAATCTAGCAATTTTTGAAATTATTGATAAAATATGTTCCGCTGAGTTCCGATCAAGGACACGATTAAAATCGGAAAATAGCGAAACGTATTTAAATTTGACGACATAAAATATAATTAATATGTTATTATTAATATTATTTGAGTACGCGCGTGTAAAATTTTGTTGATTATAATTTTCAATAGAATTCAATCTGAATTATTTAATATTTTGATTCGCCAGGTTTACACAATTACGCGAGTTTTATCTTTGCACTTTTTTTCTAGCGTATATCAGGGAGCGAATAAATTGCAACACGTAGGTGTATTTTTTGTGCAATTAATTACATCGGTGTTGACGCGATGTTTGACGCGGCACTACGGGTTTCCATTTTATTACTGTTTCAGTTATTTGAGATTATTAAGCAACACACATCATTATCATATATAAATGCACCCGCAACTATTCAATGTACTGCCACAAAACTTACACTTATATTGAAAAATATAATTACTAAATTTCACGGTTACTGCATTTCGAGTTTCCATTTCATTTCCATGCTAATGCTCACTTAAAACCATCGAGATAAATATTAACGATAATAATGAAATATTCGCAATTGTTGTTTCCCATTTTATCTATTTATTTAAAATCAAAGACAATTGATTCAGTTTTATTCATCAGTCATACACATGCTCGTGAAATTAAAATTGAATTAAAATTACATAATTTAAGACGTTATTATTCGATTATTATAATCGATGCGCTAATCAAATTGAAGTAGACGACTATAACAGTTTCTTCTTGACGCTGTAATATTTTATTATAACATTCTTTTATCTTTTTTATTAATTGTGACATTAATATTAAAGTATAAATTAATACATTATTATATATATATATATATATATCAACACGTTTGAAATTACGTTTGTATCAAAATGTGTGTAACATACTAGTCAGATATAGTACTAAATACTATTAGCATCGACGTATAAATCGTATTAAAATATATATGCGATAACATTTTTAATTTGCGGCAGTTTTATCGCGCGTGTCGGCAGTTGGATGTGTTTTCGTAAGCGCGAACAGCACGTTTTTTGTTTATTTTGAACTTGAACGCAGCGCCGCAACCATTTCTTTTCTGTCTCATCTATACACTCTCTAACTCTCTACTCACACCTCACGCCGAGGCGCGGCGCTGGCGGCGCAGTGCGCAGTCGGGAGCGCGTGATCACGTGATCGAGCCGTGTTTTCTCGCTCGATTTTCGCGTCGAAAATCCATCCCGCGACTCGTTCGTCGTCTAATTGGTGTGTCTAACAATAAGTCGTGTCTCTGATGATTACGCGGGAGTGCTAATTAACCCGATGTGATCGCGAATAGTTGTTTGATATCGTTCTTCGGTAATACGCATCACGTTCTATCGTGCTGTGTCTCCCGATCGAAATATTTCACCTCTCAATTCCCTCGTTCTTGCATTACGGACATTCGCAGTATTCGCACCCTTGTATAAATTATTAGCATCGGATCTCTAGATTGATCAACGTGTAATACATCATCGACGTAAAGATTTAACGAGCGATCATCGCGATTGAGATTTTTCGGAATATCGGGTTAATGGAGTTTTCGCGTAGCGGCGTGAAGTTGGCGCGATTCGAATCTTTCAACTCCAATCCAATCGCGAATGACGCGAATCGCGACGCGACGTGGACGTGCATCGCGCGTTCAATTCATTCGCGTGCGTTTCGCCGTCGCGTTTCGACGCGTTAGCTTCTTTCTTTCATCCCAAAGCTGCGGACGTAACAGATCCAATGATCGCCAGGAGTACCGTGCGAGATCAACCCGAAATCGGTCGTCGGGTTGATTATTCGAGTAGAGAAATGTGTAAGTACGTAATCGCAAGTTTTCGGTCGGCTTGCACGGGTGCGTGAAAAAGTGGTCGCGCGCGTCGGGGCAAGGGGCAATGGCGGAATCGGAATCCAGTGGACGGGAAGATTTATGGCAACGTAGACAGGTATTGAATCCATTTATCTCACATATGTATTACATGACGGAATAAATATATCTTTGTTAAAAATTTCCGACATAGAGAATATATTAGAAAAGTTCTCAGCACATTCAATCTCGGATCAAACGGGAAATGACAATTTCACAAGTTTTCGGGTATATTTAATTATTATTATTAATTTATATATCTAACGCGTGTCGTACGTATTGGAGCGCGAACGCGAAAGATGCGAGAAAAGACAGATCTGTTTGGCGTGATTCGGATATGTTGCGCGTCGTCGCGGAGCATCGCCGTCAGCTGTAACGAATTCGCGGCGAGGGCGCGGGCGCGGGCGCGGGCGCGGGATGTTCCCCCTCCCCTTTGCTCCGGCCGCGCGACGATCTCGGAGCTCGCCGCTCGCCCCCACCCGCCACCGCCGCGCACGGCGCGCACCTCGCACCGCGCGATACGGTTCAACGTTCCACGGCGCGTGGCGCAGTCGGCGCTCGCCGATCGTCCACGCTCGTCGTTGTCAGTTCGAACGTCGTGGCGCGTGATTCCGTCCCGATTATGTTAACGCTTACATATCGAGAGTGAGAATCGTCTCTCTCTCTCCCCCTCTCTCCCTCTCTCTCTCGTCTTCTCCTTTGCGACGCATATCGGTGAAAAAGTGTGCTTTTTTGGTGATCGCAGAAGCTGCGGAGGGATACATATCAACGGGACAAGATTCGCGTGGGACACGCATCGGGCGCGAAGCCGCGCTTGGATCACGTAAGTTTGACTGAAAATTCGTTTTGCGGTTACGGTAAACGGCTTTCAATGTATTACACACGCGTGTTATAGACGGAGACTGCGAGCCGTTATTATAGTTATCGCATCTCGTGAAGTATCGCGAACCGCGGAATGGTAGCCGATTACGAGTCACGTGATCGTTGCTCCGAAATCCGCTGGTCATTCAAATTTAAGGCGCGAATAAAACGCTATTTTATTTAGTATAAGTATCTATATATAATTATTTCGCGTGTTATTTGTTTTACTACATTTTAATGTATGTGCGACAAATGCGCCGATTATTAATTAATATTAATTAATTCAATTATTAGTATATATTGATTAACTTTTATAATCATTATTATATGATAAAAACAAATATTTGATCAAAATAAAAGTACATTATTGATCGGTAATATATTGATTTTATTTCATATTAAAGAAAAACTAAAATTTTCTGAAACTTTCAAGTTTTATCGCTGACGCTTCTAGCATTTTTAAAATGTACTACCTTAAAATCGACCGCGCGGTAAAAACATTATTTTTTCGTTGTATATTGTTTATGTTCATTTCCACATTACATTGAATACCGTCGCTCGACTAAGAAACTACTCTATAGCTAACGTGTAATATACCGCTCGCGAAACAGGCAATTTTTCGTGCTCAAATATTAACTCGGCGCGTTGTATGTGCGCGTATCGCGCCACGTAATTTATATTCACCGAGTTTACGAAAAACACCCTCGCGGATTGGACGAAGGCGCGAGGTAACATAATAATCATAACCGAGAATATCATGCGATCGTGAGGGCACTAAATTGAATGTCGTATTATCCCTTTTTTCGTATATGCAATTTATGCGAGGAGAAAATGGCAAATATTGATATGTCGCATATTCGTTTCACTAATCCCACTTATTGTTAGGAGAATCGTAATTCTTTTTAAGATAAAAAATTGAGAAAAAAGATTTAATTATTTTATAATTCTTTTGAATAATAAATTTTTTTTATTTAATTATTAAAATAATTTGCATATATAAGCAGCATTTTTATAAAATATACTAAAACTGTTTATATTTGCAAATGAATTTTGTAATATGGAAATATTTTATATCGACATACATAATTGTCATAAAACTACGGCAAAAAAACGTAATACAAAGTTCGTGCGTAAAGTTCGCGTTCGCGCGTGACGTCGTGGCAGTTGCTACATTTTCGCGGAGTGTCGTGTATAGGAAAGACGCAAACCGTGGAAATAATTATTGCAATTTGGCCCCGCGTGGACGAGGAATTTCGTAGTATCGAAATTATTCGCCGTATCGGAACACCTGCCGCGATTATTATCGGAGCGTAACGGTATTTCTGCGATGCATGTGCGTTGTCGCCGTCACCGCTAGACTTCGCGCTCAAACGCGCCGCTAATGATTGTTCCGCGAACGTTGCGTCACGAGGACGTTTCCCGAGGTCTTTCGAAATACTATGTACACTCATGTTTATATCGATTTACGCCGCTCGCGGATTTAATACTCCGTTGTTGCAATCGCGACAGTGCGGAGTTCTGCTTTTTATGCGAATCATAGAATGGAGGTCATGCGACAAATTTTTATGTAACCGAGGCTATATATCGTTTGGACGTTTTAATATTCCAAATGTTTCTATAAAGATATCGTATCGAAACGAACGTTTAAAATTTATTGAAATTGTCTCTTTACTCTGTTTTTTTCAAGCAAATTTTTATATTTATCCTTGGATTCTATCTTGGAGAAATTCGTAAAAATGTTGGGTAAGGTATAGAATTGTGAAAGCACGAATTATTTGTATGGACGAAAAGCTACGGGCAATTCATTTTCTTTATTACTGGAAAGTAAAGACATTTTTGCGTATCGTTTCGTCGCGGTATAATTAACCAACTGAGAGAGCCGATGAGATTGCCAAATTTGGCGATTCTTGACTGATGCGCTTTTGGTACCGCGCGGTTGCATAATGCATTTGCATAAACGCGCATACCTGATTTTGACTGAGCTGAACGTATTGCGCGCGTTTAATTTGTCGTAAACAGATTCTTTCTTTTGCAACTAGTTTATTTTGAAAAAATTTTGCGTTCCGCAAATTCCAATAAAGCGTACCGGGAATTTGCTGCAGCGTAATTTTATATACACATTTTATCTTGAAAATAAAATTAGCATCGAAATGCGTTTTCCAAATTTGCTCACAGCAAAAATAATACACGCCTATACTTAAATAATATAAAAAAAGCTTTCGCGCGCGCGCGTGCTCGCGCGTGTGCTTTTGTTTTCGAATTACGTTACATAAAGATTATGCGATATCACATATAATCACGTTTGCAAAGAAAGAGAGATAAATATAGAGAAATAGAGCAAACGTTTCCGATATTCGCAGAAATTATATACGAAAGTCAAGTCTCGCGTGGTAATCAATCTACATCCAGTCTTTATCCGACTCGGGAAAAAAGAAAACGTTTCAAAAACAGACTTCGGCGGTAGCAGGCGGACGCGTGTCGTCCATCGACGCAAAAGGGTTACGGATGTACAGGGCGCGGGTTTATTTTTGCACGTTGATCGTCAGCGTAAACACGAGACCGTCTGTTACGGCGCTTCTCCTATCCGGTTCGAAAAACGATATATGGCAGTTGTCCGTACTCGTTGATCCACCTTGCAAATAGGGACTTTCGATATTTGGATCGATTTCCACCATAAGTCGATGGAACATTTAATATCATTCTCATAAATCGGGAAAGAATCAATACAAAAATTGATTTTTTTAAATTTTTAGATGTAAATATTATTTTTATTATTAAATAAAAAAAAGTGATGAATTAGAAAAATTATACTATTAATTTTTAAAATTACTCATTTAATTTTCATAAATTAGCACATTTTTCTTAAACAGAAATAATTATATTACATTGTTTTTTTTGCTTTAAATTAAAGAATTGCAATTAATAAATAGTTACTCCAGATTATAACAAATCATCAGAACATATTGTATTTGGAATTGATTCTCTTGGAATAGGTTACGATATCGATTACGAAATCTGTTTTTAATTTCTTTATACCTTTTCCAGTCAGAGAGAGAGTTTTTCACAGTTTTTTTCACGCCGTCGATTAAGAATCGTTAGGTCAATCGGTGCGTTATTAATTATCCCGCATGTTTGATCGGAGAAAGAAATGACTCCATTCTTCGGAGATCATTAATCTTACCCACGTTTTGTTGGACGAAACACTCGGCGATCGTGATAATTAAAAGAAAACATGGCACGTGCTTGACAGAGATTACACGAACTCAATTATTTATAATTAGTATTAAATTACAAAGAAACGCAAACTTGAGTTGGGTTTAAAGCATTAGATGTTTCAAATTTATCCTATTTCAGATTTTAAATATTAAAATAAAAAAGCGCAAAATTAAATAATACTTAACTAAATAATACTTATTTAATATTAAATGCAATTGTGTGTGTGTGTTATACATTTTGAAATATAAATTACATTTTTAATCTAATCATAAATTATGTATTAAATGTACATTTTTATAACTTTTCCTAAATGTCTATAACTTAAAATCATATTTAAATAATTAAATATGATATTATTCAAAATCATATTTAAAGATACGATATTATCTTCTACAAGAAACAAGATTTTGGACAAGTTTTTTAAATACATTTTTGCAATATCTTTACTATATCTGGATAAGTTTTTTCTTTTAAAACGATCGTGATATTAGTCCTGAAAAAAATCAGAATTTATTGGCGACGTTCAACGGACCATGCGTTGAATATATAGAGGCATGTATTAATCGCTGTGCTGCACAAACATTTTTTGTCCTTTACGGATTAAAACAATATTGCCGGCAATGTTTCTTCGTCGTTCGTTTACGGCCGCGAACGTTTATATACTACGTTCCTATTAACTTACTCGTATGACTCGTCGCTAATTTTTAGAGACCGGATCTTTTCTTTGCTCGTTTAAATTGCGATAAAAGCGCGAAATTGTAATTTGTGACAAAATTATCGTGACTTTTATTATGGTTTTAACAGTATACATTACTGTGACATCGGTGGTACTTTTATTTTTCGGATAATGTTTTTATCTTAAAATAAATTTTTTTAAATATAGCTTTACAATAAAATCCTGAAAGAACTTTGTAAAAAAGTAACCTACGTATAATAAGCAGTAAAGTTGTCGGGAAAATCGCTTGTTTTTCCACGTTAAATTGGGTTACAGTTTCTTAGTTGCTTCGAAAGAGAAAGACAATCTTCTAGCTTGAACATTTAACGCATTGGCGTTAATTTGTTGGATTCCTGTTGGAGTGTTGTGTTTAGGCAGACCATGGCGTGCTTGGGGCACATATATTTAACGGCTACGCATTAAACATACTGTCGCTGATGAATGTCCCGACATTCGTCCGTGGCATAATTACTAGGATACGACCCCCCTCTAGAATCCTTCCTCACCCTTCTAGCGTCCATACGTAAGCCCGGGTTGATATATTTCTTCGAAAACAGAAAACTTTTTATGCAATTATATTTTTATTAATAACATTTTTTTTCCGTTTAATCTATTATAAATTAGAATAAAATTATATCTCGCGATATATTTTTGATAATAAAAGATAGATTACGAAATCTTAAAAAAATATACATTCGCCAAAAGAGATTATTCCTAGACAATCTATAGCGAAACAAGCTCACGGCAATAAATGTTTAGTATATATGAGCCACAGGAATAAAGATAATTGATATATGTCATTTACATGTAGCGCCGGTGGCGCACGTCTTCAGGAATGTGTTGAGCATCCCCGGGCGTTATATGAAACTAACGGGACTCACGCGGCACGAGTTGTGAGCCCAGCCAAAGGTTACGACATCTTATCCCGATCGCGATCGTACCCCGTAGTCATGTTACTGTGTGTCTCATTTCTGCTCTGTAGGTACATTTCTCTCGGCCATATTTTTAATACCCAAAGAAAAAGTTTAACCCTAAACGCGACCGTATCGTTTATAGATCATATCGTTTAAGCAGCAGAGAGATTCTTAGAGCATCAGAGATAGAGAGCAACGTGACTGCAATAACGTCGCCCGAACAGATAGTAACGTGGTGACGATGCTACCCAATGCAGAATCATTTATATTTCTAATATGAAAATTCAATGCATTAATATATCAAGAGCTAAAAGATATATCATCACAAAAAGGATAGCATCTAAAAATTTTTTCTTTGCCATACACAATAAATAGGATATAATAAATAATATATTAAAAATAATATGTTGCCATTTTATATATATATATATATATATATATATATATATATAGTAGAATTTCACTGACGCGGCGACGTGGCAAAGGATTGAAATATAAGTTTCGTAAAAGATCATAAATCTGAATTAGCAAAGCGTATGATTTCTCTTAAATGACGTGACGACTGGAAACGAGTTTCTATCGGAATCAATACTTCTTTTCGGTCGTGACATTCATCTTGATTGACAGCTCCATTATGACCAGCAGCGGCAGCAGCTCGTGTTACTCCAATGTCGTTAATATCCTGTCTCTGGTCTTTCGAGTATACCCTTAAATTATTGTCACTTTTATCAAAGCTCTTCTCAAGTGAATTCTCGTAAATCAGCTTCTTGCTTTTTGTGGCGTGTTAAGATGGTATGATAACAGTCTTATATGTATAGCTATATACATGTATTGACATCGGTATATGTATACATACATATATGTCGGAGAAAACGTTTCGCAATTTTTTTGATAAACTTTCTTAAACATCAAGTTTTCTAACTTTTCCTAAAGAAACATCTATATTAAAATCATTAAAATAAGAAAGTCTCAGTGTTAAATTAAAATTAAAATTAAAACTAAAACAAGAGTTAAAAAATTAAGATATACAAGTAAATGTTATAATGTTTATAATGTTTATACATTTAAATTTAATATGCATTTGCATAGTTTTAGTATTGAATATGATAAAAGAGTTGTTTGAAGGGGATCAAATGCGTAAAAAGATGTTGTTAGCGAGATAAAATCTCGACGCTCATAAAATACCATGTCGAAAAGCACTCAAAACATCGCATGAGCTGGTCTTTACTCTATCGAGGAATTGACGACAACGGTGTATCTAATGATACGCATAAACAATAGTGACAATGCTTTCCTTCTCTCATGTGCTAGAGATACACGAGCGCGCCACTGGCACTTTATGGACCTCGTAAAACGATAAAGACATCTATATACGATGCACAGTAGGTAGTATCATACAAATAGTCCTGGCTCACGAGCCTCTTAACGCGCGTGAGGCCCAAAGACCAAAAGATCAGGCTCTGTTCTCGCGGTAAAAGTTATTATCCATTTCCTTGATGTAAAATACAGCTTTATTTTTATAAATTTTATATTTTTAAAGTAAAATAAAGAAAGTTTTAATTACATTATTATTATTGTTATTTTAATTTATATTATTATTTATGTATTATTAATCTATATAACATTGTTAATTTTGCATATAATACTCTACTTAAAATATTATTAGAAAGACACGCATAACGGTCGGTTAAAATATAATACCGTAGAATATTATTCAATCTCAAATTGTAAAGAGAAAATTTTTTATAAAAATCATTATAAAAATAAAACATAAAATTTATATATTTCTATATTATTTTTGTATTATTATTGGAATACAGAATATTTATTGTAAAACTCACATATTGTTCCGTTCACCTGAAGAGAGGGGGTCGAAAATACGTTGGAATAAACATGACACGGGGGAACATGTGAGGGGGGTCAATAGCAGACTTGGCTTTTAAGTCATCGTGGGATGAGTCGACTTCTTTACTGGTGGTCCCCGTTATCACGCGGCCAAGTTATTAACGACCGAGGTCTTCGAGCAAAGACCCGCCCTTGGCGGCCCTTTACGGTCCGTCGTAGCTATTAACCGTTTATTTATTTGAAAAGTTTTATACGCGTGTTACACCCGTGCATCACGTAAACAACCACTGTAATTCAAATTAGATTTCAAGGATGTAAAAGAATAACTCAATGAAAACTACTTAATACAGAATATTAAAAATTGTCGGAAATTAGTATGAATATAAAAGTTATTAGTGTGTAAGGGAAAAAGTTTTTAAATAAATATAAAATTTAGACAAATAAAACTTTATATAATGTATCATCAGAATTAAATAAATTAGCTATACAATCGCACAAGTCTCGTACTTCCTACGAGATCAACAGAGTAATGTCAAAATTGTCAATTAAGTGCATTATTATTGCAACACCAAAGTCACATTATTATTTGAGGACTGTCATGCAATTTGCTCTCGATGGATTTATTCTCAGGGGATAACAAGAGGCGGGGACGAAAGGCTGTTTACGAAGCTGCATTGCGTGTCTCGCGGTATAATCGCGAATTGCTCGAACTACAAAGAGACTAGGCGAGACAGAGATAGCTTCTAATTTACTCACTGTGGACACATTTAACAGGTATCTTGGGACAAACGCAAAAACGTTTACCTGCGATGACGCACAGTTTAATGTATCGCCCTGGTATCTCGATCAGCAAACCACCTTGGTTCTCTCCGCCCCCCTCTCTCTCTTTCTTTCCTATAATAATGAATATTTTTTATTGCAAACAAAATCGGATAACTTTATGATTTGTCTATTATATAGATAATATTACAATAATGTTCTATTGAAATTTTGGCATATAATTAAATTAAAAAGTATATATTTAATCAAATGTAAAAATATTTCTGACCATTCTTCTTACACCAGAAGCATCATTAATTCTTGAAGAATTCACAGAATTCGCTCGCGCGCGATTGCAATTAGGCCTTCCTTTCCCTTCATTAGAACGATCGAGTTATTTAAGTGCGTGTTGTGTTCGAGATCGAAATCGAGATCGACTAAAGCAGATCGGGGTGAAAGGATAGATCCGGTAGAATTCATTAGAGAGCCCTGTTTCGCAAACATCGGAGGACATTGGAGGGGTGGAGGCTAAAGGGTGTCAAATCAAATTTCCCCGCGGGAGGCAGACGGACATCCGGCGCGTGCGGATCAATCCTTTCTTTCTCGCCTTCTCGTTTTTTTTCTCTTTATTTTTACGCCGCTGTCTCGATACACTGATTCTACCGTCCTTTCGAAGGTCACCGATATGGTTAAATAAACTCCGAGATTCTGCGAGCGGATCTTTCTGCGAGTAAGAAAAGGAAGCGGGACGAGATTGGCTGCTGGGGTGCCTCCTCTTATAGGGCCCTACGTAGATAAATGGTCTGTTACGCTGAACTTCTCCGATAAAGATATTAATCTTTCTCAGAGCGCCCCCTGCCCTCCTCCTTGCCACCTCCTTCTCTTTCTGTTATTTTTGCGTTCTGCGGCGATGTCCTTCTGTTTTGGAGGGTTTTGTCTCTTCCGCTCTTTTCCATACATTGATCTCTTTTTCTCTTTATTTGTTTATTTTCTCGGTTTAATGTTATAACATGAAAATAAAAGATGTTTAACATATAAAATGCATGATTTAATAAATAATTTTTAAAAATAACCGAAAATTATTAATATTTTGTATAAAATTATTGCAAAATTGTTTTTGATAGTATAAAAATATTTATATCAACTAAATTGTATGAATAGATACGCAGGTAATGAAATATTATATATCTTATTTAGACATTTTTCTCTTTTTTCTTCAGCTTCTTTTTTTGGCTTTCTTATTAATATTTCTGTTAATTAATATTAATATTTCTTTTATTATTTGAATAATTTATTCTGGTAATATTTGCTAAGATCTTAAATTAATCTTTGTCTATAATGTCATATTTATTATTAATGAATTTATTATATACTTATAAGGTTTCTGAGGTTTTTTTTATATCGTACTTATGTATTCTCCCATTGTATTTATTTTAAGATATTATAAACTTTTTTCTCTTCTCTTTCTTTCCTTCTTTTTCGTTCGTATCATGAAAAGTGGAATATCATATGTCCCACGTCAGAGGGGCGGAAAGTAACGCGAGGGCTCACAGCTTTGGTGAAAGTCAACTTTCTACGCGCAAACTTTCGGCTTTTCCACCCCGACGTGGAAATAACTCTTGGCCCGTCGATGCACTGCGCAGTTTCTTTTTTTCTATATATTACATGCCGGTTATCCTCGCAGCAAACGTATCTTAGCGGATTACGTAAAAGAGAGAGGGAAAAAGAAGAGGAGAAGAGTGGCACACGTATACGAGAGTACTCTTCTGATTTTAAGCCGATGTACGCTAGTAAACAAGGATTTCGCCGTTTTGTGATTTGTGCGTCTCTTTTTGGATAGTTTTTTTTTTTAATTTACACACACATACACACACACGTGCGCGCGCGCGAAAGGGAGGCACACGACATCAGGTGAAAGAGAGAACACATAATCAATTAAAACTCTATGCGTACATAAAATTGATTAATGTATAAGTTTATTTAACAAAAAATAAAATTTAATTTACGTGAAAAATGCTTGGTTTAACATATAATATTTATATACTTTATATATATATATACGCAAATAAACTTTTATTGTTTGTTAAATCAGTGCGTGTATAAATTATATATATACTTATTTATTTATTTTAAGTTTTAATGAATATTGTCTCTCCCTCTCTCTCTTTCTCTCTCTCTCTCTCTTTGTCTCTTTTTCTTCTTTTAGAATTTTTCAGACAGGTTTAATATCATACCGTTATAATGAGTTTTTGCGCGAAGAGTTCTTACGAAGATACCGGGACAATTTTGTTTGTGTCACTATTAACAAGTAAAAGGGCAAATTGAATTTTTGCTCTTTCTGTTCTCTTTTCTTCGTTTTATTCATCAAAATTCGTTGAAACCAACTTGATTTTTCCGTAAATTAAAAAATCGTAGAATTTATGAAAAAATATATTTAAAAATATATAACTGTAAAAAATTGTTTTAGTTAACTTAATAATTATACATTATTTTATATATCATGACAATTATTTGTTAATTTTTGTTAAAAAATTAAATATGAAAGATCTCTTCAAAGGTAATATGCCAAGTATACATAAAAATTATCTGAAAGAATGTTATATAGTTTTTAAGAGTAAATAATTTTTTTCTTATACATATAAGAAAAATTATCAACAATTTTTAAATATATATTATAACAACAAAACATAAAAAATTTGTTCAAGTCTTAAAAAATGTATTGCATCTATCTTTAAAAAAAATGTATCTTATCAATACTTTGATATTCTTGCTAATAGGGACGTTAACATATCTAAAACACTTGTCAGAAGCAAAATGTCGATATCGTTTAAGAATTGTAAGCGCGTCTAACTCAAATGCAAACGCGACACACGCCTCGATATTCATGTATACGAACGAACGAGAGGGAACAATATAGAGTTCCATGGGGTAGAAATGCACAGTATGCCACGGTGCGTGGTATCGCAGCCGAGGTGGGGACAGATCGATAGCATAAGGGGCCTTTCAGACCTTATGGTGCCTCCTCCTCCTCCTCCTCCTCCTTTTCCTTCTTCTCCTTCTCTTCTTTCTCCTCCTCTTCTCCTTTTCCTCTTCCTTCTTCTCTTTTCTCTCCCTGTATTTCTCTTTGCCTTGTTTTGGTTCGCGAAATTAACGCGCGTCGCACGCTTTGTACGAGGGATAAAGAGCCTCCTTAAATGAGAAAGGAAGAGGAGGATAAGGGGCAGTGGACGTTTTATCCCTCCTTTTTCCTTTTATTAACGAGTCACAGCTCGCGGTCGATTTCACGGAATTCTGTCTCTTTGCGTTTCTCCGCTTCCATCGCGGTTTTCTTTCAGTCAAAACTGCTTGAGGCCGTTTGAAACGAAAGGATTGAGGTTGAGAAACCGCAAATTGTGTAGGGAACATGTGGCGTTGTTGTTTACGTGTGTGAAAATCGATATTAAATGCAGGAGGCCGATGAAAGAGAGAGAGAGAGAGAGAGAGAGAGAGAGAGAGAGAGAGAGAGAGAGAGAGAGAGAGAGAGAGAGAGAGAGAGAGAGAGAGAGAAGGTACCGGTTTTTTCTTTCTCGATGCGCGGGGCACTTCACTTTGCACGTGCGATCACATGTTCGAGGTGTCGACCGAGGGACGTCGTTCAACCCTTCATTACAGAATGCTTTATTACGGAAAACAGTAATGTTGATGAAAGAATTAATTAATGTAAAGCTTAGTAAATTAAAATTTGCGATAATATATAGGTATGTGTACAGTGTACATACATGTATACATACACACTTATAAAAATTGCAAAATATTTGTTGAAATAATTATTATAAAGAAGTTTTTTAATAATAATTACGCAGTATATAATTATGCATTTTTTATATATTGCATATTTTGATAATATAACTTAAGATTTAGTGATGTTGCTCTTTCAACTATTACAGTTACCTCATGCATTCAAAAATATTGTATATAATTTCATAAATTATAACTAATAATAAACTATGAAAAAAAAAGGAATTGTATTTATATTCCGCAAAAAAACAATATTTTACACAATTGCATCAATTTCTTCGATTTTACGGAAACGAAGTTGGGGGAGTCGGTCGGATATAGTGATTAAAGCGATACTTCCGGTGGTCGTTATCGAGCTACGAAGATAACATCGCGGCTTTCGATCACTGTCAGAGGGCGAGCGAGCGTGTATCAGAGGAGCAATATTCGTACCGATGCATCGTTGGGGTACGACAAACCCGACTTCCGAGACTTCCCGTAACGACACACACACACACACACACACACACTCACTCTCTCTCTCTCTCTCTCTCTCTCTCTTTTCTAGCTAATGTCGCTAATTAGATGCACGACTACATCGGCCAGCGATAGACGAAGAATAATTAGCCGGAGCCGGAGCAGGAGAGAAGGAGATTCTGTCTGTCTGAGGTGAGATAAGACGTTAGGGTGATAAGGAACTTTTAAGAAATTGAACGAGAGATTTTGGTGAAGCATGGTTTGTACTAAAGAGAAAAATACAGTAGCGGATTTTAGGGATAAACGTATAAAAGAAGAATATTTTTCCTTTAGATGTGATTATTTTTGCTGATGCGAAAAATCTGATGAGCTATGAAATTGTTATTAATGTAATTTTCATAATTCTTAAATATGATCTATATATTATATACATACGTGTGTAATACGCACCACATTAATAACTATATATAATAACTATTTTATATTATATCTTGTATAATAAATATATAAATAATAGTGTTGCGCTATTTTTATATGTAATTATTTCGAGTTAAATTAAAAGGATAAAATTGGATGAAATAAAATTATGTATAATTGAAGGATTGTCTTGCTTATATATATATATATATATATATATATATATATATATAAAGATACATATATATATTAAATAAATAAATGCAATCAGAATAAGAGTATAATTATTACTCGTGGAATGTAGAACGTTTGAGACTCTCTTCGATTAATCGAACGTAGAGGATGGGAATGGAGGGCCAAGGTCTGACGGAGAGAGTAATGTAAGGTCGTTAGTTTCCGGTCGAACGTGCTCGTAGCACAATGGAGTGAGTCTGAATTGGTCACGATGTACGGGGGTGTTCTGTCCGTGCTGTCTAATGAGCCTCGACGTCGTCGCACTCCCATGATACTTGGCACTCTCGTATTTTAATACACTTCTCGTCGTTTCTAGCGAATTGCTGCCATATTACATATCGCCATAAATGGATTAATAGCATGCCGGACGATTAGTTGCAGTATCTGATGTTTTATGGTCTTCCATGGACTTTGAGATCCAGTATATTCGTGAACTTTAATATTGGACGAAGTCGCTTGAAATAGACATCGAGACGATTCATTTTTAAAATAATTTTTGTACGATTAACTTCTTTTGAGATGCACTGTTTAACTTTTAGCTTATTCGAAAATTTTAAATAATATAATTCAGAATTTCTGGTAAATTAATAAATGTTTATTTTATTTTTAAAAATAAAATAAATGCCTAATAAAATTGTGTATATCTGTCCCTAATATAAAACCTATATTATATCCATAATAGTCATTTATTTGTAAAATAAAATATTTTATTGAAGTAAAAATAAATTTTTATAAAAATTAAAAGAGCTTTTTTCTCAGTATAAAATCTTAATTACGAAATACCTAACTTACTTAAGAAGCAAATAGCAATAGCATCTTCTTATTGGATTGATGAGGAATTTGCCAAATTTCGACGTCTACATTGGAATTCGAAAATCACGGAATGTTATCGTCGACGTTGCTATCGATCGCATTAATGGCGAGCGGACGCGAGAACAATTGTAATCGTGGATGATCCGCGACTACGCGTGAGTACCGTATGTGTCCATTTGTCGCGCATTAATGTGTGTTTATGCTCGTAGCCAACGGGGACAGTCCGCGTGCATCGTTAATCACGATAAATTTACTGTGATTAATTATGCTTTTCGCCCGATTAGCTCTCTCTTCTCTCGCTCCCATCGATTCTTCTGTCTCACTCTTATCTACTTTTTTCTCTGACTGTGCCGCAATGATAATATTAATCATTTATTTATGGAAACAAGCAAAGAACAAGTTTGAATTGAAATTAAAATTATAATTTTACATAATTAATTATTTTTGGGAATAATAATACAAATTCATATACTGACTTTTTGGCTTAAGTTTTCTTAATTTCTTCGAATTATATGTTATAAATATAATACTTAATTTATATTAAACAAAACGATTTCTTGACGATGAAAAGATGAAATTTTTGCTCAATGACTGACGAATAAAATAGCCCTTGCGAGCGATGGTTTGCACGGTTTTCTCGGAAAAACGTCGGCGAGAAACGGGGTGGAACTGAAAAGAGAGATTGAGGGAGAGAGGGAACTGGGAGAGAGGTCGTCCTCCCTTCGACCGGATATGTCATTTGGTACCTGGGTCACGTACCTCTTCGTATCGACAGGCCAACCAGCAGCCAACCAGGAGGTCTCCACTCCGTTGCTTTTCGTCACTGTGCGCGATTCTCAGTCCAAGATCTCAGCATCGCGAAACAATCGCGGACACTTCTCTAAAAACTATTTATTCGGAAATAAATAGCCGGAAATAGCATAGACAAAAGAGATAACATTTATTTTATTTCAAGAAAATAACATTGTTCGACAAATTTATTTTAGCACTATTTTCAATCTTGGTTAAATACTTACTTTTTCAAATTAATAGATTAAAAATGCACTTAAGGAACTGGTATTTTCTAAATGTTTATAAAATAAATCTCAAAGCAGGATTAATTAAATAATTTAATATTATTTCAATATTATTTGTTACAGGATATCAAGTGTCTCGCAGTGATGGTACAGCGATGAGCTTGCAGGCCCAGGCACCAGCCCAACGCCCTGCGAGGTACTCCCCTCAGGAGACCGTCAAGGTAAGTCTGTATACCAAACATCCTGTACTTGGGCGCCGCCCTTACCGTTTTTGACCGTGTTTATTGAAGTAGGACGCATTATCTCTCGTTGTTTTCTAGTTGTTTTTTTTTATAAAACGCGTTATCGCTCGTCGAAAGAAAAGCTAAGTAATATTACGGCCGATATTCCGAGCAATATTAGGATGTTAATAAAAAACTATACATAAAATTTAAATTTTAATCATCAAGCCAACGTTTTGACCTTACTTGGTCTTCCTCAGGGCATAAGGTGGTATATTACATTCAAAGTTACATAAAAGTATAAAAATAAAAATAATAATAACTGTTGGAGTTTACATTAGAAACATTGGAAAATATAGTCATCGCCGGTGAACAAATACGATACGCAATAGAAACAAGGTCAAAGTTAAATTCGAATTAAACGTTTGTCACGGGGCACATAATTATAATAAAATTGTTACCGATTACAATAAATAGCGATCTGAGTCGCAGTTGACGGAAATGCTAATTCGGTGCATTTTCTGTATATTCTAAACAGTCCTCTGTAGAAGTTCGATGTATCCTGGTATCAGCCATGCTCAACGTCGGCAATTATCGATGTATGTCCGATATTAAGTGGAAGTAAAGACCGATATTAAGTGGGAGTTAAATCAAGAACGTGTTAACGCGACTGTCCTTAGTGGCAACTGTATGAATCATTTCGGAAATGATTCTTTTTTGATAATTACATTCGTGCTCTAAAATTCATGCTTTGTTACAATTAAACGAATGATTAAGTGAAGTGATATGCTCCGAGATTATTAAATACTGAATGTTTAGACGGGTCTAAAGTAACATTATGTTTATGTTCCCTCAGTCTAGTATTTAGCGGCCTTTCTTCTCTACGGTGCTTGTTCTAATATAAATGTAATAGAAATGATAAAAAATTGATTTAACAAGTCGGATTAAAATCTAAAAATGTATAGAAGAAGAATTCAAATAAATTATAACCGCAATATAAGATATATATATTTTTGAAAATTAATAATATTCATTATTTGATACATTTCCAATTGCATTAAAAATAAAAATCAACAGCACCATCAAAACGGCGCGGCGCCGCGTACATATTCGTGCTAATAAAGCAGTCGTAAGAACGACGATTTACGACGCTTCTAATATGGGGGGAAATTAGCGCGTTTCTTATCCAAAAGGTGCATATGTAAACTTTTTTCACCCCAACGATAATAATTAATAGCCCGTTGAATTATGATCGTCCTTTAACCGACGATCGCTTACGACCGGAAACTTATAATTTATTGCGTCTCCTTGACGCAGAAAAGGGACGCACACAATTCAAAAGTGACGATTATTTTCTTTCTTCCTGCGGATTTAAGAAACCCTTTGGCTTAAAGGGTGAAAAGAAGAAAAAGAGAAAGAGGAAGAAAGAGAGAGAAAACAGTCAGTGGCACGTAAGGTCGACTCTTAATCGCGATGCGTGACAACGCAGGGGTTCCACAGCCGAACCCCGCGGTAATATTAATCTTCGATTAAGAGCTTATCGTGCCACGTGACTACGCGCGCGGAAAATTTGGCTGCGAAAAATTTGGGCGCCGCCCTTACCGTGATCGCGATTTCACGGCGTAATGTGCCCTTTGGAAACGTGATAAATTTGCAGACAGTTTTTATTGCAATTACAATCCATCTTATTCACTAATATGTTAATATGCTTCAAATTCATAAAATTTGAAATTTTCTTTCAAATTTATTTTAATAATAATGTAAAAAATATTTGGTATTAATGCTCAGATGTCTCAGATAATGTAAGCACTCTTATTTAATTAAAATGATGGAACATTTTTTTTACAAACAAACTATTTAGTGCAGAAGTAAAGTGGACCGTTACAATTCCTTTTTGTTGGTTAATATTAAGGCAAGTGCCGCTTAAGCTAAAGATCTGATCTTATGTTATTGAAGAAATTTACGAAGACATATATGTGGATTTGCAACCCTCGGGAACAGTGTACGTAAATTAGTTCCTCTCGCATCTAATTAATAATTTTGAAGGACAGACGCTAACTGACGTTGGTCGGCTCTCAACGACTATGAATTTCAGTAGTTAAACTTGCCAAATCAACCGCAAGACTGCGAAGTTTCGAACTCGTATATGTTATCTATATATATGTTTTAACGATTTACAAGTTTTCACTCATATACATATAATATCTTCGAGTAATTAATTTTTTTGAAAGTATTTATTATTATTTTCTAGTGATATTCTTACATTTGTTAAAACCTGATGGTTAAAAATATTAGAATTATTTAAGAAATCATTACATATTTTTTTGTTTAAATATAATTGTACTATCTCATTTTTTATTTTTTTTCCAAAAAATCTTTGCAAGTTATCTGTCAATTTCGAATAATAATATCTGTAGAAGTAATAAAGTAGATAAATGGCCCCGGGGAAAATGGTCTAATCGACGCTTTACAAAAGAAAGAAACTCAAGCCTTACGACGATAATTCGGAACTCGTTCCACGCGATATCGACGATAACCGCCCTCCGGCAGTGTGCAATATGTTGCGAGAGAGACAGAGAGAAAGCCGCGATATATATCGAGAGCAAGAGGGGAAAGAATGATACGGACTCGATCCTCGCGAATGGCTAATCGATGCCTGACCACGCGCGCGAATACGCCCGAGGGATATTCTCGTGCGAGTACCGACCCTCAAGTCGACTTCCCAACCTCCTGTGCCCTCCCGCAATAACTTCCACGTTGACATCCGTTAAATTCCAAGGGGTAGCTTCCTGTTCCGAAACTAGGACTTTTTGCGATGCGCATTTATGCGTATACAGAAATTAAAGGCATCCTATACTGATGTGTATAGAATGCCTTGCCATTATTTTCAATATGTAATAAAAAATCTTATAGGATATCAAGAAAAAGTTAATGAGAATCAGATGATATAATATCCCCTGAGAAAGTTTTTTTAAAATTATTTTATTGTCTAATTTTTGCATACGTAATTTACATTTTTAAATATAAAATGTGTATCTGTCTGTATCTAAAATATTTGTTTTTCATTCCACGTTATGCGAATGTTCCTTGAAAAAGAAGTTTAATACTATAAAAAAAGTATAATTTTAAGTAAGAACGTTACAAAAATGTCACTCATATGCAATAAAAAATTTTATTTATCATATATTTATGTTTATGATATCATTTAAATATTACGTCTTTGAACGGATATATTCGGTAAAATGCGGAAGGAAGACAAGATTTCCGGTGACCAGGAGAAGCCACGCCCCTATCATGAGGATGAGATGATACCATTTTGCAACCCTCTGGGAAGCATCCCTCGAGTCCTCCTCCGTCCCCCGACTGCGAGGATAATTAAAGATATAACACCCAGCTTGACGCGCGCTACGACGATACGCGACGATACGCACAAACCTAAGCTCATCTCATACGTTTAATTTCTATCATCTCAAATAAAATATGCAAAAGAAAAAGTAGCTTTTACAAAGCAATTCAAATTTTATATTGTTTATGTAAATTGTAAACAGATTTATAATTAAGATATAATATAAAAGTTAATATCTCATTCTGATCTTTTTTAAAACTCAAAAAGCGTTTTTAAATCACATTTATATATATTAGATGTTTCTTGATAAAATTTCTTCATAAAATTTCGGCGAAAGAAACGTCTGATGATGATGATGATGAATTATGGGATAGGTAATCTTTGAAACTGAATGTGTAAACTGGACTTTATAAGGAGAGACCGAAGAAACAGGAGATGGAGGGTTAGCACGCGCGCTAAATTGGCTTACGCTTGCAGAATCTTACCACACACCTCCGTGCATTTCTTGCGTATCTTCCACCCACGACCTTGCTGAATTTTCGACCCTCTGAATTTTTTTTTTTAATAAATCAAGCCAAAAGGGGTTGGAAAATGTAGAAGGTTGAAACAACCGATAATGACAACCACAATAACCATAACCTCATAATTATCAAGGCGTCTGTTATAAATACAATTCGCACTAAAGTATATACTAAGATAAGTAACCTCTATTATTCTTCCTCTTAATTTATTTAAAATAAAGATAAAGAAAAGCATTTCTTTGTTATTAACATTTTTCTAATTTCCAATATGTGTAAATATGATAACAATAACTCAATTTTCATAAAAATATGACGAATTCTTTTACGGATTCATTATATAATTCTGTAAAATCAAATTTTACCAAGAGCCCTCAGCATCTCGATGAGCTATAGGAGATCTTTTGTCACCTATACCTACCCCGTTTATTTCATAAAGTTCTTCACCAGGATGACGTCAGCGACGTCAGAGAGAGGCTGAAAAGAAGGCAACGACCAGAGAGCATCCGCGTGGAAAATTATCCTGACTACGCATAGGGTTCGCGCGACAAGGTCATCGTTGTATGGAGCAGAATATTAATTATGATCATCATTAGAAGTAGCAGCGTCCGCGTAGAAAATTATGCGAGTCGCGTCCTTTTCACTATCTCTCTTCAAAAATTGATACACATTTATAACGAGTTCATGTAATGATTAATTCACTTTCTAAAGTATTAGTTATGTAACTACGCAATATTAATGCTTATATAAAATCTAAAATTAATATCTTCTTACTTTTTTGTTGGTAATTCGTTTTTTTTCTATTCTTCAATTAGACAGTTTTGTAGTTACCCAAATCTTTTAATTTTATAGTTTCAGAGTTTCTAATTATTATTACGTAAACTTCACTTTATTATTTAATAAATACTGACAATACTGTCATTTATATTTCTTATTTTGACCTCAAATACATATTATTTTAGAAGCGTCTGAAGATGCTTTCTATTTTTCATATGTTGCTCTTGTTGCCTTTACGGCGCAAATGTCGAGTGGTACAAGCTGTGTACAGTCAGCCGTGAGAGGGGTTGATCTCGACACGGGTTGCAAACGGGGTGTAATGTGGTCCACACGTTATCATCGTGAGAGCGAATTTCGTTGTTGATTATCATTCGGAAAAAGAAAATGTATAGCGGAAAAAGGCAAAATAAATGTTACTTGTCACTGAATAACATCAAATTTTATAAAAAAAGAGAAACACCTTTGTAAATTTTACTACAACTTAAATTTTACATTTTTCAGAAAAATCTTTTTAAAATGTTAAGTGGAATAGAATCGTTTTATTGTAGAAACGTTTTATTATAGAAATCACATAAAACGAAGCAACATATATGGGGCTCTTTTTTCTGCGTCAAGCAGACGCAATAAATTATAAGTTTCAGGTCGCAAGCGATCGTCGGTTAAAGGACGATCATAATTCAACGGGCTATTAATTATCGTTGGGGTGAAAAAAGTTTACATATGCACCTTTTGGATAAGAAACGCGCTAATTTCCCCCCATATTAGAAGCGTCGTAAATCGTCGTTCTTATACGACTGCTTTATTAGCACGAATATGTACGCGGCGCCGCCGCGCCGTTTTGAGATGGTGCTGTTGATTTTTATTTTTAATGCGATTGGAAATGTATTAATTTAAAAAAATATATATCTTATATTGCGGTTATAATTTATTTGAATTATTTTTCTTCTAAACATTTTTAGATTTTAATCCGACTTGTTAAATCAATTTTTTATCATTTCTATTACATTTATATTAGAACAAGTATATGATTGTATTTTCAAGAGAAAAAAGAAGGAGAGAGAAAAAGAGAAAGAGAGAGAGGGGGGAGAAAGTACAGTCCTTTGAGTTCCTTTCGTGTTATAATTAAGTTTCGAGATTCCTCGGTTTCCGAACTAACCACTTTCGAATATTTGGAAGTGGTTCGGCGATGCATGACACTCGAGACGGTAGGTACTTAATTCTCTATTGAACGGCTCAATTTCCTCAATTTGCGCCTTTAATTCTACAGAAGCTAACTGCAGACTAACGAGAGTAAGTACCTGTAAGGGATTATCTAAAACACGAAAGCCTCTTTCGAATCGAAACGTCGAAAGTTGAATACCTTTATAGCCGTTATTACTCTTGTTTACTTAAGTTTCATGCCACGATACGCACAGGCCGGGTAAGGAAATTTCCGCGTTACAGGCTTCTTTAACATCGATGACATATTGTATTGATGTCGTCATGACTAAATTATGTTAATTGGTATCTATAGTCAAATATTTTTAGATATTTTGACCAAGTTTACAGACAAGATTTTTGTACAGGTTTTCTTTGATTAAAAATTATAAAGAAATAATTTAAAATATCTTTTCAAGCGTCAAAACACGTTTAATAAAATGCATACATTCTTTAGATATTAAGTTATTATGTACAAAATAGAATGTTTTACTGAAATTACTGTAAATTATTTTAGTTACTTAATGAAAAATTTTAATATATAAAAGAATATTTTATAATATTTATGATTTTAACATTCTAATATTTAGCATATAAAAAACTTTATTTAGATATTTACAGTAAGAATAAAATATATTATTTTTGTATAACTTTCGATGAAATGAAACAACAATCCTGAACGCTGAACTTTGAATAATTTAGAAACTTTGGACTTAAAATAACATTTCGCGGCTTAAACTATACCCGTAAGTCTTTGCAATCCGAGCAATTACATTAAGATCCTAAAGAGCGATCGACGGATTGTCCTGCGGAACGCATTCTCATTCGAGGAAGATGATGACGGCGATGCGTGTAACCCTGAGAAAGTTTCCGTCCTTTAGCTCTGCTACCCCTAAGAATTGAGAATCGATACCACTGTCGCTCGGCGTGGTGGCGGAGTTTCTGTAACTTTGCTCCGAGGGGGGGGGAGGGTTGAAGCGCGAGAGGGCTAAAAGGATACCTCCAGAGCTGTGCCTCCAGAATTCGGGGGTTTCACGATATTTATGTGACAGCAGCTGTAGGCGAGCTCCAACCCCTGGCTCGAGTTGTTTCAAGGCACGGCCTGTTTCAAGTTCTAAGCTTCTTCGGGGCCAGGGTGCGCGACGAGGATAAGGGGCAGCAGCAACCCGAGAAATATCACTTGTACGGCGCAAAAAATTGCACGGGATCCAAACCCTGGTTTAAAAAGGACGATCAGTGGAAAATAATATTTGCATTCGCATCTTTTGAGTCGTTTTTAATAGGCAAAAATTGATTAAAATCGAGTGAAGTTGATGAATATTGATCGATTTAAAAAGTAAATTTTTAATTATATTTTAATTTTATGTTTTGTAAATTAGCAAACTTACTTTTCTTCGTAAGAATATAATATATATCTACCTATAGAGTTGTAATGTCGAAACAAAATAATTTAAATGGGCGCGTTTAGTATTCGAATGCGCGAGATGCTCGTACATTACGGTTAAAAGTAACGAGGGTGATAATGGCCAGGGCTTGTACCTCGTTTTCATATGATAACAATTTCTTAGTGGTCTCATATGAGAGTTAATTCATATTTAACCCCTAATTCTCGTCAAAAAAGAGAAAACGTTTATTATTTAAAAAGGAATCTATAAAATTGGATATATGTTAGACTTTTTGCTAAGAAATTTTGGAATCCGTCGTTTTAATCATCTTCTTGTCACATTTATACATAAAAAACTTTGACAATTATTTTAATATTAAAAAAAAAAGAATAAAAAATTGATTAAAAAATTATATTTTTTTCCAAGTTTTTAATAATGTTTTATTTTGTTTAAATAATATTTTCATTTTGGTATATATAATTATACTTTTCTTTGATTATTTTCTATTTTATTTCCTGTTTTACTTGAGTGAGATTTGAATCTATTTCATTTATTCGTACTTGGGCTCGAGTAGGTATAGTTTGGAATATGTTCCAAGATGGAACGAGCGGAAAGTTTCTCGATAACCCGGACATAGATCCGCTCGCCCGGGGGTTGAATTACCATTTTGAGAGGTCGAGTGGCGAAGGTTACGCGGATAGGATGGACGCACGTACTACGAGTTGATAATGATATTATAATTTGATAGCTATAGTGCGCGTGTAGATAAAACCTGGGCATCTCATTAGTACGCAGCTCAATTAAGAAACTTTTCGTCGTCAGCCAACCAAGATAAAAATTTCGGTTAATATATCCGCGTGACTTGCATCGTCGCACTTGCTGTACGATGTCTGACATATTTTAATTAGCAGGACGTGGAAGAGATTAAAAAAAATAATTAATAATCCAATATACTGTAATAGTAAGAAATTTTTATTTTATTTTTAGTAATATTTTTGGAATTTATTTTATCATTATGTTTATAATCGTATCTAAAACATTTATAAAAAAAAATTTTAATTTCGAAAAATATAAACAAATTTTACATATTCAACATAAATGTTTAACTAATAAAAAATTATTGAGATTATTTATCTTTGTTCTCTCTCTCTCTCTCTCTCTCTCTTTCTCTCTCTCCTCTATCGTGGATTAAAAAAGATATTTGCCCACGGTGGAGGAATAAACTTTTAAATTTGGTATAAATATTTATTTTATAATTTTTGCAAGGCTTTATTGCAAGGCTATAAAAGCTTGTTTTCTACAATTTTTTAATTAATTTTTAAGTGTGCTAAAACAAGGCAAATACCCTTCATGCATTTTCCATAAATTTAATAGCATGGCACTTTACTAAAATTAAAACAACCCGAATCATTCACAATACTCACTAAAATTGACCATATATTCGTGCTCGTGCTAATGACTGCACATGTGGCACTATTCCCGGTAGTAGTCAGATCAAAGCACTCGAAATCATATAGGGAGTGATCGATTGCTTCTGACATTAATGTGACATCGGCATTATTGTCTATAATAATCTGCAGATTTATCAAAAAGAGATGCAATATTTTTGCCATGGTTGATTAATATTATATTTTTAATAACATTAATATTTTACTTTAATTTTACATTCGGGCAATGTAATACATTAATTTAATTGTAAACGAAATAATATTTAATTAGAATAAGAAAGTATAATAATACGATTATTTAAATATTATTCCAAGTTTTCCCAATATTAATTAAAACATTTATACATTTATACCATCTACAGAAAATTCACAAAGAAGAATAATAATTAATTAACGTATTCTTGAAATCGGAGGCTCGAAATGCATCTTGCGTGTTTGGAAAGGGGTTTGTTTATTATCGCCGATCGCGGATGCACGGTTATGTGTTATCGAACGTCGGCTTGCGCGCGCGATATGTAACCAGTGACATGCAAAAAACGGTCTGCATGCAAGCGATTGTGAAAACATGCGTGATACTATGTGACGTAAGAAGGGCCTAAAGATATAAAAGTGGAGAAACGAGGAATTAAATATTCCGCCGGCAGATAAACACGCGATCGAGATTAAGTGGGCTTTTTTTTACTTCGTTAGCATTAATCGGTAGCGTTGACGTATGCTTATATCAATTTGTCAACATCTCCTAATTGGAGATGTTGACAAATAGCTTCTCCTTTTATTTAGCTAAAAAGAAGAAATACATTATTGCCTTGAAACATCGATGTATTTAGAAATTTGTTTTAATTAATAATATTAGAAAATAGGAATTTGTATTGTAATTATAGATATTTAACCCTCGAAAGGCAGGCGAGACGCCGCGCCGTCACTTTTGACCCGTAGTAAAGTTTCTCGTGTATGTGTTGCAAAACAAATTTTTACATGAGAATGTTATTTATTTGTTACTCATTTATTTGTTTTTTTGTTTAGAGCTCAATACTTCTTGAGCCGTACAGTCTAGACAAAATATAAGTCAAGGCATGGGTCACGAATGACCCGGCGTCCGCCTCCGGAGGGTTAATGTTAGGAATAATTTTCAGTTATTATTAGCACAGATTTAAGATAATACTGCAATAACAGATTAATAAATTAAGATTTATACAAGAATTTCGTTGTAATTGCTTTAAGATTCAAATCACAAGATTCGAATTTCATGATCTTAATAAATAATATGAAATTCTCAAGTTCGCTGCACTTATAATTTCGTCTCTATATCCATTTAATCGGTCGGGTGTAAAGCCGAAAGTGAAAGTCCAACTTGAGTAAAGTCGGAGAAACTCTGTCTTAATATAATTTCCTTTATCGTGTTGCAAAAGAAAGGAAAGGACAAGGTAGAACAAGTCTTTCATCGTTATTTGGACAAATATTGGATTAATCCGACATTTTAAATAAAATTATTGCTGAAAAGTGAAAGTATTTGATATTAACAGTTTTTTAAAATTAAAATTATATTTATACAGAAGAAGAATCGTGTCTTAAATTTTAGCTAAAGGAAATTATGGAATATACATGAATAACATTTATTTTCTCTCTCTCTCTCTCTCTCTTTCTGTCTCTCTCTCTTTATTCTAAAATTCTTTTTAGTTGTAGATTGAAATGTTGTTTTTTATCTGTTATTAAAATATTATTTTTTCCGTTATGTATCATATAAATATCTATTATAAAATAAAACAAAACTTTAATTTTTATGTGGCAAAAAGATTTCTAAATTCGAGTACCGGAAATAGTGACAGATAGATCTTTTCTGTTACGGAAAGTGAAATCGGCAGGGAAATTGACTAGGAAAGCATGGCATCCCCTTGAAACTTTAAAGTCAACTTTCGCTTTTTCACCGTTGATCCACCTCCCCCAAACCTCCCGCCCCTTTCTGGTTTCCCTCTCTATCGCTCTCTAGGAGTCAAGGTAATGCTCGGCCGCAATAAACGCGGCTCTCGGACAAAAGTTTCACTGGCTCGGGACGCGCATGATCTAACGGCCACGTGGGAAAATCCGCCCCTACGAACGTGAGAACGCGGTCGGGGGTTACAACCGTTTCCCGCCGCCGCTGCCGCGCCGAAGAGACCCGTTTCCGCTTTTCGACGGGAAACATTGTGTTGCGACGGAAAGCATCGAATTATTGTATCTGTTAGGAGATATTTTCTATTTATATCGATCTATTTAACAATTAGATATATATTCATAGGAACATCTCGAATTTTGTTCACAATTTTTTAAGTTATAGGAAATCTTTGGATGTGCAAATATGATTCTTTCTGTGCACGACGTTTTTGACGCTATAGAAATGAATATAATTTATAATTAGGAAATGGTGTATAAAAATTATAGAGCGCAAATTTTAATAATAGTAACAATTTAATATTCCAGAAAAGTTATTTAAATTTGAAATGCTTAGGTAATATTTAGATATCTTTTTATATAACGTGATTAAGTTTTGCGTGTATCAAGAATAAGATACTAGTAATTTTAAAAATAGATGAAAGTTAATATATGCTAGTCGATTTTATACAAATTAATAAAATAGAATATGATAAAATATTTACAAATATAATATATCTTTCGGTTTAAAATCATATAATCATATAATTTTTTCTAACAACGATTTATTAAAAGAATTTTTTTTAATATGAAAATCCATGAGGTGTTGAAAATAAATTGTGTTGATGCAAATTGTGTTATTGGCGAGTTTCTATTATTCACGGGTCTCGAGAGCACTCGTATCGGAATTGTCTCTCGCCAGATGGCAACGCCAGAAAGAACGACCATGTCCTCTTCTCCTTCTTCCTTTTTTCGGGAAAGCCGCAGGTAGCTTGCGAACCTGATGCGGGACAAAAGTTTCTCGACGGTTCGAATTAATGGCAAATCCATAGTGGAGTACTAGCTCGGTTTCCACCCTCACTGCCTCATGGCCCTCACGCCTTTCCGAGGCTCCATCTCTCGACGGGGTCGCAACCCTTGAGCGCTATGACCTACGATTGCTACAATGATTTTTGTCAGTTGTCGAAAGACTTGCTCCAAAAGATACTTTAAACTACTTTTCGAAAGATCAAATTACGATCAATGCAAATATTTAGGGTAACTCTAAACCGAATAATATATCTTATTTCTATTTTATATTTTATGGATTTGAAATTGTTTTCAGAAAAAGTTGCAAAATATGCGAATTAAAGATTTTTGAATCTTTTTTTTATCACAGTCTTTTATTTTGCAAACAGTGCACCTTTAAAGAATTATTTTTAAGAAATTTAAGTTAGCATTCTTCTTAATTTTATTAAGCTTATAAAAAAGAATAGAGAAGAAGTTAAAAAAATAAAATATAGAATTATATATAAATTATTATAACGCAAAAGAAATTTGAAGATAAAGCGAGTACTTTTTTAAATGGAATAAATATTTAATACACACACTAAGATCTGGGCATATTTATACATATAGTATATAGTATTTGAGTTAAACACCGCACCTTCTCAATATCATCTACTGTAAAGTTTACTACGGTTGGTAAGAGCTTTGTCCAACCGAGTTATGGAGATTCCTAAGGAACTTTATTTAATATAATCATCAAACTCCACACACACACACGAACTAAAAAAAATTGAATAATTAAAATTACAAATTACAATTATACTAATTTATAAACCTGTTTATTTAAACGAGTTATCTCTTTAATATATAATAAGTAAGTAATTTTATATAATTATACAGTGTTTGCCAATAGATGCATTTTGCTTAAACTGTAACCTGACATATAATAACAAAATTTTTTTTCTATTTTTAGTGCGATATTACGTTGAGTTTTATTTTGTATTTCTCGACAGCTTGTATACTGTAACCGTTGTTTCCAAAGTTTCTTTATGTGGTCAGAGTTGGTCTGACCAATCAATCGATTTCGAATATGCAATATTGCGTAGTTTTTATGCATTTACGGATTAGCTAAATGACGCGTGCAATCCGCAATTTAATCCGATTCGAAAGAAGGGCCACGTAATACGCACGCATAGCTCGAAATGCGTGCGAAGGGGGGTGTGCAGGCTTAATCTTCGGGTGCGTCGACAGGGAGAAAGAGATAGAGAGAGAGAGAGAGAGAGGGAAGGGGATGATGGGTAAACCTATAACGAGATACACCAGGATTATAAGTTGTAAGCCTCCTCGAGCCGTGAAATCCTATTCGTTAGTAATATGCGGGAGTTTGCGGCCGAATAGGAAGTGGATCCGGAATTTCGTGGGTTAAACAGAGGATTTTTGAGTTCCGGTTTGCCACCGCTTTTAGTCAATTATTCGGCATTTCGAAAGGATCTGTAATACTGAAATGTTGCATTTTCAAAAAAATTGTCAAAATTAACCCTTCTATATCAGAGAAAAATATTTCATTGAACCTTTCTATGGAAAAATTTATTTCTTATTGAGAAAAGAAATTATTTTTTTATATTGTTTTGTAAAAAATATCTCTAAAAATATAGTTTTTATTATTAAAGCTATTTCTAATCTTACTTAATAATTTCAGAATTATAATATCATATAGTATCTCCTGAGTAGAAAAGTTACTATTTTTAAATAATGATTATTATATCAAAATTATACATATTATTATATACATGCATTATTTAATAGAATTATACAATCATGTTTGTAATTTAAAAAATCTTGCCAAAGATAAGAACTACATATTTATTCTTTTGTAACGAAAGCGAAGGTTTATTATTTAAAATTGTTATAAGTTATGTTTTTATCTAGTGTAGTTTGTGTTTGCTGTAAAATTTATTTAAAAATAGTAAATAGATGACTTTAAAGCCATTGCTATTCCGTGAACGGTTGCTCCGCACAAGAGGGTTGCCACCCTTGCCGTCAACTAAAGCGATGAGATTGTATCCAAATGCTATTCATGAAGCGGATACAACGACAGACGTTTCTATTATCACAGGAAATTACTGATAACGCACCCGCGTTTTTCTTATCTGTTTTTTTTTACTTGTGAATTTTTTCATGAAAATGCCATCAAGATACTTGCGCTGATGAGTTCTACAAAAACTTTTTTTTTAACTATTAAAATGAAAGAATTATTAAAAATTTGCTAATATAACTATGATCAAAAATATACATTAAAAATAAGTACATTAATTTATTTTATCATTAATAACATGCTGCACTTTCATATCGTGAATCTCTTTATCGAATGAGAGTGGCATAAGCGTTTTGCTGGATGTAAGAGCTCGTCCCACGGAATTCATGCGACCGCATCGGTACGACACACTTGCAATATGGTGCGATCATACACCAACCCCGTAGCCGAATGTAATTAGTTTTCGGCCCCGCGGCTATGATACGCGTTTGGGGTTGTCGTAGGAGCCGGGGGCCCATCCTGTATAGTATATATATACATACACGCACTACTTTTCCCGACGTGCCCGACGTAGAGTGGGTGCTTACTCGCTCAGGGGTGGGTTCAGTTTGCCCCAGGCACCCTTGGCAAGTGCATCTATTGTCCAAGTGCAGACACCCGAAAATACGTTTATCGTCCATGGTGTGATTTCCTTCCGTGAATTTTACAAACATTTTTTTGAAAATGTACACACACACATAATTAAATAATGTTAATTAAATAAATAAATGCGTGATTCTTGTGAACGCGGTAAATCTCAGTTTCTATATTAAAAAAAAAAAAAAAAAAACAGAATAATAAAATAATACGAAGCGATGTGAAATATGATAAACTTATTCAATAAAAAAATGTGTAATAGATTGCGTAATAACGAGAAATAGTTTCGAAGAAAATGTATATTAAGAGGATAATTATAGAATTTTATATATATTTAGTATCTAAAAATATTTTATAGATCCAATTTTGATGAACATATCATAGTTAAATAAAATTAATTGTGATTGCGGTTGTGATTAAACACATCAATCGATGTCGAGGCTGAGGAGGAAATCGTACGATGTCCTCGAAACGAAGGACCTTCCACGTGGACTGGGACTCTCCCAGCCACGAGACCGGCACGGTAAAGCGACGCCCGGTGTCGCTGAGCGCATCATTTTCGGCGTCATTGAACGATCGCTTCGAAAATGTCGAGTATTACGAACTTCAAGATTGCGTCGGCGGTTATGGTCTAAGACGCCTAGAATTGTTAGAATCAGGATCTGTAAAATCGATCGCGGCCGAAGATATTCTCGCGACGAAAGTCTCGGTTACCGTTAACGATAACGAAAATTATTTGGGATGTCCTCGACCGAGCCACTCTCGTAGAGAGGAAGATAGCGATCCTGAAAAATTTAAGGCATCAGCACAAGTGAAACGAGTTCTTGTGAATGAACGAAGACCTCCTCAAGAACATTCGGGAAACCTTGGAAAATGGGACAGGAACTTCTTGAAGCATTCTCTTGCGAAAGATAAATTTCACAAGAAGGAGATTAAGAACGAAGCTGATAAGAGACTCGAAGATATTGATAAGATATTTGGAGAAATTCGCTCGCAGGATTTATCCAGCGAAAAAATAGAGATCAGAAAAGTCTTTGACTTGAAGTTGCACTGTGAACCGATTGAATGGAAACCGACTGTTTGCCGAGCGATCTGCCGATCCGAATCCTTGAAGTCTAATAGGAGTTTGATTCCAAGACCGAAAATAGCAAGGTCGTGCAGGACTCGCGGCTTAGTGAGTTCGAGTTCGGAAAGCTCGGGATTCGGCTCGCCATTATCACCGTTATCGCCGCAGCAAGATCTGTTGATCAAAAAAGAAACCACAAAGGACATTATTAAGACCAGCGACAGCAAAAGCTCCGGCATAGGGTCGCCTGTATCGCCGAGTTCACCTTTATCGCCGGAAAGTCAGAAATACTCGGCTTTTCATCTCATTCAACTGCAGCTGGAGAAATTACGAAATTGCCCTTGTGAGGAACGTCAAGCCGAGGTAATTTTCGTGATCTTGTAATTTTTCCAAGAAATAAAATTGCGATATTAAACGTACTCAATAGCTCTCTAAAAGGAATATAAGACGCGCGCGCGTTGGACTAATAATATTTAATAAATATAATTAGTAAATATATATATATATATATTAGTCAAAATTAAATTAAATTAGAAAATTAAATCTAAATAATATATAATAATCTATAAAAATGTTATAAAATATAAAAGGATAGAGAATAATAATGCAAGCATTTTTCCAATAATAAAATTTTTTTTTCTTAAATTTTGTAATAGTTACTTTATATTTTCTGGATTTTTTTATCTTCTAGATTTTAATTTAATTTAATTTTTTTAAATTTTTATCACGCTTTTACGGTTTTACACAGTTTTCTGTTTAATTGCCTCATTTTGTCCAGCGTCTTGCGACGGTATTTTGGAGCTATCTATGCATTCTCGTAAAAATAAGAGGAGTTCGGCTCGGTGAAAGAGCTATAAATCTTATGAGTCACGAGTTGCGTAGAGCAAACCCCATGTGTATGGGTGCGCGAGCACGTGGTGCAAAGGAATTACGTTCACCCTCGCTTTGTACGTAGGCATGCGCGCGTGGCACCCTTCCTACCACTCATTCATGAGGGTGTCTTCTCGACAGAATTTTGTCTCATGCCCTTCTTAATATGCTTACTGTTGATTTTTCTCTCTGTAAGCACACGTGTCTGTGTTATAATCGAATAAGTGATTTAAAGAACGTATCAATTATTTTATTCATCCGGAATATGGATATAACACAATTATATGCTATATTATGAAAAACTAAAATAGAAAATATTTTTACGTGATATTTGTGATATTTGAGATAAAGCAATTTTGATATATTAAAGAGGGAATATTTTAATAAAGCAAGATTATATGGTTATGCTGCAAAACAAGGAAGATTCTTACACAATTACATGTATAAACATTAATGAATAGACATGTAGAAACCAGGATATTTTCCATAAAGATACAGAGGTTTGAAAACTTAATTTTTATTACAAATTGAAAAGTACTAAATATGTTCTTATATCCATGTAAAAGTACGTTAAGTTTCTTTTCTTACCGTTTGATGGCGACACGTATATCAAACGACACGTGTGATACTTTTAGTATTCCGCAGGGATCACTGATCCGCACAGTCATTTGGGTTTAGCGAACTTATGAACCCAAGCTCAATACATTGCAAACATTCGCATACATCATATAAATATCAATACATTTTCGTAAACGATAATGCAGCAAACATTTGAGAAAAAATAAAATTGAAATTTAATAAGGATAATAAAAAGGATAAGAATAAAAACTAAATCCATATACATGATGTAGATGGAACAAAATAATTAAAACTAAAGTTTATTTTTTTATATCCCTTAATGTCAAAAAATAATATTTTTTATTAAATATATTAATCTTATAAAAGATAATAGCTAATAATTTGAGACATTCCATAAATCAATATTTTTATCTGAAAATTGAGAATAAGTTTCATTTAAATTAACTCCTAATTCGATTTATACAAATTTAATTGTTATAATTTATTAGAAAAAATCAATCTTTATATTATATTATTATTGTATTATCTGTTAAATATAACTTACATCTAGCTTAATCTTTTTTAATCTAATTTCTTTATTTAAAATTTCATTATAATATTACTTTAATTTAGTAAAAGCTTTTTATTGCAAGTATCGTGAAAATCATTTTAGCTTAATTAGTTGAAAAAAATACTTGCAAAAGCAAAAGTTTTTACTTATCGTCAGCAAAATACAAAGTATTAAGATTTTCCCTAAGCTCCCTAAGCAATCTTTGCAGCATATATTGAAAACGATTCCCTGATCAGCGATCGGATTTTTCTGAAATTAAGAACGTTTATGAGACATCAAACAGACCGCAGAAGAGCAGGCGGGATCAGCTTCGATATAAAGAGGGCAAGGAATCGCTTTTGTATCAATTTTTTCGAACACGTGTGGAATTTAACCGCTTATTCCACGTGACTTACCACTCCCGCACGCGATGTTTTTCTATCCGCCCTTAAATCTTTCTTCCCCTTCACAAACAGGTGAATTCAGTTTCTTTCACAAGCCCCTGCATTTTTTTCAATTATGAGAACATTGTCCCGTGTTGAGTAGAAATATGTATATATAGAGGGATATATTTACATTCAAATATAAATATTTTATTTCCAGAATACTGACAATGAGTAAAAATACCGGTGTCACTTTTGAGAAGCTCTTCTAATTTTTTATTCGAAAGCTCTTCGTCCGCAGTTTTTTTTCGCACTTTCTTAGACTGGTCATGAATCCGATCATCAACATACGGATCAGCAATCGATCCGCTGTCAGACGAGACCTTATTAGGCCGCCTGGCTGATATAACTGAATCATAATTGATAATGAAGATAAACATTTACGGAACATGCGGCAGAAGTAATTTAACTCCCATGGTCCTCATTTGTAAATATCTACGATTTTTTTAATTTCTTTTTATAATATTTAGGAAACATATATATTAAATGAAAATTAAAAATAAACTTTTATTTACATATCCAAGTTAATGTAAAGAGTTCAAAATAATATCAATTTATATGCATTATTTTTATGTATTCCATTCTGCATGTTTGTGACTACCTTTATGTGTCTATAATATAGAGCTTCACTTTCATGCAGAAAAATGATTCGTAATAATCCTGAAGCCAGTAACATACAGCAATAACGTTTTCCGTGATACACCCTTCGCGGTGGATTTAGTGCGTGCGGTTCTTCTTTCGCTTTCTTGAATCAGACACCTTAAATGTATTTTATTATTTTATTGATAATAAAAAAGTTTCGCCATATTTAAGATTTTATTATTCTTATTATATTCAACATTTATAAAAAAAAAATTAGACAATTTTTAAAATAGAAGTAAATATGATTATAATAAACTATAATCTTCTTGTAATATAATAGTTGTTTAAAAATAATAATAGACTAAACGTTTTTAAAAATAAATTTTAGAAAATATTTGTTAAAGAAATTTAAGATACATATATATTAAAGTTATTTCGCAAGGCTGAAAAGATGCAATTTTGTTGTTTCTCTCTTCTTAGTAATGTTCAATTCAGTCTTGTAATTTTCGTTAGACGATTTAGTTGCTGGCTGAGAACCTCTGGTCCAAAGGGCTAAGCCATGAGACCCGGACCGAGCGCGCAGGAACATTATTATATTGAATCGTGGAAACGGAAAAGTAAGTCGACGGGAAGAGCGGAAAGCGAATGGAAAGCGAGGAGTCGTAGTAGCGTTAAGCCCGATGGTGCTGGTTTATTAATTATTGCGACGACCCTTTGGCTGCTATCACCCGTTGCCCGCGTCTGTCCATTCGTACATGTGTTTGCTTGCGTATGGGCCTTCATATCGATTCAACTGGTTTTATTAATAAAGGGACATTATTCGTTCAGACTTACACGATATTGAGAAATCTCACGGCTTTTTGTCTCTCAGAGATTTTGGGGGAAATTTTAAATTCCTCTTAAGATAATTTTGATATATTTAATATGATGTATTAAATATATATATATATATATATATATATATATATACGTTAATATGTTTAATTTTTGAAATTACCCAATGTTATTCGGATGCACTTTTAGTGGTTATATGTTATTTTTACTCCCCTCTAAGAAAATATCTACTCCAAATTTACAGGCGCCAGCACGCGAAAAATCTTTTTCAGAGTGGAGCAAGGGTCAAAATATCAGATTATCGGTCGAGTGGAATCGAATTAAAAGCTCATATAGGAACCCCTCTCAGTGTTGAATGACGTGTGCTTGTCTTCGTGTCATATGGCAGATTCCTTCTTTTTCTCTCTCGTCCTTCCGTGTCGCTCCAAGGATTATTCTTACGAGTGATTACAAGTCAGGGTATCATATTGGAAGGTAAAATTATTTCCACCATGAAATTTCGCACTTGATCTTTACTTTACTTAAGGATTAATGTTGAAACGAATGTCCTATTCAGAGATGACCTGTAGAAAAATATTTGTAAAAATGACAAGAGAGAAAAAAGAATTCTTTTTTATTTTAAAGCATTATGAGAAAAATTCTTCTTCTGATTAAATAAAATGAAAATTTTAATAAAGTAAGTAAGATACACAATAAATTTTTTAAAAATTGTATTTAACATTAAAACAAAAAAATACACAATTAAACAAAACAAAATAAAAATAAATCCGAAAAATATTTTTATTTTATTTTTGCTTTTGCAAAGTCAGTACTGAATTTCTTAATTCAGAGATTTTTAAGACTGCTCTATAAAATCTTTGGATTTTTTCTTTTTTTCCCCCCCAGAATATATTAGAAATAAAGTATGAAGATCAATGCTAAAATTATAATAAAATATTATTAATTAAATAGAGTGGCTTAATTTTCAAATATTTTCGAACAATATATTGATCTATACTTTTATACCATAACTATATCAAATACTTGATGCTGTTTTCCTGAAATTTCTCACTTTTACTTTTATCCTACATTCTCAACATCGTTAATTAACATCACTTTTGAATTAACCCGCTTTCTGGTATCATCCAGACGACAGACGACAGACGGCCCGTACTTATTAGTTAGCATGCATTTGAAATCTTCTGGTACGCCAAGCACTTGCCATAAATATGTAGATTCGTCCTGCAGGGGCTGCAGGAGACTGCCGGAGGAAAGGTGGTGAGGGTGTATTGGGGGAGGGAGAGAGATATTGTGCCGACACTCGTCATGGTGTATCAAGAGAGGGCTGCTTTTTCGAAGGGTGGCGTGGTGTACCTTTTCCTTCATCACGATGGCGTTTTATAATATTCACCCTACGTGTACACACGTTGGAATGGTGATTTTCGTCTCTGCATCCCCGTCACCAATCTCTCTCTTTCTCTCTCTATCTCTCTCTGTGGCAACGTGTGTCGAAAAATACCTTGGCAGCGATCGAGATATCAAGCGGCGAGAAAGACCGCGTCTCTCTCGTCTTCTTATCGCTCGGGTATGCTGTCGGTGTCCTTTGTCGTGCCGTGTTCGATTTTCGACCCTTCGAAAATCCGGGCTCATATACGGGACGAGATATCGCCGACTACAGGAATGAGCTTGGCGCATCGATGAATTTTCAATTGCCGATGTAATCGCGGACAAAGTAACTGCGATAAAATATACGCCAGAGAAAAATTGTATTCTTATTGCTTTGTTGTTATTGAAGAGAGAAATAATGATGCAGACAAATTAAGCTGATGCGAATTCATTGATTCAATTACAATTTATCTTCAAGATAACTCTTGCGAGAATTACTCAGACTTTATTACGAAATATCTTTTTACAGAAAAAAGTATAACGATGATATATATTGAAGAAATGTACAACTTCCAAAATTTATATGTAGTTCCCTTTAAATTCTTCCTTGTCACATTTCCTCTTTAAATCTCTTCTCTCTACTTCTCGACAAATGCCACTCGTCATAATCCGAGTACGCTCGATTTCCATTAGTACCTAGCAATTAGCGACGGTAATTTAATTTTGCAACTGGATACGAAAGTTGTCACGATTCGAAGTAGCCAGTGCGGCGCGCGGCGCGGCACCACACATCTCGATTACGCAAAATTTACAGCCAGTGCACTACAAGTGAAGTAATCGTCGCTTTCATCGCTACTCATTTGATCCATCGTGTATATGGTGTTTTTAAAACATCAAAAGCAGTCCTTGAAAAAAATCGTGAAAAGTCGTTTTTTCAAAATTACAAATTTATGGAAGAGTTTTTTATTTATATAAATAATTATATGTTATAACATAGTTACACAAATTAGTTTCTGTGTATATCTATATATATGTGCATATAAATCACGCATATATATATAAATTTAATTATTTTAGGTAGACAAAAAATAAATAAATAATTTATATAAATTTTTAAGTTTGTTAATGGATTAATGTTACATTATTATTCTCGCAAGAGAGTATTTATCTAGAATAGATAAATAGAAATGAATTGGTAAAAACATGATAATGTTATATAAGTTTGTATTTAATATATTATAAAACAATGTAAATAATACATTGTTTTGTATTCTACACACACACACACACACACACACACACACACACGCAACGAATATACAATACTATTAAATATTAAGCTCATCCAGTTCAATTACAATGGTGCGCGTGCGCGCGCTTGTCGCCGCGATGCTTCGCATAGTCCTGTAACGAGCCGGACCGTCAGTCCTGTCGACGATCCTTTCAAGGATGCTCGTCTATTCAATCTTCCGCGTCGGTCTGTGGCTTCAGGATTAATTAATGGATGTCGATGATTGCTAGCAAGTGAAAATTTTTGTGAAAAGTTTTGACAAAGGCAAGAATGTGGGGTTTGCCGAGAAGCACAATTAATAGATTTTTTTTGAGTTCACGCAATGTTTATTTTTTATTATAATACTACTTTTTACAATTTACATTAATTGTAAAATGAAGTGTTCTTTAATAATAATTCAAATTATGCAATTTTTATTAATTATAGATTATAGATTTTTTTATCAATGATAGAAAGATGTAAAACTTATTAATAAAAGATTTAATATAAATATTTTATATATATTTGCATTAAGAAGATAAATAAATTTAAAAGAAAATTTAAGAAATCTAAAAAAATTAAATTTTTAAGGAAATGCAAAAATATATTGGAAATTTAAATTCATGCAAAGATTCTTAAATTATTTGTTGAATCGCGAAAGAAAGATTCCTAACTGTAAATCGGATAATCATTTTTGTCATCGGGTGAGTTATTTTTGCGATCTTATCAAATTATCATCTTTGACTTTTTTGGATTTCTCTGGATGTTCGACGAATCGCGATCTCGTAGAGCGTCTCGAAAGATGAAAGAGGAACAATGTCGGGTCTCAAGACGCCTGCGGGCTACTCTCGTACTGGCAACGGAGCTAAACCAAAAAGTAGGATTTGCCGATTGACATCTTCGCGATCGTTGATACCATCCCTGGCGGGAAACATCCCGGAGAGATCTCTGGAAGTGATCGATTCCTCGTCATCAAGTCCCAGCAAATCATCCACATCTCCGCGAAGAGTTTCCAACGATCGCAGGTCGCCTAGGAGACATTCCGAAGAACGTCAACAGACATATCACAGTCCGAAGCGTTCACCGAGGAGGTTCTTGCCATCTTTTGATGACGATTCGTATCAAGACCAGATGGGTCTGGGACTCAGGGTGTCGTCGACTACGTCGACTTGCGTCGACGAAGGACCTGGTATGTCTTTCCTGGAGTTCGAGACTCTGTACACCCTGGAAAAAGAGATGCTGATGCAATCGCGATGTGGTCAAGACACGTCGCTTCAGCTGGGCGACAAGTGCACTACGGCAGGGTGGTTTGGCGACAAAAGGGGTGTCTATACAGAGCTACCGGATCCTTTACTATGTCATCGTATGTGTACGTGTGGTGCAGTTCCACCTGTCTCGCAGGCGCCATCGGAGGGATTCAGCTTCGCACCCGGATGGTCCTTAAATACGGATCATTTCTATCAGTGGCAACATCGTGGAAAAACCACGCAGCAGGTAGTTTCGTGATCAAGTTTTGTTGAACAAAAAATGTTTTAATTAAACATTACTTAATTTCAAGAGGATTATAATCAATAATCAGTTGCTCATCAGATAATCATGATCAATTACGATTGAGATTTCTGAACTAAATGTTTCGCTCAAGAATTAATTGGTCTTAAGGAGATTAACAGAGAAGAGTGAATAATAACGGACTTTGATGATTATTAAATTGTAGGATATTAAGAGGAGAATTATATTTTAATTATAACCAAATGAAAATACGTACCACTTATTTATCTTTGCAAATCAATAAACAATTACTTGAACTTAGGGGAGGGTTGTTATAATATTGATTTATTAATTATAATTATTGAATCGTGAAATCCTGAATATTAAAATATCGAATCGTGTAGAAATTATATTTTATATGCGAATCAAATAGAGACGATAAATTATTACATTATATAGTTAAATGCGAGAGAAAGAGAGGAGAGAGCGAATTGCAATTAAATTATTTAATTATAATTGTTAAGTTATAAAATATAAACTGACGAAATATCACAGAAATTAAATTCCACTTTTAATGATAAATTAAGTATATAAACATATATTTATTTTGCTTTTTATGAAAGGACGATAGCGTCATCTGTGTGTATCAGAGATGACTAAATTATATCTCACCTGGAAATTTTCGGGAAATTCGAGATATATACGGAATTTCGAATGTAACTGGGCCTTGAAATGAAACTGTCAGCGGCACGCTCTCTCGCACACTCGCTCGCATTCTCGAATTAATCGAAAAACGGAAGTAATTTCGCGAGCGGCGAATCGTCGCATTTAACGCGGACATTCGAGCTTCTCCGTTTCGATAACGTTTCTCTTCTCGTTCTTTTTCCTCCCCTCCCTTTATGATATCCCATGCACCCCCGGCCAGTATTTTCATCGCTCGAGGCAAGTTGATTTTCCTACACCCTCTCGTCGAGCTAATTTCGGAAACCGAGTTGCAAATTTGCGGCGCTACGCATATCGAGTTTTGCTTCATTTTCGCCGCTGGCGACTCGCGGATTTCGTGCAGTCGCTATTGCAAGCGAAAATAATCGTGAAATGATCGTCATAGCGTAGTAATATGATTCCCATAGGGGCAATGCGTAAATAGTGAAGTAGGTAAACACAAAGTAGCTTATGCATTTGGAAGTGCAATAGGTAGTGCGGGTGTCACTCATGAATAATTCTTTAGAATATGCTATTTATTTCATTAATGTAATTTTTTTTATATATTCTACTATCTAGATTTCTTATATAAAAATCTTTAACACATAATTTTATTGGAAATAACTATTATATTTGAAATAAATTAATTCGAAGAAATAATGCTCACAATCGCGGAAACATTAGAAATAAACTTAAAACATAAAACAAATACGCTAAATATATAATATATCTTAATTTACATAAATAATATTATTACTGAAAAGTAGCGAAAGAATATTATTAAAATAGATTGTTAAATAAAATAGATAATTTTTATGTAAATCATCTTTGTGTACCATTTGTATACCATCACTTAAGAATTTTGTGGACGGTCTTTAAAGATGAACTACATTTTGCCAAGGTAAAAGAAAGTCAGGTCAACTGATGAAAAATTGAGCAGTCCGTGTAATTCCACTTGCTCTTTTTCGCCCACATAGTTCTGCGGCGCAGCATTCCGCTTGTAAAAAATTTTCGAGACTCCTCTTTCGAATAGCGAGAGGGTCGAACCTCGCGAGGACTATCAAATATGCTGCCTGAGGGTGTGAAGGCACTTTGATCAACCCCCAAGAAGTCCGCTGCCGCCCTTCTGCGATGTTTACTTTAAGGGATGCTATCGGCGGCTACCAGCATCCATCACGCAAGGTGCACTGTCGTCTTTTTGTTCCTTATACGTATATATCGCCAAAGGAGTAGCTTTTGGCGAAACGAAGACAAGGATATTCATTAGATCTTAGATCGTGATCAAAGCGAGTTGGCTTTGCCCATCAAGGTTGCATTGAAAATAACATTAATTCTTAATTAGATGTCTTTACCTTTTTTTTTTGAAGCATTCTCTAAAATGGCAAAAAGGAATGTAGTTAAAAGAGTATATTTATGATAAAATTTTATAATTTTTATAAACACAAGAAATAGAGAAATATTATTTCTCATTTCTGATCTCAGAATATTCAGGAATTCTCTCTCTCTCTTTCTCTCTCTCTTTATACATATATATATATTTTTTTTTTAAATCTTATGCAAGGACTAGAATCTGCTTTCTGTAATTGCAAAATATCAGCAAATATCTACGAAAGATTAAATGACATTTTTATTGTTATTTACTATCATGACAATCCAAGATTAATGTCGTGGCGATCGATTTCGGTGAATACAACTCTTGTTTCTTCTTTCTATTTATTCTTTTGTGATATTTGCCTTAGGGAACAGCACCAACATCTTCTCGTAGGAAGGAGGGTGACTGTTTTCCTTTCTCGTCACTAAGGACCAGGTTGGTCCATGCTTCTATTCCTTTTGACAAAGCAAACATATCCGCGTCATTATTGCGTCTCGTGTGGCTCGATTATTCGCGCAGAAACAAGCGATCTAATTTCGCGTCTTATTGGATATCATGTCTTTTTCTCTTTTCTTTTCTTTTTCCTTGCATTTACACTATTTGCCGAGAATGCATGCAGTATTGAAGTGCATCGGATATCTGTCGAAGCAATGATTTTGTCTTTTAAGATTTAAATTTCGTAAGTTTGTTTATTTTATAAGATAAACACGTTAAAAAATATTATAAATATTGTTATATATGATTTAAAGAAGCTTAGAAAATGTCCAATATTTTACTTGAAGAATGTTTATAACATGTAACTTCTTTAAATTTTATTACAGCAATGAATTAATTAATGAGAGTTACGGCTTTATGTAGTAGGTGATATTTTTATACTTTATTTTCTGTGAGCGGAAATATAGTTGTTAATGTTTCGCAGAAAGAATATTTTTCACTGACGACCTGACGAGAATTACTGCTGACACCATCTCGTTCATCATGGATCAATGAACTTTGACATATGCCGCGCGATACGAATATTTACGAATCAACGATCCGCGCAAATTGCAGGGGATGTTGCTATTAGTCAGTTTATATTGCCGTAAACAGTGACATTCGTAAAATAAAATACGAAAACGCTAAACAAATCAAAACATATTTTTATACGTTGGACAAATTTTTTTGGAAATGCTGTTGCATTCAATTTGATTCTATGTTTACTTTATTTTAATAATTTGATTTGGTTGTCATTTGATTTTACTGGTGTTTGGTATTTAATATGCTTTTGTCTCTGCTGTTATTATATATCGCTTTATTGAGGCACACGGTATCGATTGAGAACGGAAAACTTGGAATAACGTGAAGGGCACGCGAAAAAGGGCGCACGCCTTGACGAAAGCAATTTTCGTGGGGCTGCAAATTGGCAATCGGACGCTAAATGATTTAGGTAGTACTCACGCATGTCTATACTTGATATACGTATATGCACGTGTGTTTGTTCTATGTTCTCGATGACTCGATATAGGGATGAACCTACCCCAAGGCAAAGCGCATATCTCCGCCTATCGAGTCGCATCTTAGCGGGAAAATAGATCTTTAATTGAATCGCGAGGTGAGTCACAGGCTCGTACATGCGCTGAAATGAATAGCAGGATGTAGGACATTTCTCAAGTAGCTGTTACTTGTCAAATTTTGAAATCGTTATCTCTTACATGTGTATAGTTTATTCGATGATCCCATATCAGGATAAATATTTCTCTCTCTATTCGTGCCGCGCCCTGAACACATAAATACTCATAATCCGGCCGCACAGCAGGATGCAGCAGGATGCTGAAAAAATAATCGAGATAGACGTGCCCGCGGCGGGGTGGTGGTGTTAAATAAATACGTCGACAACGCCGTATCCGGCTTATGACGAAAAACAAATTTCGCATCCCTATCGAGTTTCGCTTTGCACGGATTTTTCGACGCTATTTTGCAGTTTGCTGCTCGGTTTGGCCGTTACCATCAGGATCGTTCCCAACGCTGTTACCTATACGGCAAAAAGAATGATCAAATTTCTCTGGCGCCGTTGGCGTGTAAATTTTTTAAATGCAAATAAAAATTCCACTAAGAATTCAATGAACTTAAGTCAATTTAATTGTATTAAAAATTTAGAAATTATTTTGATATAAATACAAGATATGAGTCGACGAAAATTTAATTTGCTTCTTGTATCATAAAACAAATTATTTAATCTTCATGTAATGATTAATAATAATTAAAATGTGTATAGGTCTTTTATATTTCATACTTTTAATGAATGTAAAACGATCTTTTAAGTTATTTATTATTATATAATATATGATATGAGCTCATACGGAAATTAACTTTCTTATTTTTTAAGGTTACAAAACCAATATATTTTATTTTATCCTTCATTATTTTATTATTTTATTGTTCATCTTTGACACACGTTCGGTCGCATCCTACTCGAAAGAAATTTCGGTCAGCCGTCCGAAGAAGGACGCCCTATGCGCAAAATCAATATTCCCCGCGTATGCTCTCAGAGACCTTCCGGACTTTGTGCCACACCGCGTCCACATCAAATGCCATGCGGAAATGCCACATCACACGAATATCGTACCTATCGATACGTTTCGCGCGCGGAAACAGACGTGTCGAACCACGTCACAGAAATGTGAACCAGTGTCACTGCCGGCGTTGAAACCACAATTATGAGCCTACGTCAGTGACAGACCTTACCTTCTCTTCGTTATAATCGAACCACTAATCTGTTCTTATTAGTTATACGCAGAAAAGAAAAAACTCTACGTTTATAATAAATGAAATCAAATAAAATATATTTTTTGTTTTTCTTTTAAAGTTTTAAATATATAAATTATCTATATAATAATAATTTTACATATAATCTATACCAAAAATACGATAAAATTAATTTAACTATTTCAATTTATTTTAAATTTTTAATAAAATACATAATACTTACATTAGTGTACTGAAATATAAATATAAAAAATTATTATTTTTCAAGATGGAAAAAGTACCGCTAAAGATATATATCTTATTAAAACAAAAAGTAGATATGGCAGGCGTGTATCGTTGGGATTCGAGTCTTCCTGTCTTCCTTCGGGCAAAAGGCTGCTACTTGGGAAGAACTACTGCCGAATCAGGAGTGCGGACCCCAAGCAAATGTCGAAGCTCGTTAGAGCGTTTCGGAGAGCGAGTTAGCGGTCTTCTGTGCGCTATACGTGAGCCGAAAGAATTATAGCAATTTCGACGTGACGGAACCTGAATTCATAATACGCTGTCTGCGAATGACGCGCGTCTGCCGTACAGATTTTGTCCGAGGAGTTGGTCCTTCTCGAAGGGGAGTTCCTTGTTAGTTTAAGAATAGATAGTTGCAGAAATAATTGATATTAAATCTTTTCGATAGAAATTTGAAGCTTATATGAAAAACGAGCGAGATAATATTTGGAAAATGAGTTTATTAATTTTTATATACACAATTAAAATTTAATTTATAAGATTAAAATAATAAAATTAAAATAGCAATAGTTGTATGTTCATTTTTAAGGCATGCAGCTTGTAATTATTTTATATATATATCTCTACAAAAATAATTTTATTCTTATATAATGCGTTTAAATTATATATTCAGAGGGCATATTTATACATTAGAAATTCAAGCTTTATTATTAAAGTATGTTTTGCATAAAATAGTGACATATAATGTTTAGGCATTAGAAATATATACGTTAATGCATTGTTGACGAAGTCGCACATCGAAAGGCATATACTCGTATAACTGCGTATAAAAGACAAGCGATTATATATATCCTTCTTATGCAAGATAAACCCACCGGCGAAAGTTCTGTACGCGTATGTTGACGAGTTTCTGGGACCTTAAGAATAGTCGCGGGGGCCCAGTCTCTCGGTTGTCTCTCGTGTGGGCCAGTTAGCGTATGCGAAAGGATGCCTACATGAGGCAGCGCACAATGGAAGGGTTGGGCCTGGTTGCATCGCGACTGACGGCGCAGGTAAATTTAGCTCGTTCTCTCGCGAGTGCGTGTACACGCACGTGCACGCGTCGTAATGGCGCGTGTAGGTGAGCTACTCATTCATAAAACATAACCCACGTGGCGCCGGCGGTCGGTGAGCTACGAAAAAACGAGTTACAAGCATCTCGAAATGGAAGCCGAAGAAACGAACGAAAGGGAAAAGAGAAGAAAAGAAAAATAACATTATGACTAGAGAAGGAAAAACATTTAAAGTTTCTAACAATCCTATTACATAGAGATTTCCGAAAATAATTTGATAAAAATAGATCTCATGTACCTATATATAACACTCTGCCACAAATAATTTAAATAAAACACATTCTTTTCAATAATTATATATACTTTTATATTATACAATATTATAAAATATTTACTAATTTAATTTACGTGACTATACTTTGGGACGTCCGCGTACATTAGCGGCTTAAGATGTTTGAATAGGTCTTATAACTTTGCGGAGAAACAAAGGATGCTAATCAGATCTCTTATCGGAACCCCGACGTAATATGGCGGACGTAAAAATAACTTTGTTCTCACGGGACTTCGGTAGTCATGACAACAACAGGGTTTCCTCGAATCTCGAGAGGGTGTGAGAACATAGGACACGCTTGTTGCAGGACACGTACCTTCCCTCCTGAGGGAAGAGGGTGCATGCATCCTCCGTCTAGTTCTTGGGGGGGAACGATAACTCAGTTACGACGGTTCTCAACCGCGTATGAGCTTCGGTTTTGGTTAATTTCTCTCTTGCCAATCTTGATGAAGTATTATGGACCTTTTATTGGAAAACGGACAAAACGAATTGGTTTAAACTAAAATTCGGAAATGATGACTTTTAAATAAGAATTTTAAATATTATTGAATTTTAAATTATCACAACAATTATTATTCTTTGAGTGTACACAATGTTTATTATATTTTCCGTACATGATTAAATTTTGGTCCATAATATAGACTTTTTACATTATTTCGATATCTGCGATCTATATATATATTTTTTTTTTATTTCTAACAATTTCTCCCCGAATATACTCAGGCGAGAGTTGCGCTTTGCTGATCGGAAAATTGGCCGCGGGAGATTTTGCTACACAATTAACAATAAGCGCACAGTTAATGCGCAGCAAAAGAGGGTGAAAAACGCAGAGAAAGAAGGGTGCCGCGACGATATACAGATCGTTTGTTACGAGCGGTGCCAAAGAAGGATAATCGGGCAATGATCGGCGGAAAAGCAAGGAACATTTAGTCCAGGGGTCTGTACCTTTTGCATATTAGTATTGAACAGCAACATAATGAGCGTATTATACATAAAGTATATACGCTATTCTCCTTTTTCCTCCATATAATTTTAGCAACTTATGAAAACACTTTCTTTAGTCTTTTTCTTTCCATTAGAACTATGTATTAAATTAAGAGGATCATCTTGACCGATTTGGATTATGCGTTGAAAATGATCTCCTGATCCTGCAGTTTCCCTTGCGCTTTCGATTTTCTCTTATCCTTTACCCCGTTGTCCCAAAGGTTGGCTGGTGTGTCTCGATATCGTTCGGGTTAAAGCAAACCTAATTCCGGCAGGCTGGTTCCATATAGTTGGCTGTGTCCATCGAGACGAGCGGACCTCCCGCTCGTCGTAATCGCGCAACAAAGCTCAGTCTCTCACTCCCTTTTTTGTCTCTCATCCTCTCGAAACGGGACGCGTTCTGCCCGCAAAATTGTCGCGCCGACGGAAACCATCCCCAAATCCCCTCGCCACCGTTGGGGGAAAAGTGAAACTCATTCTCTTCTGTCACTATATGAGTCGAAGTAAATTAATTCCGCAACATCCAAATGGCAGGATTTTTATCAAAAATTCCAAAAGAAGTGAAAAAAACATTAAAGATATTGGAAAATAGAAAAGAAGGAATTTGAGAAAATTCTTGAAAAGTTCAAAATAGCAAATATATATGAAGTTTAATTTATTTTTTAGAAGAAATTAATAAGTTTTCTCCAAAACAATGAAATAAGGGATTAAAGAATGTAAGAACTTAATAACTTTGTGATTTTGTCACGGGGAAACAAAGCATTGAAAGTGTTTACCGTAGTCAATCTTAACCGACAATTTACCCTCTTGCCTTTGAAAAAAGCACACTATAGCTTACCTTTCATCTCGTCCCCTTTTTCCGCTCGCAAAATCATCCTCTCGGTTGCATTATCGCGCAGAATAAAAGAAAAAAAAACGGACAGGATTACGCGACTAACGAGCCGTCAGACTGCCGTCAGGAGCGAATTAATTATTGTCCTTTAACGGTTTCGTTTCCGGCTCCTGAACTCTCAGTGTCGCCGCCGTTCCGGGAGGGATCGGCGGCAATATTCAATTTCATGCATCCCCTTTGCACCAAAATGTTTCTCCATCGCTATCCACACCAGCACCAATGGACAATTATTATCCTTTGACTGCCCCTCGAATTTCGGCCTGCGAATTGCCCCGCCGGAAAAACGACCGTCGAACTGTCTAAATTAATTGCCAAAATTTTGACAAGCACGGATGCTTTTAATTCGAATATTAAGTTCTGAAAGATCATGCGACGTCAACTCGCGCGGACGCGAGAGAAATTATACTTGCATAAATCTTACTTTTATTTTAAGCATTCACAAATGTAATTACATTGCAATAACAAAAATATATAAAGAATTTATAAATGTGGAAAAAAAATTCAACCATTTCACAAATTCTGATAATTTATTTTCAATAAACAATAATTTGTATCAACAAAAGTGTTAATAACACTTTTCTCATTAAAAAATTATCAACGTTTGAAGTTTTTAAATAGAACCACGATTTATTTTTGTTAATACTGTCGAGAATACCCGAATAAATTCTGATTATTGAAAATATTATAAATTCTTATTTTTATTTAATTGGCAATTCTCAAAGCAACTTAAGTGTTTTACACTTGTGAATGGAAGACGCTACAACTAAATTATATCAATTAAGCTAATTAGAATTTGACATTAAGCTAATGTCAGAATTATCTTAATCTTTATAAAAGTAAAATTAAAATAATTTGTATAACAATTGAATTTAAAACATCGAAGTTTAGTTAGCAAGATATTTTTAAAATTTTATGATTGAAAACTAATTATAGTTTGAAAAGATAACTTGGACCGAAGGTATTCCGCAAAGCCGAGGGAATCCCGCCGTTTTAATGACGAATGAACGAGCAGCAGGTATACGTTATACAAACGAGACTCCCCAATGAGCATTCCTGACAGGTGCGCGGATCGATTGCTATTCCACGCGGCTCGCGTACGAGCAGCATCGTTAATCGTAATGCCTGTCATAGCGTTGCCTTTTAACGCGCGCGCGCTTAGTCGCGACCGCGACTCGCGACACGGGGCGGTCGTGTGCGATAATCGGGGCTAATTGTAAGTCGAATATCGATCATCAGCGCGTACGCAGTTCTAACAGCTAGGTTCTTATCAACTATGATACATTGCAATTCTGACCTCGGTTTAACATCTAAGATAAGGGACTGGGGAAAAGAAGAAAGAAAACGTTGTATAATATAATAGTTGTATTGCCTAATCGACGTTGATGCAAATAATTCTAAGCTTTAACTGTGTGTTTTGGGAGAGAAAGCTGATAAATAAAATTAAATTTTAATTAATTTCTTTTGAGAGGTTTTGAGAAAAATTGATTTTGGTGAAACATTGAAGCCTATAAATAGAATTATATAAGATAGGATATGATAGTTACGGTCGAACGGGGCGTCGCGATCTAATTAACGACGGTTTCTTGGATCGGTCACTGATGAATTTACGACCCTCTACTCGATTCCATTAATTCGTTAATTCAAACGACGACGCCTACGCAAACGACAACGCTCGTTCGTTTTGCTCATCGTGCTCTATTTCGAGTTAAACGTTACCAACGTCGCCGTCACCGCTTCTTCCTTCGGCTGCGAGCGCCGCCGAACCGTCTCTCATTCTCTATTTTCATCCCTCCTGAGCACGTTATTTTCGCCTACGAAGGAAAGATATTGTCTTCCTGGAACATCGGATGTCTCGCAATTTTTTATTAGTCCTTTTTCTTCTTCTTTTTTTTCATTTTCTTCTTTCTTTTATTTATACCGGTGCACTGTACAATTTTCTTACTCAAAGTTAACTTAGGACAGAATTGATGTGCATTTAAATATATATACATATGCATATTTATACATGTACAGTATGTATATACATATTAAAATTTGCATTATTTTTTATATTAATAGTTATTAAGATTCGAGACACGGTAGTGTCTCGCGCTAATATATATCTCGACATTTTAACATTTTTATTAAGAAAAAGATTGATTCGAAATTGATCAAAGAATTTTTCGTTAAAAATTCTCGTGATCTTGAAATAATAAAGATATACTATATGTAATGTTAAAGATTAAAAAGTTGGAATAAATGATGGTTTATTGCTAAATTAATTAAAAGAGTCATTGACAGAAATTATAAAGTTTTATTGTATTTAATTAAATTAATTTTTGATATTTTTATATTACGCGCGCGATATTATAATTTCTAGAAAGTAGCAAAGTCAAATAGTGATACGTGAGTGATACGAATTAGTCGATGATTGTGAAATTGCTGATGCGTTTAGGGAGTTATTAACTTTGATACATTTTGATATTAGGATACCTATTATACATTTGTATAACTTCAGGGATACTGATTTATCTGCAAAATTTCGATTTTATTTTACATTCAGCAAACTAAGTTACACAGACGTTACAAAAATATAGTTTTGTTGAAGTTCGATATTAAATGCAAGCTCGGGAGAATTATATTGTTGAATCGCGGCGCTGACTCGTTCGTGTCATCAAAAATTCTCAGTAGACCTTCTTAATGTCGTTACACTTCTGCGATTCTTCAACAGCTCGATGCAGTTTCCTCGTCACGTCCATCGTACCGTCTTAAAATAGCGATTTTAAGATGTGTCACACTTCCTGATCACCATACGTCGTCATCATCATCCTTAGCCCTTGATTTCTCGAAACTTTCGTACACATACAAGTGTTTTTCATCAGAATCTGAACCTACACTTATGACTTATGAGATTAACCAATGAAAGTTCAATATAATTATTATAAATTACACATTTATGATACATAATTAATGTAATTTATAATTTTTTTCAAATTTAAGAGACTAAAATGTCATTTTTTTATTTCTGCAAACTTTGAGATTAGATTAAAATTAGATTTTATATTATGTATAATTCTCTTTTTATTTTCTTTTTATTATCTTTTTAATTTAATTTTAATAAAATTATCTAATTTAATTATATTAAACGGACATTATATATATATATATATATATATATATATATATATAAAATTAAGTTTACATAAATCTCGTTCTAGTTCATTATTCTTATTGATTTTTGATTAAAATGACATCTTTTCTTTAATGATAAAAAAAAAGATAACTGAAAGGAAGATATAATTATATTATTAAGCACTTTATTTAATTATGCTTATTATAACATATATTGAATATTGTTGAATATTGTTGAATATTGTGCTCTTTAAACAATTTTCTAAAATTTCTAGTGATTTTCTTAGAAGTTTTCTAATTGTCAATCTGCAATTACATCAATTTTGATATTCTATGCGATGAATTTTTGTAAAGATCGATAGACAAAAAAGGAAAGTGAAAGGAGGTGGTAAAATTGGAGGAAGACGAGGATAAGATGAAAGAGATGAGGAGGGAGGAGATTATGGAAGAGAAGGAGAAGAAGGCGCAAGAGAGAGTATATACATACGAATAGAGAAATGTGTGCTCGCGTATTCAGTTACGGCCGGTGCGTCGCAGAGTCGAGACGCTTCCGTGTTTTGCTTGCAAGCATCACGACGCGACGCGACGCGATGCGTCACGTTGTTCGTCCGATCATTTGGAACGAGAATGATTTGCTCGCGAATTGAATAATTGAATGATTAAGTTTTTCTCTTCTTCCTCTTTTTTCTTCTTTTCTCCCTCGATCTTTTTCTCGCTTTTGACGCTTAAAAGAAGATTGTGAGAATGAAGAACCGCGGGGGGGATTCAGACGCGAATTATATCAACGATTTATTAATCTTAGCAGAAGAATTGAGGATTATATAATAAAAGGATCAGTGTGAATGTTTTTTATTAATTCGTCGAAAACACTATACTGATTTTTTTCGTACTTTATTTTACATCTGTTATTTGGTATCAGTGCATAGTGCTCTTATAAAGGAGAAATACATAAAAACACGATTTTTAACGTAAAAAAAAAATATATATAAAGATATTTAACAGTGGATTCTAGTGAAATGATCTCTCTTTTGACAGAATCAAGTGTTTAAGTGAAACTAATATCGATTTGTTTGAATGTTGTCATGATCCCGTCAAGATTTAGTAGATATTATTATTATATCGACATATTTTAATTTAAATTCTAATAAAAAAGAAGAAGAAAACATGATAGAAAATATAAAATAATCATCTGATGTGGTACTAGTGAATTGAGAAGAACAATTGTGCATGGATGAAAAGTTATAAAGATCAGAGAAATTGATTTTGATGATAGTACGAATAGTGTAATTGCAATTGTGGATTATCGCGTGATAATCCAGTGCAAAGCGTCTGGTATAGATGCAATTTGTCGTGAGGAATAATTGGAAAGGTAGACTCGGATGACGCTGGAACGTCGCGGGGGTCACAACGACCACCGGCGGCATCATGGCGTGTATCAGAGCGCCGAGATCCGTGCGCGGTTCGGTCGACGACATCAAAGCCGATTCTACGCGTAATGTCGTGCAGGTAATTCTTTTCTTCCACTCGTATCTTTTTCGCCAAAAGATGTCGAATATGTTTGCGAGTCTGTAAATATTATTGCTTTACGAATTTACTATTATTATTATTATTATATACTATTTTTAATAATGGCAAAGCAGCTGTACAATCAGGTGCACTTAAAAATAAAAAAATACTTAAAGATAAAAAGATAAAAATGAGTTCGGAATAAATAAAAATAAGACAATTGAAACGGTTTTCTTGACATTTATTGAAAATAATAAATCCACACTGTGTTAAATTTGTAGTGTCAAATTATATCACTCAATTTGAGGCATTTTTAACTATTTCTATAGGTCGCCGCTGCTCCTATATTCAATATCTCGTTAATTTAATTAAAACAATGTTAATTTAACTAGACCAATGGAGTTAAAATAATACTGTTTTGTGTTAAAATAATAAATTTCGACACACACGGTAGTTAAAAATACCAAAATGTTGTTTAACTCAGTAGTGGTTTAAATCTCACCGTTTAATGTTTAACAGTGGATAAGTGTATATATGTCTCGTGAGAAAATTTATTGTAAACATCTTGAGTGATGAATATTTTACAATGGTATTTTGGATATTTTATTTCGCAAATAATTTTTTTCATTACTTCAGAATCAGAATATAACTACTAAATTAATTATTTTCTCTCTTTTATTATTATTTTTAAATAACAAATATAACATTTCCAAAAATTCCCAAGAATAATCTGTCTCATATTAACCCTTGATACCTAATCTAAACGAGTTTCTTTAGCATATGTGTTCCCCTCGATCTTGCTTTAGCGATCTTCAGCTTTCTCTCTCTTTACTGAAATATTCCGGGAAAGCCCAGAGATTCTATCAGGAAAGCGGGAAAAGAATCGGCAAAGCGGCGACCCCGACGCGGCCGTTGTAATAATGGCGACCTGAAATCATGAAGCACACACAAAACCCTCCGCGCATCCCTTCGTACCGTTCGTCTCTTTGCGCGCTCAAAAATAGTACGCGATGACTAACTCTCTTCTCTCCTCGCTCTTTGCTCCTGTCCTCCTTCTCTTCCTCTTCCTCTCGTCTGTACGACAACCACGTTTGTGTCCCCTTGTGCTTTTCGTCTCCCAACTTCCACTCCCAGCTTCCAGCTCCCACTGCTCCCAGTGCTGCGAACGAGCGCGCGCTCGCCTCTTCGGTGACTCTTGAGAGCCGCTCGCTCGCACGCTTGATGCTCACGCACTGAAAAGCCTGGCGCTCCGCCAGCGCGGTAAACGCGTCAGGACAATTCATGCTTCCGCGCGTGATTTATGTCCCCGATGCTCGCTTATAGATACAAACGTATATAAAAATTAGATATATAAAAGTTTCCGCGAGAATAGGTGCTGCTCTAATTACATTTGAAAAATATTGGGTAATTAATTAAATATTTTTGAGAAATATTTTATTCTTATTATACTCTTGCTTTTTAGATATAAATTGGAAAGTATTGCACAGAATATGTGTAAGTATAATCGTATCTATTTAAACAATGAAAACTATTACAACTGTAAATAAGCTCTTAAGAGAATAAAACGTATACGTAATTATTAAATTTTTATCATTTTATGAAAAATTACAAATTCTGAACAGATAGACTTTGATGAAGACTGCATTATTTAGAAACTGCATTCTTATGATATCATATAAAAGTATTTAAAGATTGATAAAATATTTAACAGTAAATAACAACGAATAAAATAACAATGGAAAACGATTGTACATAAAAAAAATAAAAAATGGCGGTTGTAGTACTTTTTATTATTGATGGAATAAAAAAATTTACTTTTCTATGTCAATATAACAATGAAAAATCACGGTGCGAAATCTTGTGAAATAATTATAACAATAACAGCACAAATACAATTCAAAATATGATAAAATGTAAATGTATCTGCATTAATATCGATTCGAAATAATTTAGCGTATAAATTTATCCGAGAGGATCGTTCTTCTCTGCCATTTGAATATCCGGCAAATAAATATGGAACATGCACGATGACAAAGTTGTGGCAGTCAAGCACCTGCGGTGTAATAAAATATCAAGTGAAAAAAAGAGAGAAAGAGAGAGTGAGAGAAGGAAGAAGAGTCGCGTGTTAATAAACGTAAGTGTACACGCACTTGCACGGGGTTGCAATCAGCGGGAGATAACACCCACATGACGTATGGGTCGCCGCGTATGATGGAAATGCAAATGGATGCGTCGCGGTCGCGCGTCGCGCTGTTTTCGTCGAAAGGGAAAACGACAGAAAAAGAATCCGCGAAGCTTCGCGGTCAACTGCAAATGCATTCAATTTCGTCGACACACGCCGCGGCGCGCCGGGCACCTGTCGCGCATTACCCGAATAAGTGTCTTGAGGACCATCGAGACTTGCAATGTCATCAACGACATGCTAATTGAAATTCTGTATGGCGATCGAAAATTTGCCACGTAATTGAGACGATTTATAACATGATTACGGTGACGCAATAACTGAGATATATGCTCTAATTAGAGGTGCTACTTGGATTTATGATGTCGTGATTAAGCTTTGCGCTGCATAATTGGCGATGGAAAACTTGGGTATAGCAATCTGTAACATATTTCCGCATATTTCGTTAACAAGAAGAGGAATCTGACTCGGCAACAAATTAACCGCTTGGACGTAATAATAAGATAAATCAAATCGCAGGATTGCGACAGCAACATGATAGACTTCCGAAGTGCACTTTGCCCGTAAGTGCTCGTTAATGCGCTTCTCCGCACTTTAATCCGCTCACTCGCTATATGAAATGACTATGCACGATGCGTATAATTTTTTTTATTTCACGCATGTAGTTCTCTAAAAGATATTTTGTTAACACGTATACTTTGAACAAGTTGATTGGAGTTCACTGGAAATAATTATCATCAGTTTTCTGAAATTAGTCTAAATATGTTTAGAAAGATAATCGAATAAACTCCCGTGGGACTGAAGCGAGCAATGAAGAAATAACTAGCGCGTCCAGCCGCGGGACGAAGAAATAATAATCGATCGATTGACCATTAAAGTTCATTCCTCTATGATGTGTTTGCTCTCTACAAGCTATTTGTTATTTGCTCCTCTCTCTCACGATCGCGATCGCGATCACCTTTAATTCACCAAGCTATGATCTCAAGAGTTGATCGATCAGTCATCGCCGATGAAACGCGACGTAATTAAGAGCGCGTGCAATTTTCCGCATTGTGCTTCAACGAGTAACTCTGAGTACTTATACTCAATACATTTCGCGAATTTTCTTTTCTTATCAAAAATAGCAAAAAAATATTATATATATATATATATATATATATAACAAGAAGTAGATATTATATAAATAAAAGAATTTAACATTGAAATTGCTTCGAAACTATAGGTATATTTGTGTATTTCAAGAAAAAATAAAAAAAGAGAAGAAAATAACTTAGAAAATATTATAATATTAATGATGTCTTATATAGAACATATATGCGTATATGTTATTTTATACAGGTAATTATTTTTGTTAATTTCAGATCTACACAGATTGGGCAAATTATTATCTGGAACGAGGGGGTTGCAAGAAACGGGTGACCGATCTTCAAGCTGATTTCTGCGACGGTGTCCTTTTAGCCGATCTGGTGGAGGCTGTCAGTAAGTATCTTTTGCATACTCTCATTTTTTTTTAAATCTAATCTAGTAAAATATTTATAATATGAAAAAAAAATTTAAGATGTATTCATGAGATGTTTGCGGACTTATAAATCAATTATATTTATAAATTTTATAACATTGTGTATAAAAATTTCTTTTTTATTTAAATTAATTCTTTGGTTTTTTTAATACAAAAAATTAGAAAAATTTATATTAAATAAAAATTAAGAATGTCGCGGAATTTTATTAATAAAAATCGAAGCGCAAAAAAGATTGAGCGATGGGTCGCGATATACATCTGTGATTCGCCTAACAGTACTGAATCGTTTATGGCCAGTTGGACAGTTACCTATAACACATAAATCGACGCTAAAGTCATTAGTGCATAGGGTACGACAGTCACGTGTCATACGCGCGTGTATATGCAATTCACAGCGACGTCCGTTAGTCGGCTGTCGGCTAAATGAAGGAGAAATAACTTTTAAATTAAAATGCCCCGTTTTTCTTATTGCAGCTAATCAGAAGGTGATCGACGTAAATCGAAAGCCGAAAAGCGCTCAACAAATGGTGAGTGTATTTTAAAATCATCGCACATCAGATGAAGTATATTATATATAGCAATGGTTAAGATAAAAATTCCAAGTTAACATTTATTTGTATAACAAAAATAAATTGCATATATTTTATTGCTGCAACGTATGCAAAATGAGTCTTTATATTCTCACATAAATAAAATATTTCAACTATAATGGAATATCTGCTAATCAAATTTAAAAGAATGCTAACTGTTTGCTCGTTGGTTATGTGAGAAAAGAAAACACTAGATTATAGATAAAGCTTAATCAAGTATGAAACGGAAATTCACAAAAGATTTGGTATTTGATACGCGGATGCTCCGGATCTTCGTCCGGAGAAGCAAATTTAAGAACCAGCTATGCACGAGCGCAGTCCTTTAAAAATAGAAAGCTCACACAAGCTCGCTTTCCCTTCCTTTCCCCGCTTAGGATACTTAGATAAAATCCATGCAACTGTACGTACGGTGCACCATAGATCACCATTTTTTCGAAATATTTAGAATAACACGCAGAGAAAAAGACAGACGCGATTACATTTTGCGGCACGTTCTGTCTCTAAATATCTCAATATATGTTTTTGCAATTTTAAACTTTTAATTCATTTTTACACGTTTTCAACGTGTAATAAAATATTTGTATATATTTGTTCGTTTATTTACGCTTTACTTCCCTAGAAATTCTAAATTTTATTATTTTTCCAATTTTTATTAAAAATACATTGATTTTAAAATTATGTTTTTTGGTATAGTTTTTATTAAAAATTTTGTTTAATAATTTAATTCTATAATATTTATTACAATATTATACATTCATCGTTGCCTCTTAACTTTTACATGTATTTTTGTCTTTGCTAATTTAATATTTACTAATTAATTTTTTAATTAAATATTACATATACTATATACATAGTAGCTCTTTGGTTACTATATAGCTGAATAATAAATTTTCAAAGTCATTTATCTTACACGCGCGCCTACGTATCTTACTTTATTATAAGATATAATTCTTCGTCATAATGTGCGTAATATAATCATACCTTGCTATAACATTGTAAGATAAATTCGTGCCTCTGGTTCAAGAAAAATGATCAACTTGAATCTCAGATTGGCATTTTAATTGGCGTTTTACGGAAGCATTGCGGCAGGGATTCGCTCAGAATCACATAACCTCTGACACGCGCGTTTTATACTTACGATTAAGTGTATACCTGGCTTCCGTACAGACTCAGCATTCTCGGTTAATTAAAAGCTGTTAATTATAACGTCTTGTTACGTTCTCGCTCGTAAATTATCTCGACTACTTATTTTTTCTTTTACCAGGCGCGACACTTCACTTGAGTTCTTCTCACGGGAAAAGTTTTAAACTGTTTAAACAGAAATAATATTTTCTCATAATTAAATTTGAATATTTTCTGAAAGAAAAATTGTTTAGCAACATTACTGAGCTTTAAATAATTTATTGCCTAAATGGAGAAAAAATTAACATCATAATCTGAAATATCTGAATAAGTACTTTTCTTCTTATAATTAAATTGTTTTATTATTTTAGAATTAAAGGACTAAATTATTTTTTATAGTAGTTTAATACTAGACAAAAGGTTGGAGATCATCCGATAAAATTTCAAAATGTCACGTATATACTTGTAACTTTTTCTTTTGTAACATTACAAGGACTCTATTTTCACTGACAATTCTTCAACTTGTATCCTTTAAGGTAGAGCATCGTGCGACTCAGGATTATGCAAATTTGAAACACGAGGTGGCATCGTCCTGTGAGAAAGAGAGAGAGAGAGAGAGAGAGAGAGAGAGAGAGAGAGAGAGAGAGAGAGAGAGAGAGAGAGAGAGAGAGAGAGAGAGAGAGAGAGAAAGAGAAATATAACTCGACTATACATGTTTCAATTCATCCATCCGCATGTGACGTGGCTCGTTTTCCCGGTGAGATGCACTCGGAATCCATAAAATACGCATTTCTTTTCTCTCGACCCTTTCTTCTTTCTTCTTATTCAAACATAGTTCTCACATCTATAGTAAATATTAATGAATTGAAAATTAGAAGCATTCACGTCCCTCCATTCTGCTCTCATTGTAGTAAATTTGTTTCTGTTCGACATTGAATAAAATTTTATTAAAAAATTAGAAATAATAAATATATATTATTGAAATTATATGAAATATAATTAGGTACATAAAGTAATTCGAAAAATGACAGTAGAATTTAATTTTATTCTCGATAGAGTCGAACAATATTACGAACAGTTTCGTGTTACTTTTCAGTACCTGACAGAGACTCTATAGTTTACTAGGCCAGAAAACTTTGCACACAGCTTTAATAGCTGTAGTATTTGCTTTGCTAAGTACTCTATATTACTTTAGAGTTTAGTTCGGGGTGGTACTTTGACAGTACAGGCGACGTAAAGCTTTTCGAAGCTTTTTCTCGGGTTTCGTTCTTACCCTCGATCGAGCGAACGGCAGGAACGAATCTGTAGTCAGGCTCGTAGACGTCGCCTTTCCAATTTCGCGGTGTCGAGGGTGGACGCTAAGGAAAGGAGAAGGGCTCCGGTCTATAATTAAAGCAAGCCAAGCACACGCGCCATGTGTACAGGGTGATTCACGTAAATGATAAGTGAAGATAATCATCAAGGCAAAGAAACTCGATCAGTCCACGTTTTTTTTTTCGAAGGTTTTTAATGTTGAAAATATTTTTGTTATCATAATAATTTTAATATATGTGTATAGGGGGCAGAATATATTAGTATTCAAAATATAAATTTAACTATAACATTTTTTTCAATATATAATATACACAATTATTGTGAAATATTATTTAGTCTTGAAAAATATTGATATCTAAAAGTTTAATCTTAAACACAATTTTTTATTATTTATTTCCATTGATTTTTTCATTAATTTCTTTGTCCCTTTAGCGATTTGTGAAACAACTTGTAACCGACTCGAATCACGTGTTTTCCTTTCAGAACCGCGCTCAGCACGCGACTTGCAACTCGTCGTCGGTTTACAACTTGTACGCACTCCTGCAACACGTACAATAGCGTACAGAAATGTACGTTCTTCGTTTATACGAAGAACTACATAAACCGGAAGTCGGATAGTTGCATAAATCGGCGTGCAGAGTTATATACACACGTATATACATATATATACATATAAAGATGCGATCCATTCTCTTATTCCATGTCTGTCATATTAGTTCTTTCAATAAAAAAAATCAGTCTTTATTTATTCAGAAAAAGATTTAAAAATGGATTAAAAAGGATTAATAAGATTTTTAATTAAAAAATTGGTTTGTTTAAAAAAAATTTTTTTTAGAATAAAAAAATTTGAATTTAATTACTTAATTTTGGAGTTTTTCTGTTTTGTTAGGCTTTTTGAATTAATTTTAGACAATTCCCATACGATTGTGGCCGTTCAGATCGAAAGTGTTAATATAATTATCAAAAAATTTGCTCGTTTTTCTCCAGTGCGCATATAAACAGCTCGGTCCTGCGACAGAACTGGACAGAACTGAGCTGGTTCTTGTCTTCGCACTATCCTTCGATCGTCAACGTTGTTTTGATGATTAAAAGAGAGTCGACTAAACTCAAGCTTAAACCGGAACCGGCGTGACGTCTTTGGCCAGCCAGTCGACCCATTGCAATCTATTTCTATTTCGCGGATAATCCACTCTCTCGAGATAGTGAGGATGAGTCATTTCACATATATTAGTCAAGCATCGCACCGACCTTCTTAATTTCCCCACGCGGCGATAATTTATAAATAATACGGATTGTCCTGGATTTTGTTTGCTGGATTATCTCAAATAAATTTTACTTAAATTTGTGAAATAATATCATAAAAATCTGGGACTTTAGTAACTTTCTAATATAATTAAATATCTCTAACGGTATAACTAATAATATATACTGAAAGATACTTTATTTTTTATGAGAAACGTTCATGATTTAAAAGAAAATATTTATGGACCTAGAAAAAAAAACATGGCGAATAACACATTAAGATATTTGAATTCTATAATTATCATATATAGACTTCAAGCACTGAACGTGTATGTGACGCAATTCACCTATAATGAGGTAACGCTAAACAGGCAAAGACCGATACCGCCTTTAAGTAAACGCAACTCAACGAACAAGCGCTCGAAAATCGATTACTCGATTGTTTAGATTAGACAAGTGCGAGCAAGTGTTGGGGGAAGTAGATAGGGTGGCGATGATAGAACGTCGAAAACGTCGCAACGTCGCAGGTGTCCCAGATACAAGATAGTAGGTATGTACTGCGCGAGTGCGCTAAGAGGGAAGAGAACGAAGAGAAAACGGGGAAACATAGGCGCGGTTTCCCGGTATAAGACCGCTTTGTGGAAAAAAGAAAGAAGTAGATGTGTTCTAGGCCGTAGTTCCTCTTTGAACTGAAAGTCCTATCATATATGGGATATACATGTATATATATGGGATGCCCTTGAAAACCCGCGTTTATATCACTTTGAATAAATTAATACGATTAAATAAAAAGAATTAATAGATATCTATTAAAAAATTATTTATTACAATTCCGATTATTATTTTTTACAAATTTTAATTTTTTTTTAGTTTAATTAATTTAGCTTTTTTATTTATTTTTAATTAATTAAAATATATCTAAAGTTATAGTTTATAAATCATGCCAGTCTAACACATATCAATTAGCGTACTAGATTAATTCTCTTATTTAATTAAATTAAAAAACTCTAAATATTGAAGGAATGTACCGTTCTAGAGATTGTATCTTTCCTTTTCACATAAAATACAACCCTTCTATCTCCGCTTTAGCCATTAGGTATCGATAGTTCGTTTTTCCCACGTAAGATTTCTTGCGCAAAGAATGTGTGATCAGTCACGACGTCTGTTGTGTTACTCGAATATCGGCAATAATTGCCGCGCTTAATCGTATTTTTGTATTCGTCGTGAAATTAACGGTCTGCACAATATAGAAAAATAAAGGCAGACGATGTATACCCACGCGACGTGCAATTTTCAATCCGGTGCATCGTCTCTTAATTAATGTTTGATCGCGTAGAATCTCGTCTTGTAACAATCCACCGCATCTCTATTGATCCTCCACGCGGGCGTGACGTTACGAACGACTCGACGACTTGAAATGACTTGGAAGTCGGAATGCAATTTTCCCTTGACGTAACGCGCAATGCATTCTGCGTCCTTAGATTCCCGATGATTCATGCTTTTAATCTCATTTCAACCCTGTGTGTGACCATTTATTTCCCTGCAGTAATATACAGAAATTGCAATATGTTTGCTGTCAAGGACAAATTACATTTTGAGTGAATTATATTATTGAGCTTTTTACAAGTAAGTCAATATTAGTTTTCATTATATTTATATACACTTTAGAAAGTAATGGACTTTGCGTAATGAGAACTTAAAAATAGTGTAGTGCATTCCGGGTATTTCCGGCCATTTGTCAGCGCACAAGCGAACAGGTCTGTTTTCAAAAGTTAATGACGTTCCCGCGTAAGCCGATAAACTGTTACATTGTCGACTAGCGGGCTATCGTGTTCGCGAAAGATTCAGTAATTCGATTTGCGGATGTCTTGGCGAATGAGCCGACCGCGGAAAAAAAGCCTCGCCTGCGCCTCTCCCCGGATCCCGCCAGTGTAGTAACGTCCAGAATACAGAATGCCGAGTAAATTGGATGGAAATACGCGCGGATCAAAAGTGGTCAGTGCTCTTCCTGTTTCTTTACACGTGCGCGTAATTTAGATTCTAAGATCCCCGGAACCTTCACTATCCGATAATAAATAATGTTCTGATTGTGACGCGATCTAAGTTTTATTTCAAATTTTTAAAATTAGGATTTTGAGACTTAAAAATCTGGAATTCGGAAAACATTAAACTAATTTGACATTTTCAAACTTTTTTTATTCTTAAAGTTTGTTTTACATTCAGTTGTTATATCCAGTCAATAACACTTGGTCTTAAAAATTAATTGACTATTATTGTCATCTAATTGGGCATTGATAAGAAAATGAGTGAACGATATTATGGACAATTGACCCCACTCACGATTCGCGAGCCACGTGGTGGATACCTGATGGGTTCTCCAGGCTCCCACACTCGGAGCACGCTCCCACTACCTGCCGATTGCTCCTTCTTCCTTCCTCCTTCGTCCTTCTCCGCGGGCTTGCTAACGCGGTCTCTGCTCGGCCAATTGCGGTGTGGCTCACCTCGACCTCGTGTCCCTGTATGTTCTTTCTGTCTCTCGTCGCTTAGTGTCCTACGGGTGATCCAGCAGCGTGGATGCTGCATCGATTCTCGCAATCAGAAAGCGCGCGAAACGTGTCAATAAATAAATCAATCAATTAGTTTTATTGCATCAATGTGTAGTGATCCATTATCGTGGTGCTAATTAATTTATTGGCCAATTGGCCGTTGTGCGTTTAAACTTTATATCCGATGAGGAAACACAGAAGCTATCGTTAGGTAATATTAAATTTTTTATTAATTTAATCTCCAATTTTATATCAATTTAATTATTACTAACTTTTCACATTTATTTAATTTCTTACTTTATACTTATATTATTTATAAATAATAACAAAAAACATTTTTAACTATTAAAAACTAAACACTTCTCACAAACGCTTTAACGTTTTAACGTTTTATCAAATTTTTTATGTGGAAAAATATAACTCTTTAGTTAATCAACGAATCTCCCAACTATATTTATCGGAACAAATACCTGTTTAAAAAACTAATGTACGTATTTGGGACATAAGCAAGTCCAGAATACGAGTACTCCCCGCCGAGATACGCCGGGCTGCACGAGCGTGTGTTCTCCGTCTTTTCTCGGTTAACGTTTCATAATGCTCGAGTAGCACGTGCCAAGCGGTGATCCGTTTTACTTTCCGTGATATCGTTCTCGCCTCTTGTAACTCCGTTCTTTATGAATGAAAAAATTATCGATCTTCCAGCCTGGCTCGCGCTCGCTTTCATCTCCGCGAGCGATCGTTTGAGTGTCTGAATTTATGATTGCCGCCGCCATCGCCAGTAGACACGAATCGATATCGATCTCTGGGGATCGTGGGAAATTTCCAGTAAATTTACTATATTTATATATATATAGTTAGATTTTTGTTAAATAAATAAAAAAACTTTATTGATAAAAAGTTTTGCACAATATAATAAAAGTATAACATAAGGAAATTTGAGATTACCGACACAATGAGTGGCAATTCAGAATGTTAGTTTATTATTAAAGTATATAGTTACGTGAATCTTTTAATATTTTATAATAAAAATTAAATATTAATAGAACATTACGGTTAATTGTTTAGGATTTTAATACACATATTATTATGTAATGTTGTGTGTGTGTGTGTGTGTGTGTGTGTGTGTGTGTGTGTGTGTGTGTGTGTGTGTGTGTGTGTGTGCGTGTGCGTGTGCGTGTGCGTGTGCGTGTGCGTGTGCGTGTGCGTGTGCGTGTGCGTGTGCGTGTGCGTGTGCGTGTGCGTGTGCGTGTGCGTGTGCGTGTGCGTGTGCGTGTGTGTGTGTGTGTGTGTGTGTGTGTGTGTGTGTGTGTGTGTGTGTGTGTGTGTGTGTGTGTGTGTGTGTGTTAATATTACATTTCTGAATTAAATGTTAAATTAAGAAAGAGACACACACACAGACAATCAAAAAAATTAAATACGTAGAATTATTCATAAATGAATTAATATTATGCAACTTTGTTTCTCAGTGATTCATACAATATGCTTCGAGGTCACATTAGCTAGGTTATAAAGGATTAACGGCATCGGAATGCCGGTAGTCCTGACGATGTAAGGAGATACTCTGAAAGCAATACCACAATCAACCGTTCTGCTCTTTGAGATTTCGTCTCTGATCTCATAAAAGATTTCTCGAAAGCCTCACGCCTCATGTTTTATGCTATTCATAATACTTAATTTAAAACCGATTTTTTTATTTAATGAGAATTCAATGACATGTCATGTGTCGCCATATCAGTCAAACATTCTTTGCGGATATAAGTGTTTGTATTTACTATGAATATAATTGTAAAGATAGCTTGCTGACTGGACCCTTAATCCTATTCCATATTTCGGGATTCGGTTAATCGAGTCTAGACGAGAAATTGAAATAACGGCTCGGCAAAATCACAGACGGTCGACCGTGCTGCGACCGCTCGCTCGCAATGAGCTAGCTTGGCCGACGAGCTCATTAACTCATAAAATTGAACGGGCTGAGTTGTCAGTCAAAGAAGCAGCGACACTCGCGCGCAGTTAATAAAGCGGCCGTTAATCGGCGACGACGATGACAACATATATGTCGTGGTGGATCCCTCTTAGCTAATTGCAAGTTCGACCCCTCGACACCCAAAATGATTGCATTCGCCGGACTGCCGAGCAAACTTTTCAAGCTCGCTTCTGTGCATCTCGTGCGAATGCATTCCCGGTGAAAATTCTCATCCGAGAATCTGAAAGTTTATTGGAATACAGACGAGATTAATCGCGAGAATTTTCAGAAATATGATTAAATATATAATACGAGGACGAGGTATTTATTGATATATATGTAGCAAAAAAATTGAACAGGTAAATAATAATTATAGCAGACATTTATTTTAATCCATATTATCTACATTTTATACAACAAGAATAATCAAATAAAATATTCTTTCCATTAAATTTATGTTGAAAGACTATAATAATTAAATTGTTTTGACGCAGAACTACGTCTTTGTCGACAGTAAGGGGGAGGGGGTAAACTCAGGCACAGATGCAACGTTTTTTTGCAACATTTTCTTGCAACGTTTTCCGCGAACTACTCATTCGTTAATATATTATAATAATAAATGAGATCAAACGATATAGACTTACATCTACAGAGCTATATACCTATAATTAATGCTTGAATTCTTAGGTTCTTCTTCTATCTTATCCAGTTTTTCTTATTGTCGATTTCTTATATCCACGAATAATTGATATTAATCGAATCATTTTGCGCTATAAAAAGAAAGATAAACAAATCGTGTGAGCGAATGGAAAGTAAACGATGACTTCTCGTGCGACCCGCGAGTGCGTTTTATTAAATTATTATCGTCGTTTACGAGTCCAGAGCTCGTTCGGACGTTCGGACTCGGACGACGCCGACGCTGGTAAACGGCCGCGAGATCGGCAGAGTCAAATTGCCTCTTAAAACGAGCGTAAAGCAAATTGCATAAGTGGCGAGGTACACGCCGACCAATCGCAGTGTCGTCCTCAATGTGCACACTGCTACTGTACATGTCGTATGCGCACTATATGTCGTATCCTTTGTGATACCTGCGGTCGCATACCTGCGTCTTGTCGCGATCTTTCACGTAAATCGTTGCCGACTTCCGTTGCCGCGGAAAATTGCGGGTATAACTTATTATAGCGCGGCCTTGAAGTGAGAAAATAGACAATTATCCTGACTTGCGTTCTCAACAACATATATACATATTCATATACACATATACATACATTCACACGCATACATAATGCAGCAATATTAGCAATAATTGTAGCAAAATGTAATAATAGGTTTCCTTCTTCCCTTTTTTATACGAGATTTAAAACATTGCTTATTCATACATTATTATAACTACCTATTATAATTCACATCATATATTGTTGATATAGGTATTTTGGTTATTTTATTATCGTATAAATTTTAATAAAATAGTCATAATAGTAATAATATTTTTCTTAGTTCTGGCTTCTTATATATATATAAAAATGCGGATTTACATAAAAATTGAGAAAGAGACAAAACCCGTCATACACGATAACATATTTTATGTGAAATTGACGCAGACACTCCTTATCTTCTCTTCTACAACTATTTCAACTATTCGACCTCGTAAATCATTCCGCACACGCATGCCGCGCGCGTCGAGCATCGCTCGCGAACATCGCCCTGCAACCTGCAACGCGAACCTCTCGATATCCATCAAACGAACTATACGTCCGTCGCACACGCCCGCGCGCGCGGATAGACGCGCGATCGCGATTGATGTATCACGTATACCCGTATCTATCGCCTAACACTAACAATTTATAATTTTGCCACTCTTTTCGCGAGGCGTAAATTCCACGCTTCAAGCGATTCGGATTCGAAGTTTGCACTCCTGTTACATTCGCCGTGCACATATACTCCAAACGCGATTGCAATTAGCGCGATCGTCGACTCGCGGCATTTCGTCTATGCGAATTTCTACCGTGATTGCGATTCTGTTGATATTGAGTTGTATTGCGAAAGCTTTGTAGGGAATCGTTGTGGCACGGTTGATTTCACGAAAATTAACGATATGTTTTGAGGTTCGTTGCACTTACTGTTCCATGCAAACTGAATACAATTAAAAATAAAATTAATTTTTTTACCGAATTTTCATATACATATATATAATATTGTATATAGCTTGACTTTGTTTTTACACACATATTCTTTTATTCATAATTCTTTAAAAATATATATATATATATATATATATATATATATATATATATATTTGGCAAATAATTTTTAATAAAAAATATATTTGTAAATGTTATAAAGTCAATTAATCAATTTGTTGTATATATATATATATATATATATATATATATATATATATATATATATATACGTGTAATTTAAGATTAAATAAATTAAATACAAATTAATACATTAGCATATTAAAATTCTTTATAATCGTATCGTCATTTAAGTAAATTAAGTTATGATGAATAATTATTTTAAAAGACTAGCGAATAAAATTTAGTCTCTTCCTCTCTGGACGACTGGGATAGTGGGATATATAGTTACGAATCATAATTTACGATTCTACCTAGATATACGTTGGTTTTAACGAGCTGTTCTGGTGAGCCACGGGGAGTCAGTTTTTCGCCGAAGGATCGAGTCATCCGCGCTCTTGTGAATTTCAACGCACGTCTGATCAAATTGTGGCAGGAGATCGAGTCGACCGAGATAGAAGGGTATATGGGCATAAAAGTAGTCTCCTAACGGTATCGAAAATGGAGAACCAGGTGTGCGAATGTGGTCGCGAATCTTGGCGCGCAATCTCAGCGAATTTCGCGTAACCGTCTCGCGAATTTTTGCACACAAAGGTGAATAGATTAGAGTTGAACTTATCGTTAGATGTGCAAAGAATTGCAAATCTCTTTTGAGGGAAATTCTGAAACTAGGTAATTGCGTATCCGTATCGTACCGCAAGGAGAAAGGACATTAATCGTATTTTTATAAATTTCTTTAAATACGTATTATAATCTCTGTCAAACATTTTTCAAGTTAAATTTTAAGTTAAATAATAAATGTTGCAACGCTAGTCTTCATTGGAAAAATTAAGCCAGATTTTAAGTTTTTAAATTTCTAAACTATTTTTCTATCACAAATACACAAGCAGATTGAAGAATTTTCGTTAAACGTTTTACAGCACAGCTCTCTCGTCTTTCTGTCTTTATTTTCATTTTTAGAATTATTACGTCTTGGTTTAATGAGACGTCTTTATGATCGTTCTTCATTAATTCAATGGAAAGAGATAACGACATCCCGAAACAAATACTTTGCATTGATTTCTACAGTATGTTTATTGACACGAAACAGATATGATCATTATAGTGCAGAAATAGTTTGCCGGAAGCCGAAGGTCATTCAAGCTGGGTGACACGTGTGTGCGCACGTTGCGCAGTCCGCAACTTGCGGCTTGCAGCGCGGCGCATTGCAGCAACGAATTGCAGTTTCTGCGATCGTTATCGTCGCTTATTGTGCGCGCTGTATACGCGGTGCCGTTCTCATCGGCGCGCGGATTTTTACCGCGAGTCGTTGTCCGATCGTATGCCGGCTCGAAATGAGATTCAAGGTAAGCTTCGATTCGAGAGCACGCGTACATTCGCGCGAGCTCGATACGGTAACGCGATTCTCTGCTCTTATTCTAGATCTAGAAGATCCAGAATAAGGGTTCCCGAGCGATTATTATGTGGGCCTGTATTGCAGAACAAAATATCGTTTTTGTTTTCTTTCGAAACAACGTTTCTCACACGAAAAAAAGGTCACGAGACGTACTCAATTTCGAGATATTAATGATGGAATTTTTATATTGGTAAATCAAAGATTGAATTCCAAGGATTCAACAAAAATGGTAAGTGATGACCGACTAAAGATTTAAGAATTCGGAAGTTTTGAAATTCCAATACCTGAATTGAAATCGAAGGATCACAGAATAGAAACGCGACAAATTTTTATAATTTAAATTTCGCGGAATTCATGAATTCTCGAGAGATCTTAGATTTCGAGGATATCTCACCGCTCAAGAATCTCATAATCTGTATACCTCTGGAAGAAGCTATATTAAACAAAAATATATATACATATAATTTTGTTTTATCGCGATTGATATAAGATCAATTATTCAAATTTTGTCTTGAAAAATTTAAGATTTCAAAATTTTTCAATATTGTGTTTACTAAATTAATCCTTACATTTCATCCGTTATGCGTGAATTAACGCGCACGATTTGCAAGGATCCACGAACGATTATTATAAGATAACCCACAGTTTTTCGAAGCCGTTCGCGAACCGTTCATTTTTCGCCGCAGATCATCATGCTCCCGTTATACATTCCGCGAATTCTGTCGGTCGTTGTAACCAACCATTAAGCCGGCTTGTTTGGAACCTACTGGATTTTACACTGGGTGATTCGAAATTTCGATGAGATATTGCAACTTACGCACCTTTTAATTTTGTAATTATTATAGATCCTGAGAGTCTTAGAACTTTAAAATCTCAAATATTCCAATCTTGATAACATAAGGCTTTAAAAATTTTAGCTTTAAAAATTTTAGCTTTAAAAAATTTCAGATTCTTTAATTTTAACAGCATGGATCCTCAGATGTATGTTTTATATCAGATGTGAAATTTATATTTTCAGATGTCTAAAGACTTTTTTATATAATTTTGATAGAGATTTTTTTATGTGATAAAAGTGCAATTCTATATACCTAAAAGTTATAAATGAAAAAATGTTGTAATTATATATAATATATTTTTAGTTCAATTTTTTATATTACTTTATATTACTTATCTCTATTTATTGCTTATCTCTACAGTTGATTTTAACCCTGTTTTAATCCAATGAGAGTTACTTATTTTGCTACTTTGCGATTCGTTCTTAAACAATTTTGGTGAGTGCGAGTGCTGAACGGGGCGTGAATAATTTTCTTGAGCGAGAAATTCGCACTGCAACGCGCGTTAAATTGAAGCACGTTCTCAGCAATGGTTTTAATTAAAACCCGCAAGGCAAACGGTAATCTGTACTAATCACGAAATTGATCCGCCACGCTTCCAACCCGCACAAACTTTTTCTTTCTTTGCCTCGGATAAAAGGTCCGTCGACCTAGCTTTCGGAAATTCCGAAAATTTCACAAAAGGTGACAGTGCGGCATTAATTAAATTCCTTCGTGACGCTGTAAACCAAACAATTAAGTTGACCGCGAAGTCGAGTCGTCGAGTCTGCACTTCATATATAACTTTATTTAACTAAACTAAAACATAAAATCACGCACATAAGTTCACGCGAATTGATTTATACATATATATATTTTAATTTTATTTAAACTTTTTTTTATACTAATAAATAATTTAATTAATTGAATATTAATACTATGCTATATATATATATATATATATATATATATATATATATATATAATATTAATTAAATTCTTTTTAATTAAAATTTATATTATTTATTATAATTGAATACTTTTTAATAGCTAATACATATCTTGATAAATTTAAAATATATATTTTTGTATATATATTCGCAAGCTCGCACATATACGTTTCCGGAATTAGTATATCCATTAGCGAGTAGAGTCAATTAGATCTGCTGACCGAAGACTGGATTCGTTTTACTATTTCGAAGCTGAGGCATTGCGCTAATTGCAAGTTTTAACGAGCGTCGGTTCGTCCAGCTGCTGCTTCCATTTCCGGGATGTCGTACGGACATTGCACGTCTTCTCTCTCTCAGAGGTGTCTTAGAAAATCAGGTTAGCCTCGCCAGGAATCTCCTTTCGCTCTTTCTCACCACGTTAAATCGCGCTCGTTTGGCAAAGAAGCTTCGAGGAAATTTACCTTGAATTTCACGAACCACAACCTCTAATTGTAAATTTTATTACGCGGGAATTTAATTTATTCTGATTATATTAAATTAATTTTACGTTACGGAATATTTTAAGTATAACATGCAATTATACCAATAATATAATTATTACGTTGACAATTAATTGCGAAATGTACTAAAAAATGTTATATCTTCTAAGCCATTTAGGAAATTTATATTGCTATTTACTTTTTTATTCACTCAGTAAAATGTCAAATATTTATTCAAAACACGACAAATGATTTTCTATATTTTTCTATATTTTTTTGTTAGTGCTACTATTGGGAACTCTCTTTGACGTAATCGCAATGCAATCTACGATAAGAAAAAATCATGTGTGGCAGATAAGCGCGATGACCAGCTACTAAGTAGGAAAAGTCCGGAAGACACGAGCGGAGTCTAAAAATATTCTGTCCATCCATGTTGTCCGTTACTACTTCGGGATCGTAGCAGAAGGCGCGTAATGTGCAGCGTTCTTGTTGCTTTCACATAACACATATCGTGCGTCTGTCAACCCATTATAAACACTGTAATTTTTACACTCGTTAATTTTTCTTGTAGTTGACTCATTAATTCCGCAAAGAAATTTCATAAAGGAACATTAATAAAATAGTTATTAAGAAAAAGCTCATATTAAATTAACCATAATTCTGCGGGTATTTAGAGAACAAAATACACAGATTCTAATGGTATCTTTTTATAAGTTATATAGACACATATCTTTTATACTGAATTATTTATATAACTATAATAATAAGAGAAGAAAAATCTAAATAATAAATTATGGTATATAACCTGCTCCATCTAGTTAAACATATTTTATAAAATAATGCTATTTATTTTCTAACTATTTTTGATGTTTTTATTTAATAGTTTTCTCAGTATTTTAAAAGATAAATACGATGCGTTATATTATTTCATCATTCATGATATAAAGGATAGAAAAGAAGACGCATAAAGAAAAAGAGAGTCCTTCTATGGCACTCCTTTTCTCTTGTTCGTTTTCCTCCTCGTGAACCGCAGAAGCGAAGACGTTACCATAAGAGGACATCTCCCACCATATCTGGACCCCGACCTCTCTCTCTCTTTCTTTTTCTCTCCTTTTTCCCGTTCTGGGACCACAGACTTGCGGGCCCCATCAGGGGTATTCCGAAGGGGATTGTACAGATACTTGTAACTCGTGAATACCGACGTATATTTGCATCAGCAGTTAATTAATTCCGATTTAGCAAAATTATCATTTTTTTTTCTAAATTATATCTTCTTAAATTGAAACAATTATATATATTAGAAATCTCTCTCTCTCTCTCAATATTCAAAAACTAATTTATAAATTAGCAGGTAAATAGTAATGTCAATGATAAAATTTTATTCATTATTTTAATATTATGAATGTGTAAGAGGTTTATACACATTCATATACACAATTTTTATATTTTAGTACAACTGATATAATTACAGTAAAAAATCGGAATTTGTTTTACTGTCAACAATGATTACTTGACTGTATAAAAGTAATTTACAAGAATAAATCTTTCAAATGTGTGATAAGATTAATTTAATTTTTAACTGTGTTATTCAAAGTAGTGCATACATGTCAAAAGTTAGTAAGTATTCAATTAAAATAGAAATAGGAGAATAAAATAGTGAAGTACCAATTGAAAACTTGCTGAAATTGATTGAAGAAATGCGTAATTTTGGATCGTTGTAAAGCACGAGCCATACACGCGATTCTTCATGACGATCCAGCAAGGAGAAGATAGCGGAATGTATTAAAAAGCGTCGTCGCCATTTACGGCTGTCATCTCACCAGGATAACTCGAAACTGCTCGCAGTGAACTTCGCCTTTTGCGGTACGCTGCGGCTCTTTCTGGAGATATTCTTTTTCAAGACTAATGGATCGTGATAAGGATTCATGTCTCGATGATACAACGTTTCATATCTCTCTCTCTCTTTCTGTATCGTAAAAAAAAAACGAAGACCTGTATCAGTCTGTGGTGTGACGTGGCGCATTCCGATTAAGTTGTCAAAGGAAGCAATATTAAAAAAAAGAAAAAGTCCGACAATTATAAAGAAATCACAAAATATTTTTATGTTTTTCATACTTTATTTTGCTTCCTCATAGAGAAAGCTTTGTTTTCGTAAAAAAAAATTTTTTTTGTTTTTTTGAATGTGTTCAGAATGTTCTAAAATGTCGAAAAATTGCAATTTAAAAAAATGTCTGTATGTATGTATGTGTGTGTGTGTGTGTGTGTGTGTGTGTGCCAAATTTACCTAAATTTTTATAACTCCAGAACTAATCAACCAAATCTTAACGAATTATATATGAAATATATAGGGGTAGAAAAAACTGAATGAATATAATAAAATTAATAAAAATTGCTAATAATCAAGGGGTTCTTTTTTAATAAAATTTTGAATTTGCAGAAATGTTTGTTTATGCTTTAATTTCCGCAAATTTGGAGATATTGATCTATTTCTAATTTTATTATATTTTTCAGTCTTTTCTATCTCTATATTTCATATATAATTCGTTAAGATTTGGTTGATTAGTTCTGGAGTTATAGAAATTTCGGTAAATTTGCTCTAACTTCCGCAAATATTGAGATATCGGGCTTCTTTATAGTTTTTAAGTGTGCAAGTAGAACTCTTTGCTCACAAAGCTTTCTCTATGAGGAAGCCAAAAAAATAAATACTAATAATTATACATTAAATAAAATAAAAGCTTCCTCATATACAATAAATTTGTACATTAAATAAAATAAGCTTTCTGTAATAATGAGGAAGCAATGTGCAAGTTTGTAATTTGCACCCTTTTTTAATTCTATTGTTTTTATTTAATTTTAAATGAATCTTGATATCAGTCATTTTTCACGTATTGCATGCTTTTGGATGAAGTTCTTTAACCAAACTGGATTCTAATTTAAATTCCATAACTGAATAAACATGCATAATAAAATATTACTTATATAGCTAATTTTTTTAATACGAAATTATTTCTATTATTTTTCAATGTGTTAGGAAATATTATCAAATATCAATATGAATTTCGAGATTTCGTATTTTTGACATCTAAATCAAGTTTACTTTTACTTTCGTCTTCTTGTTAACGTTTTTTAATTCTCTTGTAATGGATTTTCCGATTAAATTAATGGGGTGAGAGATACTTACGTTCCCATGGCCAGGTGAGTCATCGGCTCTCTTTCTCTCTCTCTCTTTCTCGTGCCACCCTGTAGTGCCTCGGCACGGTTCGTTTTCTGGGCAAAAGCCGGGACCAGAAACAATGGAAACGAGAGGTCGGTGGGCACGTGTGTGCAAGGTAGCCACGATCGTGACGGTCACGTTTCACTCTCGCATTGTATGTATCGTGTGGTGTACCGTGTGGAAAGCCAGCAAGGGCTTTTGTATATGCATCTCTCTCGAGGACATCCTATACTCTTCCGCCTTCCCTTCCTCTCGCTCCTCTTCACGGTAGAGGATGTTATCTATACCTCTATTCGATTCCTGATTGTAAAACTGATTCTTGCCAGATATCGAGAACTTACATATTTACATTGACTTCGATGAATTGATAGAGAATGATCGGAACTGGCTCTTACTAATTTTAATGAAAAAATAAATAATACGCATTATATATTTTTTAAGAACGTAGCACTAAAAGTATAGCACTAGAAATTAACTTGATAAATAATTTGGAAATCAGCTTTGAAAGTAATTTGAAATTTTGCAGACATAAAATATTCAATTATAAAGAATAAGAAATATACAAAGTTTTGCAAAAAGCAGCAGGTGTCGCGTTTTGTGAATCGACGAAAAGACGATTAATGAGGTTCGCTTTTGTGTTGCACAGGTCGAAAACGTAAGTTTGTGCGTAGGAGCATTGCGGGCTCTGGGAGCGGATGTAGGTGCTGTGAACCCGGGTGAATTGGCGGCAGGATCAACCCTGTGGCCAGTACTGGCTTTGCTCTTCGCCCTGTCACGTTACAAGCAGCGAGCCAAGCAACTACAGGATATGCCCAGGTAAGTTATTCCTTTCGGCAGGACAGTCGATGATCGCATGATTGTGAAAAATGTATATAATTTTGACAAGTTTTAAAGATAAGTATAGATCTTTAGGGCCGTAAAAATATTGGAATTTTAGTTTCTTAAATTTACAAAACCTTGAAATTTTCTACAAATTTTGAATCTTTATCCCCGGTTTTTACCAACGTCGTTTAACTTGAACCTTAGTTCAATTTATTCTTTGTCTGTTTCTAAGGGAGACTGTTAGAAAAAGACAAAGAGGAAATTGAACTGAAAGATTCAATTGTGAATCTGTTGAAAGATTCAAGAGTGAATTGAAAGATTCAAGTTAAACAACGTTGATGAAAAAGGGCATAAATACTGTGATATATATTTGGCTTCTTTTTATAATTATATAAATATCTATATTACATACAAGCAAACTTTTGAGATCTAAATACTTTATTTCAATATTTTAAGAGCTGTCGAGTTGGTTTTGTTTTTGCAATTTAGATTATGAAACTCTTTTTAAATTCTTAAAACTTTTAACATATTTAAGATCTTTGTCTTTATATTCTAGAATGTTTTTTTTTTATGTTTTTTGTTTCACATATTCATTTTTTACATCTTCAAAATTTTCAATTCTTCTTATCATATCATTAACGGGTAACCATATAGACCATATACCGACTCTTCGCAATCCAGTCTTCTGAAACAGACCATCAGTTTGCTGTACAGCCCAACGTCGGTAAAATGGCGATGCACGAATCCATGGAGACTTTCGGCAGATATATATATGATCTGCTATAGTAGTCGATGGTATCTATCTACCATGTTTCGATAACTTAAAATCGAACTTTATCAATAATGAAGATATTATTAAGATTTAAAACAATAATCAACTTCATCATTTGTTAGTTAAACATCATTTATGCAGCATATTTATTAATGATTGGTGGTCCATAAAAATGAAAATTCGTTGAATTAATTAAAACGTCGATAAATCCTTTATATGGTCGATCAACTTTTATGAGTCAGAAAAGATTACATTACGGTGATATTTTAATGACAGAATGTCAGAAGAAAGTTTTTAAGTGCGATTGGCTTAAGTTTAACTTACGGACTCGAAACTTGTCGTTGTTTGGGGGTTTTCGGTCGTGAGCGAATTATTATAGCTCGATCAAATCGAATTACGTTGAAATCAGATTACGGTATGCCATTAAATGATACCTAAAAAGATGTGTATTAAAAATTAATGAAAATCTAAAAGAAACTTTACTAACTCATACAGAAAGTCCTCATATATTCCCATAAGGATTAATAAATATTTAGACAAGCCACGATTAAAACTATAAAAAATTAATTTAATACACATTTCTCGGAAAATATATTTATATTTTAAAGAAAAATGTTTTTTATTATAATTTTAATAAACTATATAATATTGTTATAATTAATATTAAAGCTTGCTTATTGCGTATCTTATGAATTGCTTAATTATTTGTTGCGTATCTTTTTATTGTGATAATCTCTTTTTTCTAATCAAGTTCTTTAGATTTATATTTTCACCAAAAATTAATTTATAAAAAAAATTTGGTCATTTTTCCTTTTTTTTTACACGATTTTGATACGGGCTTTGTTTGGCGTGGCATTTGTATTTTGCAGCGACCTGAGATCTATGTCGAGAGCTTTATTTCCTGCCGCGCAGTCGAATCGATATACCGACGTTTTGTGGAACAGCGGCCGGGTAGCGGCGTTCATTAACGTCTGCGTTAATCAACCGGCATATCTCCCTCTTTCTCACTCTTCGTCTCTTTCTCGTCTGCTTCCTCGCGTTATCGGCGTCGAGTAAAGTGCATACAGTTATACCAATGTTTCGGCACGCAGAAAACGCGTTTCACGGCAGAGAGCGAGGCAACTTGAAATATTTTAATTACTCCGCAGTTAATTGCAGCAACCGAGAAGAGTGAAAGATGGAAACGTGTGTGTGCGCGCGCGCGAGAGAGAGAGAGAGAGAATGATAAAGAGCAAAAGGAACGATATTTGTTATGTCGGTGAAAAATTCTTTAAAAAATGATAAAACAATTTCCAATAGAATATACTTTAAATTAAATGTAGTAAGAAATTAAATATTATTTCCTCGCAGCAATAAGATAAAGAAAAGATGTGTACGGAGATAAGTACGATGAGAAAGAGGGCATATCTCTTAAAAGCTATTCTATAGGGGTGACTGACTCTGCGTTCTTATTAATCGCGCGTGCACGCGACTGCACGCGCGGGGATGCCGCACGTGGCAAGCGCCCCAACTGTCAAGGTCGATATTTTTAAATCGTGGTACCTTCTTAGACTGGACGACGAATTGCTTAGATGAGTAACGTCCCGAAATTGTAACTTGAATAATTCGAATAACAATTCGCACCGCATCTAAAATTTGTTCGAATTTTTAGGATTGGGTATTATTCCTGAGATTTTTACTATTTTTAATTTATGATTGTCTCATGGTTGATAATCTGTTTAACACTTGGTTATAAAATTATTTTTTAATTATATTATTATTGGAAAATTAATAACAAACCTCTGAATCGGACCTAAAGTCTTTTTTAGACGAGTTTAGATATTTTTATTTATATAACTTTTTCTTTTAGATTTTTTAGAATGAGTAGAGAAACTCAAATAAAATTAGCCCTAATTTTAATAAAGAAGTATCCATAGTCTTTCAACGCAATATATATACGATTGCAAATTAGAGAAAGAAATTTTTCTAATCAATATAACAATTAATGTCTTAAGGAATAACTGATCAATTAATTAAAGTTATGAATTAATAATTTATTCTTTAGCTTTCTTTAATCAGCTCGAAGAAAATCTTTTTACTCCAATAGAATTATTGTAAATTTTTTATACGATTAGATGTCTGTTTCATATATTTCAGAAAAAAGTTACATATAATATATAAAATAACAATATTCAATTGGCCCTAGACCGATTTTTTTTTATCGTAAAGATGAAATTAGGGGATGTTTGCGTGCGAACTAGAAAATTCTTGGCCTGCGAGAGTCGAGATAACGGAAACGCTGAGAGAAATCTCTCTCGAGCAAAAGGGGCATTCGAGCCTGGATCTAATGGAGCGCGTAACAATTCTTCGGGTGGGAGAAACGCGAAGCCGGGGCCCTCGGGCAGGCCGCGTGTGCATTAACATATTAACAATGCTCCATTATGCCCCGGAGTGTATACCTAGTTCCCTGCGTGGGCGCGTTATGGACCACTCAAGACCGCGGAACATATATTCGAAGCCTCAAAACATGTATCCTAAACTCGCTTTACGAAAACATTTTAGCTAATTTAATGTGATTTTTTTATTAAAAGAAAATTTAATAACAATTTTTCGTTAAATGTTTAAAATTTTTTTGATACATCAATTGCAATAATAACTTGCAATAATAACTTATTAAATTCAATGTTCAGTTTATGTTAAATATTCAGTCATATGTGTTTGTAGGAAATTTATAATAATCTATTAGAGCGAAGAGTGTTTTCTCGAAATTGAATGGACAAAGCCTCTTTGTCAGTTTACAATCCTGATGCTTCATTCGCGCATTGAAAGATTTTCTCCTCTAATTCGCAATTATTTATTATTATAAGATTGTGAATAGCTTTTTATGAAATCAAAACTAATAATTTAACTTTTCTCTTTCTTGAAAAAAAATTTTGTATACAATATTTAATAAATTTTAAAAAAATCTTAGCCAAAATTTAATTTTTAAATCCTACAAAAAAACTCAAGGTAAAAATGTATGAGAACGAGCAAATGTAAAGACTAAGCAAGGGTCAAGGTTGACAAAAAATTCTAGCACACGTGTACGCATATCTCGTTAGACTGTACGCACAATACATTTATAGCACACTCATGCGTGCACGTGCACATTGGGCGCGGGGCATTAGCATAAAAATGGTTTAAAAATTCGTCGAGCGTGCCACTGGCATTGGCTGGCTCCCAGGGAAGACTGAATCCGCCATTGGCTGACTGCGTATCGCGAGAGAGGAGGGTCGAAGAGAACGGGCTCCAGAGTGGCTGTGAGAGCTAAAACGAGTGAGGGAGAGACTGAGAGAAACGGAGATGGAATGAGATCATGAGAGAAAAAGAGAGAGAGGCTAGAAAGGACAAAGACCGATCCTGCGAGGGTGTACCCGAAGAAAAGAGAAAGAGATAAAATAAGGTAAAGAGAGACAGAAAGAGAAAAAGGGATATAGGAGGGTGCGAGAAGGCAGTACCAGGCAGTACTCAGACAAAGAAGCGTAGCAGCGTCGGAGTACCGTAGACAGAGCGAGAAGAGAATGAGAGAGCGAAAGCGAGCGAGCGAACGAGAGAGAGAGAGAGAGAGAGAGAGAGAGAGAGAGAGAGAGAGAGAGAGAGAGAGAGAGAGAGAGAGAGAGAGAGAGAGAGAGAGAGAGAGAGGACCTAGAGTCCAGCTAGACGTCAGAAAGGTTCAAGGGAGACAGACAACAAGATAAAGCGTGACAGAACGATGAGAGAGAAAGAGTGACGAGGAGAGTGCATCTGCATGGGGAAGCTGATGTGACCCGAAGGGGGCTGGAAGGTGAACGGGAGAGCGAGAGGGATGCCGATGGTGGAAGAGGGGGACCAGGGGTCGCGAGATACCGAAGCGAAGGGGGGAAACGGCGAGGGAAGAGAGAAAGAGAGAGAAAGCACCACGTGCTATGGGAACGGGAATGGCTCTCTCTTCTCTTGCCGGGCCTTTCGCGGCGGTTCAGTTCGAAACGGGCCATCAACGATGCCTACACACCATGGCCACACCACCATGACCATCGCGACGGAGTGTGGTGGTCGCCCGTGGTCGCCATGAGGCGTCGTCGTTCAAGTCGATGACGCTCTCAAGAACCGAACGGTTTCTCAAACTTGCTCTCGTCTCTTTTCCCTCGTCATCTTGTCGTTTTGTTTCGCGAATTTTTCGAGTGCAGCAAGATCGATGGATCCGTTCGATTATGCGCGGAGCGCGGTGAAGTGTCGGTCTTCGAATCCCGCGAAAAATCGATAACGATCGCGCAGATCGCGCTCGTGGAAGTGGTACTGCTGAAAGAGAAGAGGATGGAAGTTGACGATTCGTTTATGGATAATGTTTGAACGTGAGAGGAAAACGCTTTCGTGATACGATCTATTTGGACTATCTATTTAACGCGGGAAGATTGATCAGCAAGAAAGTCTCGATTTCAACTTAATCGTTTCTACGTAATCGAGAGTTAATAATAAAAAAAAAAAAGATTAATCTGGAACCAATATATTATAACGTATTCCTATGACAATGATTTAAAAAAGCGAATAACTAGTATAAGATAAATGAAATTTTTATACTTACATTGAACATATGACATAAATAAACTGACTGTAATGAATTGAAATATAAAATTAAAATTAAAACTTAATTTAATTATATTATAAAACATAGAGAATGTGAAACATATATATGTGTAATGTGATAATGACGAATTAAAGTAAATATTAATAGAAAACTAATTAACGCAGATTTAATTCCACAATAAAAATCTGTTACGTAACTTTTGTTCTATTGCGATCAGAACGTTACGAGCTTCTCCATGTGTTTTCATCTTTTTGCATCGATCCCGTAAGGATGTAGATCTATAATCTGATCCCATCTCACGATCGACGATAAGTCGGTCGATCGAGCAGCAAGTCGGATCAATTTACGACGAAAGTGTCCGTTGGCACGCTAACATCGAATTGCGGAGTACTCGAAGAGATCCTCGTTATTTTTCGCAGTTACAATCCGCAGAATGCAACTTGTTGCAACTGCATGCGCGTCACTATAGAGAAGATTAAAATCTGAGGATATTTTTCTGTAAGGTTTTAAAGTTAATCTTGAGGATACGAATCTTGTGGACCAATCGCTGAGGAGATAACGTGACAATAGCGAGAATTCAAAGAATCGAGGATGAAGTAGAATCGATGAAATATGCATGAATTTTGAGGGTGAATTATTCAGCGTTTCGTAAAGAAGGAAGCACTTCGAGGTCGATGCTTTCGATTTCTCAGGACAATTTCCGTTTGGAAACCGACGTGTTGAATTTGAAGCTTCCAACGAAACTCTTGTCTTTCAGTTAACAGACAAGTTTTTATGCGAGATAAAGGAAACAAAAGTGTAAAAAATTATGTGGAAATTATGAAAAGAAGTACAAGTATTATTACAGGCGAATTATATGTATATGTATAGTGAAAAAGAAAATAAAAGTGATATATCATATTAATAGGATTAATGTAACAAAAGAATGCTAAGTTATTGCTTAAAAATATATTTATATATGCCACTATTTCTCTAAATAATGCATAAAAAGTAATGTCGACAACAGAAGATAAGAAGATTAAACGCATGTTCATTTCAAGATTAGAATTTAACAAAATCTAAAATTGATATTTGAAATTATCAAACATATCGAGTGAGATCAAGAATTTCTTTATGTAAGCGTTCAGTGTTGGATCTCCCTCCTACGCAAATTTTTTTCATTCAATTTAAATCTTGCTTTCGTTCAAGAGACCGAAGAAAACGATTTCATCTCGGAGCGTAAATAAGATCCGTACAGTAAACAAGGCGAATAAAGTGCGAGATAAAATAGGATCTGGGATCTGACGAATAGAAAATGACGCTCGGTTTAAACAATAAATTTCGCCATTCGATCGACGACGAGAATCGGCGAAACGATATCGAGAAGCTCAGCACGAAGTAGATCTCTTTTATCACCGGTGTCTCGTTCCCACGTTTTACGAGCCCTTATTATAGCGAGGATAATAACAATCTCGAAAGGAAGGGACTATCGGGTCCATCGATACCACTCGATCGTTAAGTCGCAACCTCGAGGATACAATAAAAGGATAAACTGATAAATTATTGTTATTACATACTTTTTTGAGTTACTTTAAGTAAAACCACTACTTAATAAAACAACAAAGAAACTTGTAAAATGAAGCAAATAAAGCTGTGAAATGAAATAAATGCAAAGAGTGTGTGAAGTTTGAAATACTTTGATATAATACATTCATAAGAGAATGAACAATAATTAATATATAAACGATTTTATTTTTAACATAATAAAACAGTACTTACAATTAGTTATTTTAATGAAAATAAAAAAAAAACATAAATGGATTAATATTGATATAACATAAAGTGCGACTTAAGGCGATTACTTTCGCCAGTTTAAGAGGAATCATCAGTAAAATATTCGAAGAAAAAAAAGAGGGATAACCGCAAGGCATCATGGGAAATAGCGGAAGCAGCGGGGGTAGCAGCAGCAGGAAGGCACGGAGCTTGCCAAATTCGCCGGAAGCGCACAGGTATCCCAGCATTCTTTCCACCGACTTAATTTGTAAATGAAAAACAGGACCGTAAAATAAAAATACGATCAGAAATAATTAAAAATAAAATGTATTTCATGAATCTCTCTGTTTTTAATGTCGACATTGTGAATCGATATATCGTTTGTTGTGGGTGGAATACTCATATTTATTCGCTACTTCCGACGTATTCTTATTCTTATATCTCATTGTATTTCGATCCTTATTCTTTCGTTCGCTTGAGCAAGCGACGACGAAACCGGTTATTCGGTATATTTAGGATTTCTTGAATCGCGCGGGCTATGTACACATTACCGCTATGTGTAATGTAAGTCCTTCGAGGAAAAGTAGACGTTGAAATTTTTTCATCTATTTTTCATATATTTTTACCCTTGATTGCGTGAAATTAAACGTAGTTAAGAAAATTGTATTTCTTACTGAAGTGAATATTTCTGAACTGATTAATAAAAAAGGAAAGAGCAAGAATCAAATGGTAAACTTGGTATAATATATTGTACGTATATACCATAAATGCTCAAATATCTACAATTTTTATCTTATTTAAATAAAAAAAGTATAAAATTGATTAAACAGGTAATTCAATTAATTAGAAATTATAATTAAGTTCGTGACATTTCTTATTTACTGATACAAAAATTGAAATAAATTATATATAATATTTTAATATTTTTATATAGCGGTCGAATTCTATTTTCTCATTTTTTCTTTTTCGTAAAATTGCAAATTGCGAAAGTGACAACAGAGCCACTAATTCGAGTCGCGTGTCGTAGGTTGGAGGTATCGAGGAGGCTCGCGACAGTCGCGGCCTGCGGGCTGCGACGCGAGGTCCTATAACCGGTCTCTTCGAGTTCCTGTGGTGATCGGCCGCGACCAGGCGAATCTGGTTTTGCATTTTTCCGTTCTCGATATAGATCGGCGGCGACTGGCCGATTCACGACGTTCTTCTCTTTCTTTCCAATTATCATGTAATTATGCTTTCCCGCATATATATATATAGAAAACCGCAACCAACCGTCACGAATAATGAGGATTGCGGCAAGTAAGAACAATGTCTTTGTAACACCCTTACGAACTTCTAACAGGGGTGGAAAATAAACACAATAAAGTCTTACATTTTATACATAAAAATCTAATATATATATTTTTAAGTATATTATAAAAAATATATAAGGTTATAAAAAAGAGAATTGATTCATTATTTTCTCTTCAAAAATACATATTTAAGATAAATTGCACATATACGATAAAAATATGTGTATAAAGTTCAGAAATGTAAAATGGGAAAAGAGAAATAAAATAAGAAAGAAAAGAAAATGAATAATACATTTTCTTACTATAAAAATACATAATTAACATATATAACTGTATATATTTTTGTGTGTGTAATTACTTTTAATATAAAAAAACTAGATATTGTTTATTATCAACATTGTTCTTGCAAGTGCGATCTGTCTTATGGCATAATTGCTTGCGAGGGAACACTGGGAAGAATACGACATTTCGGGTGAAATTTTAACAGCGATGAAACGCGAAGGGTAATAGGATCCTTTAATTAAATCGGCTTAAAAAATTCATTTTCCGTTAGCAGCATGCAAAGTGGACCCTTCGAATATTTTTTCAAGCATACTCGATCTCGAACGCTCTCAATTCGCAAAATATTCGTGAAGATGCAAGTCTTTCTTTATGCTCGATAACTAACAAAGTTGCCGAGATCGTTTTTTATTGTTAAAAAAAAAATTGTCGACGATAATTCCCACGAATGAACCGATCTATCACCAGAATATTGTTTGCATAAAATTTAAACGCATATAATTGTACACAAAATGCTTTTAAAAATTTCCATCAAAATCTGTATATGAATATAATTTATCCATTTTACTTTGTATGTAGGTACGTAGAAATCAGAATTTAGTTTATGCGAATATAGCTTATTTTTTATTTTCACTATTTTATTTTGTTTTGACAAAACAGTTTTTGAGCAAACAATTTTCCAAACGTATATATTTTTTCCTTTTACTTTCTCTTCGACTTGTTCCTTTCTTTATTTAGCGAACGAGTTCAAAGACATCCGCGGGTCGACGAGAGTGAGTCAATGTTTTCGATGTGAATGGCCGCAGAAATAGATCCTTGGGCAAGCACGTTTCGCGATCGCGCGATTCGCGGGCTACATTCTGCGCGACTGATGGTAGTGAAACGAGAGCGAGCTTGTGTGTCGTCTCGTGTGTCACCGATCGTGCGCATCAAAAGGAAAAACGACGATTCGACGCGGTGCGTACTTAAACAGGAATAATCTGAGCTGACAATGTTGCGCTCGTGCGTAATGATTGAATCATTTTTGACAGCTCGTTTCAGACAAACCGACTTGCCACTTAGAAATTATTTTTTTAATAAAAAATGAGATAATAACACTGTATTAAAAATATCTGAAAAATATCTATTTTTTTAAAGATATCTGAAAAATATTTAAAAAATGTTAAGAAAATTAATTTTAAGAAAAAAAAATAATCTATAAATAATTCAAATAATTAAATTTTGACAATCCAAATAAAATATTAAGATATTTTTTAAACAATTTTTGCATAATTTAGTCATATTTTATGGATATATGTTAGGTTAAAGAATTTTCTTCAACTATTATTATTTTCAAAACTAAACACCTTTGATTCTGTATTTTTTATTATAATTTTTGCAACAATAGTTAACATTGTCGTTTATTATTGTATATGTTATTATTGTTTTTATTATGTGTAAAATATAAAATTTAATAATTAAATATGTAATCTTTACATATCCGCGGCAAACAAAGAGCAACGTTCGATTGGTTTTGAAGCGAAGATCCGGCCGTGCCCTGATGAGAATCAGCAAATAAACAACCATATTTTGCTCGCGTTCCCCAGGAGATGCTCTCGCCAAGTTCGCTTTGATTAATTAGAATGGTGCATTGTTCGCGATGCATCGACGATGATGAATCGTGGCAAGGAGGGCGGAGGTCGGCAGAACCGTTATTATGCATCGCGATTGTTTTGGATGCAAGAAGATCAAACTCTGCCTTTAGAGTGTATTAGAATACAACCCAAAAATATATTAAAATTTTTACAAAAAAAAAAAAGAAATACGTAAAGTACGTAAAATACGTAAGATAATGAAAAATTACTGATTATGTCATTAACTCTAAAATTACTGCTGATAATTAATATTGATATATAATTATTTTCTTTATTATTTAATAAATAATATTGCGGGTATTTTTTAGGAATCCTTCTGCATGTATTTTTGTAAAAATCTGTATTCTTCATTTTCTTAAACTGAATCATTAAAAATTTTACCGAATAAAACAGAGTAACGCAGAATTTTACTCGGATATATCTCTCATCTTCAATCATTTTCAATACAAATTTCGACTAACATTTCGACTGATGATTCACTGCTTTGTAGTGAATACACTTTTTTTCTAACAATACGAGACTACGAGAGTAAACTTGTATTCTTCTTATTATTTCATATTATATTATGCACCTTTCACGTCTTTAGTATACAAAATAGTTTCCAAAATTTCCTGCAAACTTTAGGAGAGCTATCTTTTAAAGAGTAACGGTATGCATCAGCGTCCTTGCCTGCGTATCGGCGATAAACGGTGGTCGTGAAAGAACCGCGTAATAATATCGCCTCGCGGGGAAGAACGGTTCCGCTCGTCATCGTGCTTCTTCCTGGAAGTGGCAGTTAAGTTTTTCTTCTCTCGAGATCCTCTAAATTTATCCCGTGTTCCGCTGAAACAACGAGGCTCCACTCCGTTTCGCGCCACACTATATGAAATCCTCTCTCTTGACTCTCTTTCTCCTCGAATAAGACTCGGCAATTACTTGTAATACCCAGAATGAATTATTCGATTCGTTCCGGCGCTATCCGCGTCTAGCCCTCACCTCCGCTTCTCTTTGGTCTTTGTTAACGCGACTACTCGCGCGCGACGCCGCGCGCCGCAGTCAATTTGCAGCGATTTATACTCCTGTTCCTGTACGAATAATTCGCCGAAAAGCGGAGGCAACGAGACTCGTGACACGAAAAAATTTCAAAGACAATTAAGACGGTAAAATAATATGTATTACCATAATACAATAAATAATTACTATATATCTACTTTAAAGTAAAAGTTTTTACTATTTTGGATTGAAATCTCTAAGTCTTCAATGAGTATTTCAAATGTGTGATCTTTTTTGGATATCGAAAAATTTGTTTTCTCGCAAAAGCGTCTGATCAACAAAATTTCCACTCAATTTTACGCTCACACACCTCGATACGTGAAATATATAAAAATACAGGTTCCATTAATTGTGGTTTTACTCACGGTTTCACCTGAATTGCGTTTTAATTTGAAGTGATATGTTTTCTATTTTTAAATCTATATAGCGACAGCGCGGAAATATTTTTCAGTCAACAATTCAGTCAACCTATAGATATGCATTTTACTATAAGTTTGCTTAGAACAATTTTAAAACAAAATACTTAATTCTAGACAATAGTGCATTTATAGTAAAAAGAGAGATAATAATATTTAAAAAAATGCGATAAGTAGTATATATTATAATAAGCTTTGACAAAGTTATACAACTTTGTACAAATTATATTTCTATTTTATTAATTATTATGTTTTCTACTTTGGCAGACAAGACAATAAAATTTACAATATTATTAGGTAATATTAAACTTAAAGAAAGTGACGTGTACTTAATATTACGACACTTCGTTTTCCAGCGAGAACTGGCTCTAGCTTTCGCGAGATTTCGAGATCTCGCTTTGGCGAATGAGAGAAAGAACGTTCTCTCTATATCGCAGCGACAGGATCTCTAATTGGCGACCGTTCGAAAAATCGTACCGGTCGGTTCGATCCCGGCAGTCAGCAATTAAAAGGAATGTCGTCCCCGCCGATATGCATCTTGTCGTTGCTGGTCGACCAGCCTAATCACGCGCTCTTGTTGCCCGCGAGCGTCAAAGGGAGAGCCAGCGACTCCCTTCCTTGTACGTTTTGCAATTGAATTGCGCATATGGCGCGTTTACGTTGTTCGTTTAAGCGCGATTATTCAATTATTTTAGCTGTTTGCATAAAACTTTTGCGAATATACGTATATTTATCAGCCGCGCAAAATAACAAACGTAAACAAAACGATTTATTCCATGTATTTGTAATATATTATCAATTTAATATTAACTTAATTAAAACAAAAAGAAAGTAGTGTTAAGATTTTTAGGAATGTTAATTTATTATTTGGAAGAAAGACTCGCGAACAACAGCAAATGAAAGGTAGAACTTTTATGTAATAGGTTTTATTAATTTTTGCGAACATTGATTCGTTATTTATAGAAATAGGGTTAATTAGCCGAGTGACGCCGTCACGATGATAAACGAAAAGTGACAAGGGCTTCCGTCAGCTTGTTATATACTTGTAATCCCATCATTGGATTACATCGAGAACGATGCAAACGCGCATCAGTCGTCATTGATGGACGCTAATGAAACATGGTTAGGTAATTAGAAACCGAGTTAAAGTTGCGAAAAAATCGTATTGTTAATTACGCTAATGCCTAATGAAACACGTGACGCCGAACAAATTGCATCGGTATTGCATTGGTGTGTGTAACCGAAACGTTTGATTGCGTGTGATTTGTTCGAATAAAGGCTTTTATCGAGCGATCATCGAACGCGATTAATCAAACGCGATAATAATGGCCCTTGCGAAACATGTGGCTGCACGGCGGAAATTATTTAATCTGACAATGAGAGATGCCGTCATAAATAACGTAACACGATTACGAAGTAGAGTATACTTGCAGCGAGACGATTATAACTAAAGAAAGTATAAATTGTGATTTAAGATATTAATAGAAAGCAGGTAAAAATAAATTAAAAAAAAAAAGATTAAAACAATATGTTTAGAAGATATTATTTTACTGTATAAGATATTAATTGTTATTTAAGAAAATAATACACATATGATATATCTATATGTGTAACACAATAGATATATTAACACGATTAGAATCAAAAATTAATTTCGTCATTTGAAGACCTCTGAAAATCGGGACGCATATCATGTAACTATAACTAACGATTTTAATAATAGGTGTCGACACAGATTGAATCGAAACAAACCAAGAGACAAAGACTGTGTACTTAAAGGCGCCGTTTACGGCCGCGAAACGCCCATTTCGCGCCGATATTAATATATCGCTGGGGGTAAGACGTCGCGACGGTGGTGGCAGTTGCAACGCACGCGCCACGGCGCGGGCGCCCGACGTCGCCGGTCGCGTCGGTACGCGTCGACCGTGCGGCATTAATTTCCGATATTGCTCTCGTAAATATTCGCGACTCGCCGCCGACCATCCTCGTCGGATTGAAATATCTCTCTTTTTCTGGATTCGACATTGCCAGCGCGCGTCCCTGCTAGAGGATCATTTTTTATATATCGGCTCTCAGGATCGTAGATATACCCACGAGACAAGATTCAAAATGGTTCTAAACAATAAGAATAAAAAGAAGCATATTTTTATTTTTTATTATATATATTATAGCTTGATATAAATTAGTTTTATGAAAGGTAACAGATAGAGGAAAAGAAAATTATTATTTGTTGAAGTTTTGCATACCGCATTCTTCAAGAAGTTGAAAAATTCCTTAATTTTATATTTCATGAAAACGTTGAGTCAATTTTATTATTATAATCGCAGATTATTTATTCTTACCTTCCTCTCTCGTTTTTGTCTTAGAAATTTTGTTATACTTTATTTTATTTTTCTATTAGCAATAGAGTTCTAGGGTCTTCCCCTATGTACGGTCCTACAAATTCGGTTTCAATATATTAGGGGAAGATTCGGAACAGGAAGGATATCCTAAAATGCATCTGCGGCAGGCCTGCATTTTGTCACGTAAAAAAATAAAATTTCTTTTTTAATAAAGGATATTTATATGTATTGGGAAACATTCGGCGTTATAATAAACATATTAAATTATAATATATAATATATCAAGTTAATACATTAATTATTAAATTAACAATATATTATAGAATCTTTTATTGATAAGTTATATGATTTATTGAATCCATTTTCTGTACATTTATACTAAAACAAATTTAATTTTTTCAAAGTTTATTAATTAAATCAGTCGTTTATTTGCTATCACAAAAGCGAAGAAGGAACTTTTTAACTAAAAAATCATTGATCATTATTCTCTACACGTCAGGATTTGACGCAAATTTTGCGATTCATCGTGTACTCATCACGCGCACTACACAAACAAAATAGAAATTTATAAAATGCTTTGTGTGCGTGTATCGCATAATTTAATCCGTTACATATCTCGCTCGCATTGTGCCTTCCTCGGGTATTATTGTATCGTGTCCCTGCACAGCAGGCACAAGATTGGATCTTTCGCAGTTCGAGAGAAAGAATGCAACGAGAAAGGTGTGTCCCGCGAGTCGCGTTGCACCAGCTGTGCGTGCGATGCAAATGGATGTACGAGACCCACCGTTACTATATGTATAAATCGGGAAACGAACCTGACTCGTGAACTATACTGTATTGAACTCGTGAACTGACTGTACTAAATTCTAGTATTAGATAGTAGAGATATTCTAAAAGATGGTATTATTAACGTAACTCTTATCGTATATAATAAATCTTGTCTTGTTAAAATGTTTAAAATTTTTAAGAATTAGCAAGTAACAATATACCATGTAGTTTATGTTAAATGTTTGTATATTTAACGTTATTTGATAATGTACTTTGAAACTAATTAATTAGGCTATTGCAATTCAATTCACTTTCGATGACAAAATAGTTCTTGAATTATAGGTTGAAAAATATATATATATTTATACCAAATAATTATTTATTTATATCTATTTTTTTGTAACTAACACTGCACGTAGGCCCTTTCGCTTATCCATCTAATCCGTTTAATTTTTTTACTTTTCTTCTTCTTCCATCGGGTATAATAAGTAAATTAAAAGACACATTGAGAAGTTGCGATCTGCGAGTGAGAGGTAAAACCAGTTCGTTATCCTTTTCCTTATTCTTTTCGCAGCCTTGAATCTTATAGTAACCTGCAGCTACGCGTTCTCCACTTCGTGGGCACTTGAGTCAATTGGCAGCTGCAATTATTTTAATTGCGGCAAAATAGATGATATATTTAGGACAAAGCGATGATTTATGCGGGATGTGGATATCGGATAGCCGGGTTTAGTGTTATTAAACGTGTGGCGCGAATACGAGTCAAAGGCCGTTTCTCTGCCAAGCCGGTTATATTCGCAAGGTTTATGGACGGTACTTGGTAATTCGAGCACAAGAGTGTGTACATGACGTTATAATGGACCTTATGTATGGTTCTTACGCATTTATATACATATTTTAAAAAGCTACTAGTTGAAAGGAATTTAACTACGTATTTAATTGTTGATTTATGCATTTACCGGATTAGCTGACCGAATTGGCTGACAGGATTGTTAATTAAATAATGATTTAAGAAAGATAATTTATGTTATTTGCGATGAACTTTTTGTCAGTTTAATTATACTTCATAATATTTTTTTCTTATGTTTGTATATAATAAATTTATTTTTATAAAATAATTTTTTGTTATAATTGTTTTTTTTTATAGAAAAAAATGTCTTAATAAATTTAAAAAATTTACATTTTTTATATATATGTATTCTCCGAAAATGTATTTTGTAAATCAAAAATATATGAAACAATAAGAGCTGACAACAGAATCTCTTTTCATTTCAGGCTACCGTCGCCCTATAACAAGCAATCGTCAGGAGTTGGCGTCGCAGGGGGTGGCCCTGGGGGTGGTACAAGTATACCCCTGCCCGCGACCGTCGCCGCCACCAGGAGATGCCCTCCGGACAAAGTCAGACCGGCTCCGGCACCGACGCATCAATCACAACTCGGTAAGTTCCGTCAACCCATCTCCCTCACCCTCTTGCCGCAAACTTTTCGAACATTGCCGTGTTTTATTGAAAAACATAAAAGCTTTACTCTCATCACAGAAGGGCAGAAAATGTATTCAATATACTGCATAATGTAATAATATTACATTATCACAATTATTAATAAATTGGTTATAATTTCGTTTAATGTACGTATATTCTAACACACATATATATTTAAAATATTAATTTATATTAATAATCTGTAAAAAATTGCTTTGTTTAAAAACCAATTATACCTATTTTCTAAAATAATTTGTTACATTTTATTTATACATTTAACGTGCAATGCACTGGGGAACTGCCAGAAAAATGTCTAATTGGTCTGACATTCCGCGTTATTCATCTAAAATTTGTTTTTGCACGATAAATAAATTAATTAGAGAAAATGCCAATAAATAACGAAAAATGCTATGAATAAAAGTGGAAAATGAACATATGGTAGACGGAATTAAAAAACTAAACGTTACAATTTTTAACAATGATCAACAATTGCGGCATTACGAAATTTATTATTTATTTTGCGGTGCAATCGTGACAGCATTTGCCACATTTTTGCAAACAAAAATTCATTAGCAAGCGAATATCGTCCACCACATTGATCTTTCAACGGTCGAATGGCTTCATCCCCAACCTGTCTATTTTTTTTTTATTTTTTTTTTTTTAGATTGTCTGTAATATTATCGGAATTTTATTACATTAATCGTTTTAATTATTTTTGGATTTTTTCTGGATCTAGGCGTTTAAACTTTCTGTTTTTATAGTTTTTAAAGTGAGAAATACGTCTGTAATTAAAAATCGTCTAAAATAAAAAAAATTTGTAAATTATTACTGCGACCGCTAATTTAAACTATTATGAAATTGGACCGATGATTATGAAAATACGCAGAATTATGACTTTCCTCACTTTAAACAATTAGGCTATTCTTTCTTTGAAGTCGCATTTCTCTCGAGACGTAAAGAACGACAAAAGGGAGCGATGTGCACCCGTGTTAAGAACACCCCATTAGCCATTAGCCCCGTGAATAGCTTTTAGCAACCCTTTGCGCATTTCTGGCTGTCGCAAGAGATCCTGGACCACCATGAAAACTCGTCCGTCTCCATGCTCCCCCGTTATTGCGAATATATATGGTGGCTTGTACGATAGTATCTTCTTCATGTGCGTTCTCACGTACGCTTTCGTCTCTCATTTATCCCTTTCATATGTATAAGTGTTTATATACAAACGCTGTACAAATTTTCCTCTGCTGATATATGCAAATATATAATTTTTATTTTTCTTTCACTTTCTCTTTTTCTTTCCGTATCGTATATATGAACAACTATCGATTTATAGTAAAGAGAGAGAAATAATTGTAGAGAAATAATTGCAAATATTCTATAATCCAAGTGACTTGTCTAGAAGACAAATGAAATTCGACATAGATATCGACTTTTATTTTTAGCGCTTTTTCCACACAGATATTCGTATTTGCTGTTATCATAATTCTTCCATGTCTATCTTATTTAACTGCACTTAGTCTCTTCCAAAATGATGAATAATCTTCTTTGTCTACCCTCCCTTTTCTCTCTCACGAATGCGTACGATCGTCTATCCTCTCTATTGCGTGCGCGCTGCGCATACGTACAGCGATATTACCTACAAAGGGGGTGAGGTGAAAGCGGGGGAAACCTGGGGGTATTTCCCGTCCCTGCGAGATGGGGTGGCACCCCATAGTTTATACTTTACTCTCAACTCCCGCGTTTCCACGGGCCAGATGTGCTCGGGCATCCGATTTACAGGGACGCTCAACTTCGAGCCTTTTCTCGGGACAATGGAGGCGAAGGAAAAGAAAGTGAAGGAGAAGACCGGTCTCTCTTCGAGAGAGGGCGATAAAACGCACGCACGAGTCTTTCTCTGCGTTCTTAACAGTCGTCGGGTTCGCTCTCTGGTTCAATTGCTTAGCGTGCCGTTGCGAAAAATACGAATGCTAACCGGTCCTTGTCGTCTGACGAAGAGATTTCCCTTTTTTCTGCTAACGGGCAACCTGATGGTGCCCGCCATTACAGCGATCAATGAGAACGAGATAAGTCGTTCATTCCATGTTGTCTCATTCATGTACCTATACAATCGCATCGTCATAAGACTTTTGTTTGAGGATTTGAAAGTGAAAAAATAAGGCAAACTAATTTATATATAAGATATGTAGGTATATTAAATAATACATAATATTCTTACTTATTTGTTATTAAATTTTGTAAAAATATATTGGATTTATTGAATATACAAGATATCGTCTTTTTAAATTTATGATAATAGTAATAGTAATAATTAAATATTTTTGAAAATGTATTTTAATTTATTTTTTTATATAAGTTTTAATATCGTTTTTTCAATTTTCTACATTGTACTCTTTTTTTTATAATACAAATCCACTGAACGATGAGAAGAATCTCATGCTCTTATCACTTACATGGTTGGGCACCTCTGGCGCGTAGCTTTATGAGGGGATGCTGTACTCTCTCTTCGTCTCTCTTGCTATTCTCCATATATCGTGCGATATCAAAGCCCGGGTGTCCGTGTGTCTGGATACAGAATACGTTGTTCTATGTTTGAAATAGACTTCCACATCGTACACAAACTAGCCAACTGGCCATAATACACGTGCACGCACGCACATAAGCGAAACGGGGTGCCCTTCTCTCGTCGTGGTTTACGATATTATTTTAGGCTTTTTTTTCCACTCGGCTATCTACCGCGCTCATCATGTCGCCATAGTTAACAGCCTAGACGACAACTTTGTCTAGGCGTCTAGGTCAGGGTCTTGATTTGTATCGCTATCTCCCTTTCGATAACATACATATTTTTGGATTAGAACATTTTTGGAATTTTTCTTAAAAATCTGTAAATTTCCTATGATGTATTTTCCAAAATGTTTGCTTTATTATAGGTAATTCTTATTTTATACATATGCATAATATCGTTACTTTAATTTATACAATTTTATTTTAACAAGTACACATAGTACATGTTTTTTGAAAATTTATTTTTGAACATATTTATCTACAATATTTTACTTACAATTAGTTTCAGATTACTTGTGAAAATTCCACGGAAGCTAATCATTCGTTAGCATTCCTTATATCATAACCATTAGATAGCTGATAGAGCAACGTTTGTTTCAATTAGATAGGATTACGCATTACTCGCCTACGCACGTATCAATTTCTCTCTGCTTCGCTTTTTTCTGCTTCTCTCTGCTCCGAACTCAACTCAATCCCCATAATCCACTGTGGACCTTCCCAAAGAGATTTCCGGAACGGTGGAAAGAGTCCCGAGCGAATTAAAACGCGTTTAAAGGACACCAACTGCTGGATGCATCATGATTAAAATTCCGCATATTAATTTCTGTATCAAAAAGAAGTGAAAAATTATTTTAAGTATTATTTAAAATTTTATAAGTATATAGGATTAGACATTTTATGAATTTATGAATGAATTTATAGTAATCTATCGTATATAAATATTTATTATTGTTCATTTTTTTATATATTGACATTAATATAAATTCATGGTTCGTTGCACTTTACTTGTAAACGAGATTTAATTCCAAGTGCACGTGCGCATTGTGAGATTACCTTAAATCCAGTAATCTCACGAGAATCTCCCAAAGAGACAAACGGAGATAAATAAAAAAAAAGGAGAAAGAAAGAAGGAAGGAAAAAAAGAACTGAGAGACTCTTTCGACCATTCGTCAGCTCCGTTATAAACTGTCTTTCGTTCCACGGGTATACGCGCGTGTACAAGAAAAAGAAGGAAATGCTTCCGAGAGAAAGAGAAAACGCGAAAAGATCGGCGTTGGAGAGAAGAGGTTGAAAGAGAGTGGCAAAGGGGGAGAACAACGAGAGAAAATTGAAGTCTCTCAAAGCACACGTAAGACTTGCTGCACCCGGTCTTTAACCCCGAAACATCAGAGCGCTACAGAGATTCTCAACTCTGTAGAAAAAAAATTTTGGTTTCTATTTTGAGTATACAAGTCATTTCAAATTAGTGCAAAAAATGAAATTTTTAAGACGTGTAAATGCATGTTCAAATTTACAAATTAACCTAACGTTGTGAAAGCAATTTTAAAAGTGGAATATTAAGAAACCACGTAATTAAGTCTTTATCTTCTCAAATGTCGCAGACATGCATGATTTAATCTTTGTTTGCTTTTATTATGTAAAAAAAAATTTAACATTTTATTTTATTATAATTTATTTATAAATAACAACTATTACTACATGTAATTATTACTGCTATACATATAAACATCTCTCACACAAATTCGAAATGTACAATAATTCACATTAGTCATTATAAATATTTATTATTACTTTTAAAGATTAGAAATTTTTAACACTGATGATCATGCATATGCATATCTTCAAAATTATCTTTATTTTTTTCTGTCATTTATTTTTACATTTAATATCTATGTTTTTATTAGTTTAGGATTTGAAATCTATTCGAAGTATATCTATATATCTTTTGAGCATCACTGAACATGGACATTCAGGGACTCTTAAATCTTTCTTTTCCTCTCGCCTTCTTTCGGTCTCGCACGAGTTAAAAATACTATCTTATACATTTGGATACCGGTTCGGTACAGGTTTCGAGAATTAGCCTCTCTCGATAAACCCGCGCTACACTCATTTGAAACATAGGTTTGCGAAGGAGATGGGAAGAAAAGACGGCGATGACGCAAAAAAAATTATACATAGTAAAAATGTGACGTGATCGGCGGCATTTTACCGAGAATTATAAATAACTCAAAGCCATTATTAGCACAAGCGGCGCTTCTTCTTTGCAAGGTCTTCGATCTCTTGCCCTTTTTTCCTCCTTCTTCTCTTTTGTTTAACATTCTTAACTTGAAGTCGGTTTCGAAAGAGAAGAAACCTCCCCCAGAATTTAACCGTTTGACAATATAATTATCAAGTTAAATAATTCTAAATGTTCTAATATTTTGACAGGATTGATCGAGGAAATATTGAAAATAAATAAAATTAGTAAAACGTATGACGAAATCAGAAAAAAATATTCTAAATAAAACCGTTACCAAAACGCGAATACTGAAATTATTATAAATTTAATAGAAGGAATTATGTTAGAAATGAGAAACTTATATTTAACTGTAACCCTCAACTAAAGACCTACTAAATTTTTTAATGCAACACTAAATAGTTATTAGAAATAGCTATATTATAATTAGAAATTATTAGATGTTTATTTTCACTTTTATAAGGTAAATTTAAAAAAAATAATAATGAATTAAATTGCAATATATATTTATACACTTGTATGTCTAGTAATATGTTAATTGGTTTTATTTCACATTATTAATACCATTGATGACTCTCCTTATAATTTTATTTCAAGTAAATCATCATTTCTTTAAATATGATAGGTGTTAGGGATATATGTGGAAATTGTGAGACAGAGTATATATATATATATGTATATATATGCATGACCGATCCTAAATTGGCAATGCCGATATTAATACACGTAACACAAGGTGCTGCATGTATTGTATAGGGAAACCCCATAATATATCGATGTGCGAGGTGTACAGAGATATAATGAAGTGATATTATGTTGAACGTTATTGCATTAATTTGCATACTGAACACGGTTGTTTCGTTGCTTCTAGAATGAAACGTATTATTTCTCTCTCTCTCTCTCTCTCTCTCTCTCTCTCTCTCTCTCTCTCTCTCTCTCTCTCTCTCTCTCTCTTTCTCTCTCTCTGTTTTTTGTCTCTTATATTTATGTTTTAATTTTTGGTATATAATACCCGACAGATGAGTACAAGTATTCATGAATTTGTTAAGACATCGATGCATTCACGTATATAGAGTATTTCTACCTTACCTCTCAATAAGCGGAGGTGAATTTCGCTTTGTTCCGAAGCTGGAAAACTCACTCTTTGTATACTATATAGCTACACGGTACTTTCTACTCCCTTGGCGATTTTCAGCCGTCACCACCAGCTTTCTCTCGATTTTGCAACGCCACACTTGCAACCCTCTCAAGCTCTTGTGCTTTCCAGACTTGCATCTCTCAACTCTGCCGTACTTATAAACTTGCCTCTTACAATCCCCAACTCTGTACAACTTGAATTTTCTCCCGTCGATTTATTTTTTTTTTTTTTTTGATTTACAATTTTTCAATTGTTTAATTAATTTTTTTTTTAACTGTTATTATATAGTTAATTTATAAAAGTTCTTATTACAAAAGAATATCTCTAAATTTTATTCTGTTTTATAACTTGCTTAATCTTGTTTTAAAAAATTATATTAAAAATGCATGTTTAATAATTTTGTAATAATTAATTTGTTATAATCGTAATTTAAGCGTATAACAATTCCATTTGATACTAACTACCGAATGAAATAGATTCCAGCTAGGTTGTATCGCGACCGAAATATCAATGCTGGAAACGCGAACTGTCAAAAGCGAAATATCGATAATTCCAGAGTATGTGGAAATATTGTAAGCTTCCCCACGCGATACATTTCCCATGAGAAACACAAATATGCACCGATATACATCCCTCGGGACATGCAGCTCGCGATGCGGATTTTTATTAATCGCACGCCGCTCTCTCCTCTCTCCGGTACGACAACGTGGATAAAAAGAAACACTCATGGGGTTGGAATACCTTTGAACCTGATCCCCGATATTTTTTTTCCTTTCCTCTCCATTTGTTTTACATCTCTGTTTCGCGTATTCTTTTGCACTATTGCTTCCTCTTCCTCATACATGCACGTAAATACTGTGTACGTTGCATATTTTCTTCCGCACATTTTCCACCGTGCTATATGTTGCACATTTTCCCTTATGTATTCCTTTTGATACTTTTTTCTCTCCATCAGACGGATTCTGCGCATTGCACATGTTTCCTCTAACGTATTCCCTTTCTCTCTTTGCCTCCCTCTCTCTTTATTTACTTCTCTCTTTCGTTTCTTGTTTCTGGTCGTGCTTTTTTTTATGCGGGTAGATACTTCTTGTATGTACCTATCTCTTTCTCTCTCGTATAGCTGTGGTTTTTTCGACGACGATGCGACGTCTCGCCGTGCATTTCCATTATCGAAATCTCGACAGTTCGTCGTCTGCCGTCGCTCATGTTATATTTGCCACGACTGTCGCATTCGCATATGATTCATGACCACGAGCGCGATCAACCGCATTAGCTTGGAAATTAGAGAAATCGTGTAAGAGAGAGAGGAGAGAGAGAGAGAGAGAGAGAGAGAGAGAGAGAGAGTAATTTGAGATTAATTTCAGAAAAATTTAATCGTATTGTTAGTCTATATTCTGTAATATGACAGCTGAGAAAGAATCAATTATATTATTTGAACGTATCTTATAATTTTTATTTTTATGAGATGTTATTTGCATATAGTATATAATTTTTATATTGCATTGCTACATTAGTTTTTTACAAAATTATTTCTTATAGGTTTTATATTTTTTAATTTAATAACATATCTAATTGTCCCACATTCAGAATTCACTTATATGTATAGAAGACCGAGTAGAAGACATTGATGAAAAAATTAATAAATAAATATAGAAACAATAACGAATAATTTTTCAGCAACTAGTTTAATGTAAATTGCAACGAACGAATAACGAAAGAACAAAAGCGAGCGAGTGATTATTTTCTTTTATATAAATCTCTATTCTTTAAAAAAAATACAGGTACCTGCATACTGCACGCATATGTACTCACTATATACGCTTTGATATGTAATGCTTTTGCGTGTGGAACCTAAACGAAGAAAGACGCACGATAATTAAAAAAAAAAGCATGTTTTGAATCAATCTTTCAATGGCTCTTAATATGATCGATTACGTTGCTCCAAGCTTATTAATCATAAAAAATTGTATTATTTTATTGTTTATTAATTAATTTTTTATGACTTTTTTATTTGTTTTCTTCATATTACTATTTTTTCAGTTCTGCTTATTCAGGTCTTGCACATGTTTTGTAATTTTCTCGCATCTATCACAGTTTTGAATTCTAATATATGCTCGTGTTTCTTTTGTTTTCTATTGTAAAAAAAATCTACGTTATTCAACGCGGCGGGTATTTCTTTTCGCGTGCAATGAGATCTCGAGTTGAAAGTATACCCCTACGATGAGTTGCAGTCACATAATATTTGTTCATTTGGCATTTTTATCAACAAAGTTGCATTTCTCTCAAAACGAACATTCTAAAAAAGACACGACACGTGTACGTGAGAGCTCAGGACTCAGGAGGAGGGTCGTCCTGAAAAGAGAATGAGGGTCCTGCAATCGGCAGGCAGGCAGGCAGACATGCAGGCGGGATAGGAAGAGAGAAGCAAGCAGGCAGGACAAATAAGGGAATCTAGAAAAAGGGGGAGATTGCAATTTGCGCTGTGAAGCTCGCTGCGAAACGAGAGAGCCGACTGACGCGACGGGGTGTTCGTTCGTTCCACGCGGAGAAAAAAATGACGTCGATTGCGCGCCATTCTGCTGATGAGCACCTCTTTGTGAGGAAGAAACGCGCTCCTTATCGCGTTCGTTTTGCCGGATGCACAATATGCACATTTTCAAAATGTTATGAAAAATTATATTAGAAATATCTGACGTTTCGGAGATTTCTCTATTTTATAACATTTCCATATCTGATCCCTTTTCTTCTGTTTCTTCAGAAAAACTTTTTAAAAGATTTAAAAATATGTCTTATTTTGAGACGTCTTGTTTCTATAATAAAACATTATATGTAAATGTTATTATATAAATTATTGTTTAATTCCTCAATACCCTTTATAAATCATATTATATGTTACTGGACTCTCTGTTATTGGACTCTCGATGTTTGAGACCGCGCGCAATATCTAGTACTTAATATGTTACAACGCAAATCGAGCGATCGAATGTCATCGACTTTCAATCGAATTCGAAGAATCTCCAATTCCTTGAAAATTTCTTTGCGATCGTCAAAGCATGGCCATTCGGAGCATCTTCGTCGCAATTGATCAAAGGCGAAATTGTCGGCGTAAAAGTGCTTTCAAGCTCTCCTCGATCGATCTCTTTCGCCAACTCCTAATCCTTTTCCATCTGTTTCTCCCTCGGGACTCTCGATCTTTGCTCTCGCTTCCATCGATCTCCTAACTTTTATTCGACGGCTTCGCGAAGCGTCTTTCGTTGAAAGTTCGCAACGATAAAAAGCAAGGCTGAAATAAAACGAACTTTTCTCTCTCTCTCTCTCTCTCTCTCTCTCTCTCTCTGATTTCTTCTATTTTTAAGGGACACGATTGTGCGGTACATTCATTCGCTTTCAATGCGTCGCATGATCTACTGGACTTTTTTAATTCTGATTACAAAAACCAGATTTCCTTTCTTTCATTTACTATAATGAAAATCGAAAGAAATAACTTTACAGAGATGCTTGTAGTTGAAGTTTTTAGCATTATTATTATCTTAGGAATGCATAATAACAACGTGAAAATCTGGTTAAACAAGATGCTTTATTTAATTTACAAAAGTTATTTTCTACAGAGCAATATAAACAGTTTAATTTCAGTGTGATTTTGTCTCTCGCTAGACAAAAGACCTGTACAATTTTTTTTTTGCGAATGACCGACTGTGACACGCTAGGCATCAACTCGAAAGATGGAGCAACATTCTTTACTCAAGAGGGTTCTTGTTTATTTGTTCCGCGGGTATCGACAGCTGTTACCGACATTAACTCCGTCTTGTTTCATCCCACGCATCTCTGCACTATTGTCGTCACGATTACCCCTCCTGATCGTCGGCCATTATCGAACGAGACCCTCAAGTCGAGACTCGAAGAGGCGCACATGTTCATTTAATTCATAAGGGAACCAATATTAATATTAATTCCAATCGCAGAATTCAAAAAACTTCGCGGTATATAGAAATGTATAAATGTAGATAATTAAATTAATTTATTAAATTAATTAATTACTTAATACAAAATATTAATTTAAATTAATTATTATTAATTTGTACATTATATGAAATAGAAAATTACTTGCACTTAAGCTAAACAAAACAATCTAAATCTCGATTATATATATACATAATATCTGATAACATTAATGATTAAAAAGTAAATATATTAAACAATTTAATAAAATATACTAGGTCAGTCGATATAATCGATTTGGCGTATAATAATTTCTATCAATCTCTACCACCTCCCTTAAATCGAATCAATCAAGACCAGCGTGAAGCGACAGGTGATTCCGTTATCGTGCGGTTAATGGCAAATCTTGAAGTGCATTTTGTGCACCTGGCACAATCGCCAGGGGAAGGAAGAGAACAGGATCAGATCGTTGAAACGGACAAGAGGGTTCAACACACGTGCTACATTATATCTTGGGGGGCCTTGGGATCATCATCGTTTATCATCGCGCCTCATCATCATCCGACGAACCGTTACGCTCGCGTGCTCCTACCTGCATCGATGTCCATCACGATTTGCAATTTCATTATTTTTCATTAATCTTTGTTTTGAAGAGAGAGAGAGAGAGAGAGAGAGAGAGAGAGAGAGAGACATGACTTCTTTACTCTGCTTGAAGCTCGATGAGATTAGCTATACATCTTTCTATCACTTATTAGCATAAGTACATGTGTATTAGAAAGCTACAATGCAAAATATTTTGCCTACTCTTTATTACAAAAATTCTTACAGATAGAAAATAAAGACGAATTAAAAAAAAAGATAGAAATAAATATTAAATAAAGATTTCTCTAAAACGAAAGAGAAAGAGAAGATCTTAATATATATATATATATATATATATATATATATATATATATATTAAGATCTTAGGCTTATATATATATATATATATATATATATAAAGAATTTCTCTAAATTTAAAAATTAATAGCAAATTTTTTTGTCATTTAGAAATCTTTTAATTTGTCTTTATTTATAGCAATTGTACGTTTGAAGCATTGCCAATAGTATTATTACTAATAAATTCGTAATAACATCTTTCTTTATTATAAAGATTTTATTAAATTAACTTATAATTAATAAATTATATTAAACAAAGATAACGGATCTTCCTGAAGAATAGAATCTTCTTTCAGAAAATCGTTCTTTCAAGAGATTCTGTATATATTCAACTCCTATTGGAATTAAAGTTGCGAAGGGTAGGAGGACAAGAAAGACAAATTGACAGGCGAAAGAAGAGTCTTCGAAGCATAGTTTATGTGCGGTTTGTGTGAGTCACAGCCTGTTTGGAACTCAAGTTGATCCCACGGGATGCTTGTGGGGATCCGCGAATATAGAAGCGAAAGGGGAATACGAGGCAGAGCCTCTCCGTGCTAATTCGACGCACGCGCGCAAGAAGACAGAGAAGAAAAATTCGAAAGAGATGGTCGAAATTGAAACGAGCTCTCGATCGCCGTTCCCGTCAATTAGGAGCCTGATATTATCTTTGCAGTGGGTACGTGTGAGAGGGGTTTATTCGTTCCCTTTCCTTCTTTACTCTGTAAACGTACACACTATGTTCCGTTTTAGGTTCACTTTGCGATCACAGTAAAAAGAACGAGGTATACTAACTTCATTAATGACCGCGTGTAACAGCTTGTCTCTCTTGTGTATAGAGTCGGATCCGTTTTATTGCCAGCGCGTCGGCTTATTTGCGAGGAAAATTCATTTATTTTCCGTATCTCTCACCGTTTTCCCCTTCATTCGGAACTATATATTAATACGAATATAGAAATATCATGGGGTGCGACAGATCCCAACGGTCGTATTTTTTATGGACCGGAATCATTATTTTATCATAAAAGTCTACGTATGTAAATCTTTATCAATCCAATGATACTAAATTATTCTTTATCACTGTGTATATTGCTTTGTGATTCTTTCGATTTATATATTTACCAATAGAAGGGACACTGAAGAAGGCAAAAATTGAAATACGCTGCATTTCGAATTAATCTTATTTTGAGATACATTTCACGAGATGCGTCGTGTCCAATCTCTAATCTAATCTCGTCATGATCTAATCTCCGTCTAATCTTCTAATCGGGATAGAGGAATCCATCCCCGCGCGATGCGTCGACCGTCGACTGCTAATCGGCCTGGAAGCCCGAGTAAAAGGCGGGGTGCGATTGCGATGTAACACGTGCCAGTTGTCGAGTAAGCCGTTTCGACAGCTAGTCGATAGTGGAACTTTCCTTGAAAAAGGTCAGGTTAGTCATAGAAGAAGCTTCTAAGGGCTCTTCTAATTTTCGACAGCAGCCTTTTCAAGGTAGACCAAAATGTAACTTGAACCCAAACCGCGTATCTAATCTAATCACTCTCACTCTTTCGTTCCGCTCGGCTCAATTCGTTCTTAAAGATAATTTCGACTCTGCAGTGCACACTATCAGAGTAAATATTATTTAATAAAGATAAAAAAAGAGAAGGGGAGGAGCAGAAGAAGAAGGAAGACTGGCAATGATGAAATAGTTTAATGATGATGTGATCAGTGAGTACTATTACTGATGTTGTACTTTTATGCGCAAGCACTACACAATTGCATATCAAGAAAGAGAAATAAATTTTCAAAATATTCGATTTTTTAATAAGTATAATTAAAGAGTGATAAGAGTAAAATATAACTTGATATAATTTTGTATTTTATTGTATTTTTAATTAATTACGTTATATGCTATTATTATATATGCTATTTTTTTAAATATTATTATTTCTGTTTGAATTTAATAGGATTTAAAAAATCGATTAAGCAAATATTCCTTTCATTTTTAGTTAATACTCCAAGCGATTTTTACATCAGCCATTTGTTTTATCACATCGATTATTATTTTGTCACGAGACACATGCATTTGCATTATCTTTATCTCCTGCGTTCGCAAAAAAAAACTTTATCCGTGATAAACGAAAAAGGGATCGAAGTGGCACTCGTCGACGATATAAAAAAATTAAATGTTCGACAAACTGAGAGAGTCGCTCAAGGGTAGATCGCGCTTATCGCGCTTATATGCTATAAACAACGTTCTCTTAGCTTCACATCTGCGGGAACAGTTCGTAGATACACCTACAAAAATAAATTTTTGACATGCAATATCGCCTTCCGTTTCACTTCCGCGCATCTCGAGTTATGGACCAGATAAAACCCGAAACATTTCGTGAATTACATTGAGGGCGAGAAAAGATTTCTTAAGAAAGGGCGAATCAATCGTCGTTTCTAAAATTTCGCAAAGTCGAAGATAAAACGGGGGTAGTGAATTATACAACTACATTCTAATAAAAATATGTAATAAACAAATATAACACAGTTTTACAAATTAAATATAATAAGATATATAAATATGACACACATATACACATAGTGATGATATGTTTAGGACTAATCACCACCGTGGTTAATCATCCTATCAGTCGCGCTCCTAGGTATTAGTACACACGTGCTTCGCGAAATGGATGCTCCTACGCATGTACACCGTTACAGCATGCACTGTTCTCTCGTGCTCCGAAGCTCTCTCAAAACAAAGGGACCAGGGGGTTCCGAGAAGGCGAGAGTATATGAGCTCGTATAAAGTGTAAGGATGAGTTTACGCGCGCGAGCGCAACTACGAACGTTACTTATCGTTAGTTAGCTATAAACAGCAATCAATCTCAAGCATTGAGGATATTCTGAATTGTTATAATAATCTTGGAAATTGTGAAATTATTTTTGGAGTATTTTCTTTGAGAGATGATAAATTAATTAATTGTTTTACAAGGCATTATAAAAATTTCAGAATTTTATTATCGTTATTTCTGCAAAATTTTGCATCAACTTTGGACAATTATTACTCTTCAACCGCTCGATATCTACTGGACAGAGCAGCAGAAGCTTGAGAAGTTCTTGAATGAGAGCCCAGTTCTTGGCAAGGATGCCATCAGTGAGCCACGTGTGAATAAGATTCCATCCTCCAGCGGTCATAAATTGACTAAGCAAGTCCGTATTAGTGGTTTTCAATATTTGTATATAAATGCATTTTGAAACAAGTTTCTTAGAAAATTTTGTCATTAAATTAGCTAATCGGTGAACTTCTTCTTTCCTCTTAATACCTCCTGTTGGACCCAATAAAACGCTAAGGCATTTGAGCAACGATAGAGGATCTATACGTGGCATTTTGCTGCATTATTTCTCCAGAGCTTTGTAAAAATAAATAAATATTTAAAAGCAATTTCTCAAAACTTTAATTATTAAAAAAAAAAGATCTATATGTCAGGCTTAGAAAGTACTATTTAGAAAGTATCATTTATAAAAGTGTCTGAATTCTATTCTTATAGAGTAATTTTTATGATTTTGTTGGATACTGTACATATATATCGTAGAAGATCAGAGATAATATTTTCGGAGTTGTGCTCCTATTATTAAAATCAGTGAACTTTTAAACAACTTCTTTGCCAACATTTACTGACGTATCGATCATGGGAACTGGTCGTCCCTTTTGCATTCCCATGTGGGCCGATATTGTCTTATCTCGGGGGGAGGGGGAGCGGAAGGAGCAATGAGAGGATAACGAAGGGAACACGTGAGCGCTGAACGTTAGTGTCAGTGAAGTGAGTGAATGAGTGCAGTCACGATCATTGATCCTCTCGCACAAGAAATTCTCCATAGACAAAATTTCTGTTTTTGCCCAGGGTATTCCACAGAGATCAAAATTCGTCTAAGAAATCTGAAACTTACAAAGAATTCTTCAGCGGTAGGATATGTTTTTAATTATACATCGAGAATTTTTCGTATTAAACATTCTATTAATTAATACTTTCACAAAGAATTTTCTTTATAAATATATATAACGTTTTGTTAATCAAAATCTTTTTTCAAGAATACTTCATAGATATATTTTTCTATTAATTATTTCTATTTCTATTATTTTCTTATAAAGAAATTTTTCATATAGATATAGCATTATTTTCCACAATTCATATCTTCGTGCGTAAGTTCTATTATTAGGCAAAATGTTAGCATAATCAGAGCGCCGGCGCCGAGAGAACATTTGTCTTTGATTCTACCTCGAAAATTCGCAGTGCACGGCTGTCACTAATATCGCGACAGATCGATCGCCTCGCACGATGAATCATTCTTGTGACAGGCGAGCGAATGCCCAGTCACGTTTTAACTCCCCTAAACTGTCTATCTCTCTTTCTCCTCCTTTGTGTACTGAATAAAAAAAGGAATCGAATTTATTACGACACCCCGTGACTGGCGGTTTCGATAGGGCCGCTTCGAACAGCTTCGAACACAGATTCGATCTTTACTCGCTGACGAGAATCAAACGGATCACGGATGTCTTTGTTTAATCTTGAATGACGTTCTGGCTTTATCTCGAAACATTATGAAATCTTACTGCGAATCTCTACAATTATACAATTATAATCTTTTACATATAAACCATTATAATTATATAATTTTTTAACGTATATTAAATTAGTAAGTTGTAAAATTTATAAGATTTTTCTTTAAGATGTAAAAACGAGTTTTTAAATCAATTTAATTCTCTACTATCACGACTTAATAATTTAGAGTTCATTAAAAAATATATTATACTTGACATGTATATTAATAGATTAATGGAGAATCTTTCGTCGCTAAACAATTAGAGTCATCGCAGTAAACTAATTAAACAAGACAGATATAGTTGCGTTAAATGTGCAATGATAAAAGATCGTGTTGATCATCATGAGATTTCTGCATTACCGAGAACTTTCATCTGTCTTGTGTCAACCACATTTGTGTCACATACGCAAGGACAATTATGACGACGGATGATTTAGGCACTTGTAACTTGTAACTACTGCAAATCACTGTCGAGCGAGTCAATGAAGAAAAACGATTGCTGTTGTCAAACCGACACATGTAATCTCGCATGTAAATGACACAAATCACCAAAGAATTTAAAAATTTGATCTTCGTTTTTTTTATTTCTACTTTTTGTACATCTAACATTTATAGCAAAAATAATTTTTATATAGGAATTAAATCACAAACAAAAGCGAATTTGAAAGATTTTTTTATATTTGAAATAACTAAAGTTAATTCCGATTTTGATTACAATAATTTTTAATTTTACAAAATTACCTACCATTTATCGTTGTTAATATATTATTTAAGGTTTATTTAAAATTTTTCCTCGTCTAATGCTATAATTACTCAGATGGATTTAAAATCACTAATCTTCATTAAACTCACTGGCTCATATATAGTCGCCATAATTAATCGCACGCATATTTACGTTTCAAGATTATCGCTCGGCAAATTGCGTGCTGACGCGGATTATTTGACAGAAACAACGTCTACAATTACCTAGGAAGAGCGAATCGGGTGGTAGTATGAGGTAGCGGATTAATCTTCTCACTCTCGTTAAACATGGACGGTTTATTTTGTCTACGGGTGCGCTGCACCGCGCGCATTGCACCATTCGAACGCACATTCAGCGAGCGGGCTGCTGCAACAGTCGCGCGACTGTGCGCATTTAATGACGCGGCCAATTATTATCGTCTTATTGAGACTCAGCCAACGACAAACGTGTCTCGTAACAACAGAAAAATTAGCCAGGATTTTTTGCTCTTATACTTCGATGTCAGAGTTCTTCCTGAGTTTATAAAAATATCGTTACATTTGATTATATTATTTAGAAAAATATATAAGAGATATATAATTACATGAAATATCTTTTCTGATAAAAAAAAACGTACATAAATCGCAAAAAGATAGTCTGATGTTAATAATTCCCTATATTTCTTTGTTTCAGGAGGTTTAAAACACGGGAACGGCGGTGTGGGTAGCGCGAGCAGTTCTAGAAGCACCAGTCCGAGTCAACAACAACCGTCTCAGGGCGGTCTTTCGTTCATTCCGCAACCTAGGAGTCAGAATACAAATCGACAACCCACAGCTACCACGCCAAGGTAAAATCAACATTTAAAGATGGATATTTTTACAATGCAATCATGTGATTGTCAATTGCCATTAAATTTTATTATTTAAAGAGATTAAAAATTGATTATTTATTAGATAATGAAAATTAATGTAATAGAATTAGGAAGATTGTTTAGGATTCTTCCTTCTAATATCGAAAATGTATTTGTATTATATTGCAGATATATATCTAATTTTTATTTCAAGTATTATTACATAATCTTTTAAATATTATTATTTGAAATGTTTGCTTTAATCAGAAAAAAAACATTCGCGATCTATATATGTAAATTTTTTAAAAACCAGAAATCTTTTTAGATATTTTTTCTATTTTTAATTTGAATTTTTGTAATTAATTTGCAGCCCTCGAGCATCCACAGTAGGCCGACCCAACGGAGGTCTAAGGCCTCAGCAACAGGCCTTACCGTATTCTGGAAATACTGTCCCGGTACCTCAGCCAAACAAGAATTCTGTATTGGACAAATTTAAACTTTTCAATAATAAAGATAAAAATCAAGAGCGAGGAAAGACTTCGTCGGGAGTCTCAAAACGCACTTCCAGTTCTTCCGGATTTTCTTCAGCTCGATCTGAACACTCAGACAGTTCAACTTCCTTGTGCGATCAGAGCAAGGTCCAAGCCCAGGAATCGCCAAAAAGTCGCGCGTTGAAATCAAAACTGCAATCGGCCAAACCGGCGAAGCAGGCCAGTCCGAAAACAAGCAGGAAAGAGCAGAGCAAGGCCCAGAGTAAGATTGCACGCACGAGCAAGGGCCCGCCGAGCTCCTTGGAGAAGTTGACGGCGTCTTATAATAATCCAATCGTGGAGCAAGATGTTAAAATTGTTGGTAAAACTATCGGCACCAAATTACCCAGTGACAAAAAAACGCCGACTCTTCAGGAACTTCAGGTGAAGCAACCGGTAGTGCAGCCTCCGAAACCGAATCCTTCCGCTCTAACGTCGCCTAAACAAATCAATCTTCTAGATACTAAAAACGTGAACTTGAGGAACGAGCTCCCGACGACGAAACTTTCGCCCAGACCCAAGATGGAGCTTCCGGCCAAGATACCGGATCCAAGAATTTATTTGCAAAGTATGAAGCCACCGCCAAATGGTCTGAACAAGGACTTTATGATGCAGAAAGCTATTCTCGCAAATACCAATGGTATTATCAAAATGTCTGAACCGGGAGAGACGCTTGTCCACGAAAACGATACTTTTAATCGCACTTTAAGCATGAACCAAGCGAATCTATCAGACGGCAAGGATCTTGTGACAAAGCAGAAAGAGCCAGAAGTTTTAGAAGCTAATCACGAACGGCAATCAGGGATGGAAAGCTTTGATTCACCATCGAAAACTCGAGCGTCAAACCAGGAGAAGGTTATTTTTGAGCAAGAAGAATCTATCGATGTTTCCAACGATAAACAAGATTCTGTAACGACTAATCGCGCGGACTCAGTAGCTGACGAAAAGCTAACTAATACCGAAGACGAATTGACGAGCGTACCCATGCAAAGCAATTTGAACTTTGGGCCCAGTAAACCGTTAGCAGGTTCGAACAGTCCTCTTCACGGTCCGAACCCGGCCGGGCTCAGTCCGGGTTCGAGCATCCCGAAACCTACTGCTCTTGTAAAAGGTACATCGAAACCATCGAAAGAGAACAGCACAATCAGCGGAGTGCCGACGCCAACAAAACCAAAGAGCGGCGATACTCTTCATCGCAAACTCGATCCCAACACAGTAGCAATGGTGTCGCCAATGCCGAGTATTTCGGACCTTATGTCCGAAAGCTCGCACAGCAATTCTAACAGCACCGGGCAGAGCAACTCGAGCGACAGTAGTGTGATTTATAGGCCAAGTAGCGAGAGCGGGAGCGAGATTAAGACGATCCCTAACCGGAAGATCGACACCACGTTTGAACAGTTGGAAAAGGTAAGTGTTTTGAAATTTTTAAAGATCAGTGTTTTGAAAGTGTATCAGACGACTATTCAAAACAAAATCAAAGATTTGATTTAAGATTTGATAAATATAAAAATTAAAATAAAAAATCACTTTTTTTACACGTCCTTTATTTTTATTTTTTATTTTAAGGTACTGTCGGAAAGTTCAACGTGCGGTGGTGCTCTGGCAGACGATGAGGCTGAGATGACTGTGAAGCCCATGCAACCTCTTCTCCGTGGATACACGCCCGGGGCCCGGGGTTTACAGACCTTACCGAGCCGCACTACGGCCCGACAATATACCGTCCTGCATTCATCGTCGCATCATCATGTTGGTCATCACGATTACGCCGATGTAGACGTCGCTTCCGGTTACCTGAGCGACGGCGAGGTGCTCCGCGGAGGCGGCATGAGCGTTGGCAGCAGAACCCTTTCGGATCTATGCGACGGATACATGTCTGAAGGCGGTGCGTCCCTATACGCCCGAAGGATCAACCCTTCCTATGGTCACGAGCACGACAGGTAAGTTCTTGTAACTTTTTCGAGACGCAATAATCGGCAACCATCAACTAATTAAAATTCTGTGTTTGATCAATTCTTTCATGAATTTATAATATATTAATACATATACATATATAACGGTATACACACATATATTATATAATATATATATATTAATAAAATAATATTAATAATAAGAGAAATAAGACCGTGAGATATACAATCGAATTAATATTAGGCTACTTAAGATCTAAGCTCAGACGGCAAATGGCATTTTACTCCAATTTGATTAAAATAATATCAGTATAACAAGAAAATAGAACATAATCTTTTATAATGTAACATTGTTTTTGAAAAATAATTGCTTTTGAATTTCTATACACTGCAACGAACCATTGTTATCGAGATCTCGGAAGGTCGATGACAAATCAAATCGTCGTGAAAAAGATATTTAGGAAACTTTGTTGGGGTTGAACTTTGTGTATTGCTCGCCATTCGTGACACGCGCGAGGCGTCGCAAAACTTTGCTGGATTGCTGAGTGCACGGATCATTTTTTATCGAATGAAATATGGACGAAGAAGGTGCGAAAATATACGACGTTCGGTCCGCGCAAGAGAGCGACGATATATTAGTGCCGCGTAGGCGACGCCGAGCGCACGCCGAGTATTGATCAAGAAAGCTTGGGTCTAATAAGCTTTTCGCGAGCTTTTCGGTGAAAAGCTCGTCACCCTCGTGAAGTCTTACATCTCCCATCTTCGATGCGTCACATTAATCTTTGTTAAAATCATTGCTAAAGTAAATAAAAAGCATTTGTGATCATCTTGCGCTAATTACTTTAACAGAATACTTCCACAACAGAATAAATTTAAAAAATATTTAATATTAAACATCAGGAAATTAATATGGGAAATTTTTCAACTTTTCTTAGTTTATTTTATTTTACTTATAATTTTCATACGATATATATACAACTAAAGATGACAGTTTTCTGCTTTCTGGGTGCATTTAGCATAGAGGCACTTTCTATTTTAGACAACGTTTAAGCGTTGTCCGTCGCGCAAAGTGGATTCGCGTCGTGACTTGTTCATTACGCTCCGCCACGCCCGTGCCGCTCTCTCCGTGTTTGCAACGAAATGCTCACGACCGACCGAGAGAGAGCTTTATTATTAGCGAAGCTCTCTGGTCTGCGTACATTCAAATTAAGATTTCAAGTAGCAAGCCGAATCCATTAGAGAAACGCGAAGATGAAGCGTAGGTGTTCTTCGCGGAATGCGTTTTTCCCTGCATTGATCACATGCATGTATTTTTTATCTTTCGTGCATCTTAAAATTTTCTGCTTTCTATAGAACAATTTAATTTTTTTAAGCTAACTATTCAACCAACTACAATTTATGCTTTATTTAATGATGAAAAATTCTACTCTCGGCGATCTGTTCGCGCTATTCGCACGCGCGAATAGAACGAATGAGTCACACGTTGCTCACGAGAGGAAGATATGACTGCCCTGCAGTCCAACTATGGATAATTAGACAAAATTCACGAGGCTAATTCCGGAGACTTTTCCAATTACTCAACGCTTTATGAACTGCTTTTACCACGATTGAATTAAAGCATGGTCAGTCATTCGATTAATCTGCGATAACGATTTTCTCCGCAAACATCCGCGGCCTCATCCTATCGCCAAAGTTAAAGCTCGCGTAGGATAAAAAAGTGGAATCCAGCATATAAAATCTTGAAAGTCGTCAATAATAAAGAGAAATAGTGAAGAGTATATAGGGGGGGTATTTTGAAAAATAAAATTATTTCTATATATAATGCCTTTGAAATTATAAAATTTTTGTTTTAAACATTTTTTTGTCTTTTTTATATGTTATATACACTTAGAAACACACATAAGAATCAATTTTATTTTATAGGATATTTCACTTCTTTAACATATGTTAGAGTACTCTTATGAAAAAAATTAATGTCTCTTATTTTGATTAGCGTATTCAAAGCATGAAAGTCGTGCGAAGGAGGGAACACTTGCGTACATTTCCTTGTTAGAAACGTTTGACTTCCAAATATACATACATCCAATAATTATAAGAAAGAGTTTTACTCAGGTGGTACCACACGCTATACAAGGTGTTGTTTGCCATGATACACTCTGGAGATGTGCTTAAGGGCCTAAGGGTATGGCGGACTCCTAATTCGCTTAACTTGCTTCGACATAATCGAGCCCGCGCCGCGGCGCGTATCATCCGCTTGAAACCCGACGCGCTTTTCAGAAATTCAATATACTCAGTCGTGAGACCCTTCCACGACCCTCGTCACCATCATCGAAGACTACTCCGTAGAACCTGCAACAAAGACGTTCAGCATATTTCGTCGTTTATCGCGCACGATTATCGTCTTGCGAAAGCTTTCTCTCTTCGCGTCGTCGAGAAAACCTGTCTTATAAATATATTTAAAAATAAAAGGACCGGATATGGTTATATCATTCGGACAATAGTCCGAACAAGAATCGTATTCTTGTCAGAATATCTCGTTTATAGATTATAAATCATTTGGTATTATACATATAGATGTAACGGAGAGTTGCGTTGACAACGCGATTTATGCTGTACTATCCATTAATATTAGAATTATTTATCAATATTTATTTTAATAAATTGATATTCGTGCACCATATTTTTTTAAGACAATTATTTAAAGACAAAAATATTAATTTCTAATAGCAATATTTTTAATTCTTTCCATTTTTACATAAATTTTATCAATTATTGTAATATATAAATATTACAACGATTTTAATACTCTTTATTACACAAATGATTATATAATTCTTATAGTAAATTTATAATATTCATTAAATTTAATATTCAGTTCTATCGTATAGTGTTATATTTATTGTCTTATCAAAATTGTGTGTATTACCGGTTTTTTTATATAATAAAAATAATTATTTTTCTCGAGAGCGCTTAGCTTACTTATAGCTTATCTTTATAACTAAATCTTAGCTACTATGTACATAAGTGTCATAAGTAATCACGCAATCTTCTATAATTTTATTATTGTCATTGATTTTTGTTACTCTTTGCTCTTCTTTTTTTATTATTATTATTTCGAAATACGATGGTTGTATTACATTTGCTCAGATATCATAGTTACCTATTGATAACTTTTGGTTATATCTTTTGACGCGGAACACACGCTCCCCCCCATTCGGCGCATGACATATTCTTGGATGCGCGCGGCACGGACAGAGCGACGCGCGACGCGCGGCGAACGAGGCTGTGTTACGTATAGCGTATGCAAAAAGATAAGCGCCTTTGTCCGTTCTGACAGCAGCCTCTCAGCATTGTCCTGCGGCTCCTTCCCGCGGCGTAGAAGCCGATCGCGCGACGCGACGCGGACGCGTGCCTTATTTTCCTCGCCTTCGTGCATTCTGCGACGATGAGATGACGATGCCATCATTCCGGTGCATCTCGTTGGACATGCGCCAGATCTTTTGTAGGAACAAGTTTGAACAATGAGATTATAAAATAAAATTTTAATTTACACTTAAAAAAAAAGAACATACCAAATTTAATATTAATATTTACAAAATATAAACTTCTGTCGAAAGATGTAAAATATAATTTTATATATCGTATATAGATTTTTAAATACTTTTTTTAAGTATATTAATTTTTATACGTTAGCATTATATTTTACACGCATGTTTATACGAAGAAATCTACAATTGTTGGGATTTGTGAAATATAAATATAAAATTGCGATCTCTTCCGGATTTTTACAATTAGTTAATTTTTAGTCTGGAAATAAAATAACATAAATTTATATACCATCAGAATATATTCTCCATCTCTTCGAATATTTATTTTTTTATCGCCATAAAAATTCGGACATAATCAGAGACTCTCGAGACGCTTGTTGGAACGCAAGATCCATTCATCTAAACTCTAGAGTATACTCTAGACAAACAATCTAGACGAACCGTGGTGCATGGAGATGGACGATATTTATTCGTGGTGGCCGCGACGCTTGCGTGGACGCCGTGACGTCACGACGCGATCGATTCGGCCGCGCCGCGCGGTGCTGCGATCTGGCGCGATGTCGGAGCGTTATTTCCAGGGCGGTTCGAGGGGTTGTCTCGCGGCGGGGTTGCTTTCCCAACGACAGAGGCAAGAGAGAAGAGAGTACGTGCTGAACCGCCGAGGGTGGGGAGTGTCGTTCTCGTCGTCAACGTCGAAGATACGTAAAGTACGATTTATTGCATACCGGTGATAATTTTCGCTCTGGCTTCGTAGCCGCGGTAAAACCGTCGCTCGCGGTGATTTCTCTCGATTTTCTCGGTGCGATAGTGTGTCCTTAGTAGCGAGGGTGGAAGACCCGGAAGGATACCCGGAATTCGCTGGAAGAAACGCGGCGGCTCAAGCTGAACGGTAATCTCGTGTTCCTGTTTGTTCGAAGCTTTCAGCCGGCTAGCTGAATACGTTGGCTGAATATACCGAGGATGAATATGGGGCTATGGGGTGTGAAAGATGGAGAAGTTGGAAGGCCAGAAGGGAGAATTTGACGGAAAAGCCGAAATTTCGACGCGTCACTTTTTTTAGATAAATTAAATATCAAATATACTAATCGCGTTTTCCCAATTAAATAAAGATTTCTCAGCGTTTACTCGTGATGAGAAAGAAAGTCCAAATTTAATCAGAATTCTTCGTTAATTGAGATTCAGTAAAGAATATTAAAATCACCTTCTAATTGTGATAATTTTTAGGTAGTTTTTATAGGTAGCATTAATGACATCCTGTAAGAAACTTGACATCAGAACTTTGTTTCTCGCGTTCACAGATGACTTTCGCGAGGCTTCCTTCTTTCGAATTTCTTCCGTGTTTTCGTTGTTGGCAACTTTTTAATTATTGACGATAACTGTCCTCGTAATCAAGAAGTTTCACGAGTAACGAGTTAAAAAAATGACATCCGAAGTTTTCGCTCGCAGTCCAAGTTTCCTGTGAGAGCAAAGTTATCACATGCTGCGTACTCTCGAAAGTTACGTTTCAATTCCATCTCAGGTCAAAGACTTTCTGCAAATATTTAATCCGCACAAAGTGATCGGAGAGCTCGTCAATCATGAAAGTAAAAAACAATTATTCAGAAGTTAATGCAGTGGAAGAAAAAATATTCTTCTGATCATTCACTCCGTTGAGAGAGAAAATTTCTTACAATTTTTGAAGGTATAAAATTAAAATGTACTTAAAATAAAATTGAAAAAAAAAAAAAATTACCATTTATTTAAATAAGTTAAGAAATTCGCGTATATATATATATATATATATATATATATATATAATATAATTTAATTAAACACTTGCCTCAGAAATACAACAATTATCCGAAATAAAGATTTATAGAATTTAGATACTCAGATTTAAATAATTGGAATTTTAGTTTAATAATTGCATAAGAGACACGTACGATGGTATTAAGAAAATAAAACAGAAAAAACGCAGATTCTTTTTTTTTGGCGAATACTAAATTGAGCAGATTTCAGTATAATCTTGAGATCTGTGCTGGCTCCTAAAATGATAGCTCCTGTTTCCGCAGTATACTCTTGAAATTTCATTGTCTTGAAATTTTATTTAGCCCCTTTTTTTCTCTTAAGATGTCGAGTTCGTGAATCAGTTTGACCTCCGACTTGGTGTCATGTCGGGATTAAAAACGTTTTTTACGAGACGCATTAACCCCCGACTGGCCGGTGTAAGGGTAGTTAAAATAACGACCTCAGCCTAAAAAGGCACGTGCAAGATAAATTTTTAGAGCTCGCTATAAAATCACGCGAGAGTTTCGTCGTGAACGTGTTTATTATTTCTTTTTTCCGGCGCGTTTGTATATCGGTAATTTTAACTTTTTCCTCAGAAAAACGGGCTTTCTACGCGAGATATTTGAATCTCGTGTATCCAAATTGATAGTTAATGATGAAAAATTAACTACATAACGAAGATAAACGTACCAACTATCAACGTACAGTCTATCAATGCAGTTGATTTAAAATTATAATTAATTATGTGTATTAAATGTGATATATATATATATATATATATATATTATATACATTACAAAAGAAACTATAGATATAGCAATTTTTGCTGTCTAAATCCATAACTTTTTTCATATACATTTATGAATTTTTCGATTTTTTGATCAAATTTTCTTGTTTCGTATTCTGCAGTCTCTATAATGATTTTTGCAATCATAGTGCGTAAACACTATTGAATCATTTGACTTACACGTAGGTACATGCACACTTACGTGTATGAATCAAGTATTCATGATAGTTTTTACGACACAAAACAGCATCTCTATGCGCGAAAAAGCTCGATACAAATAAATGCACGAAAAATGTCCATAGGCAATTCTCGCGTGTCGCACAAAAGCAACAAAACCTTTCCCTCGGGTGTAGGATTAATAATTATTATCACCGTGAATCACATGCAGAGGACACGTATCGCGCCAATATGCGGACAACACTAAAAAAAAAATATATATATATTTACGCGCCTCGTATACCATAAATCTAAACGCCGAATAAAACCGTCATATTCTCTCCATGTCATCGCACTGTCGCGTGTTTTCTTTATGCTAAATCAGCAAACATTGCTGCTTCGAACGAGATATTCGATTTTTTTCCTCTAAAAAAGATAATATAATAATGATGGATAAATATCAGAAAATGCAAGTTTTTTGCTATAAAAATGGAAGTATCTTTATTTTATAATTAATTTCGTTTTGAATATTATTTACAATTTAAGTTTCGCTTTCTCCGATAACTATTCTACTTAATAACAGTATTAATTTAATTGTTGCATAATATGAACTTTATAGAAAACTGCGCTTAAAATTACTTACAAAAATATTGAAACGGTATTTGAGCTTATTATCAGCGAATCTATACTCTTTTTAGTATATATAAACGCTTTAGTTTGTAATTACACGATGAGGAACAAATAGAAAGAAATATAATTATATTTTAAAAACAAAGTGCCAATATATATTATTTACGCCAATGATTATTTATGCCATTTTATTAATTGATTTTCCTTACATCATAGTTTAAACAATAAAATTGTAGTAATGTTTAAACTTTAAAATAAAACAAACAAATGCATTTATCATATTACACAAATAAACCATTGCTTTCTGCAACTCGGGAAAAATAACATCGGCGTAATAGAAAAAGTGTGTGCAGAAAAATGAAAAATTAAAGATTTACTGAAAAAAACCACAACAGAAAAAACCATTAAAAACAATTGTTAAATATATTTCTGCTTTAGTATTAATGATTGTTGGTTAGCTGCGCGCGCGCGCGCGCGCGAGAGAGAGAGAGATAGAGAGAGAGAGAGAGAGAGAGAGAGAGAGAGAATTTCAAGAAATAAAAACAAATAAAATTTTGCCTTATTATACAATTAAACCACTATTTTACATTCTGAATAATAATATAGCGACGCAGTAGAAAAAGCCAATGCTAACTTTACGCCGCATGGAAAAGAACCATTTTAAATAATTGTAAGAAATCTTTGTTCTGAATATCAAAACTATAATCTAAAATGCCTTAAATAATTATATGACTTTTATATTGATAATGTACACTGAATACAAGACCGCTGCACAAATTAATAAGCGAAATAAAATGTTATTGCATTATACGATTGAACAGTTACTATTTTGCGAATAATAATAGCGACACTTGATTTGCATTGATTCGTAGGTACGTGGGTGGTTCGCGGCGAGAGCTGTCGGGGGTGAAGGAACTGGTGACCTCGAGGCGGGTGCAGAAGAATCGGCCGTCGGGGATCGCGAGGTCGGATGGCGGCTGCATCGGGGGCATCAGTCCGGGAAGCGGTGGCGGCGGCGGCGGCGTCGGTATCAGCGGCGTCGTCGCCGGCGGTCTTCTAGGCGGTTGCAGCGGCGGGAACGACGCCTTGGCGGAGCTCACGATCGAGGAGCTGGCTTCCATTCCCGCCGGAAATCACACCTCCGCCAATCACACGGGACATCCCTCTCATCACAAGGTCAGCGAACTCGCGAATTTGGAATCGATAGCGCGCGGTTTAAGCATGAGGGAGAGGGAGAGAGGGAAACGCGCGACTGGAAATAGCGTTCGGAAATAGCTTCTATTAATTCTTATTTTCCAATTATCCGAGTCGCGCTCCGACTAATCGCCGTCGGTGTCGTTTGCTTGTTAATCGTGTTAATACCCTCCTCTACCCAGCAAGAATTCAGAATCCTCAAAACGGGTATCTCTCTCTTCCAATTGACTATACAAAAAAAACTCTCATTTTTATTTCAATTCTATTTTTAATTTTTAAGTTTTCTATAATCTTTTAATCCCCCAATTACTTATTTTACTCTTACTGTTAAAGAATATTTATTTTTAGATAAGCTACTACGCTAAACAAAAGTTAAGATAACATTTATCTTTTATGTAATTATATATTTAATTTATCCGGTTTTTCATAAATTTTTCTTTTTTTAATTTATCGGAATTGTTATTGGAATATTTTTGAAAATAGCATTTGCTAATCGTAGTTATTAGGAGGTATGATTTAGTAGTCGTTGACTCACTAACGACATATTAGATGACTGAAGGGACTGACGCTGACAGTCGCCAGGTATATTCTCGATAATTATTGGGATTATTAGTACGATAATTGGCAGGTACTCGTAGTCAACACGTTTGTGTATATTTGAAACAGATCAATTATGTCATAATATTCACATGGGAGTGAATCTAGAATTTACTATAGTAACCAACATTTGCCATTCCAATGAAACGAGTAGCTCTCTTTTACAAAACAAAGAGATTCTATCTAATTAAAGTTTAAGATTTTCTGGGAGACCATTTAAATTTTGATTAAATGTGGAATTTTCTTGATAAGATGAAATATATTTATTTAAAGCTTTATCAGAAATATATATATTAATTATTATTTTCTATATGAGATTACTTGAAAAGCAGGGTATAATTTTTTGCGACAATATTCTTGATCGATATCAAACTTCTCTTTAATTAACGCTCAAATTGGTGTACAAGGACAAGAAGCGATGTGCGCACAGGCGTGATCTCGCAAGCCTACACAGAACAATCGAGTCACAAAGCGTGGAGCATGTGTGCACGTCAGCTGTTGCATCGTGCAGCTGTCGTGTACTGGGTGTCCCACTATACATATATCGAAAGAACAATTTTTTCATTCGCGGGTCACTGCAAATCGCTATTTTTAAACTCCTACGCTTCTCTGCTCTATTATTATCGCAAGCAATTTTTTTTCTTAACAAAAGTCTGATTCAATAATTTGAAATTAGCAATCCAGAATTAATAACAAAATAGATACACAAATACGATTATAAAAGTCTAGCGCAGTTATGAAAGTATAATTACATAAATTGATTTTACGCAAAATTAAAATTATAAAAATCTTTTTTAATCTTTTTAAAAATAAAATTATATTTAAAACTTATTAGTCGTGTGTGTGTGTGTGTGTGTGTGTGTGCGTGCGTGCGTGCGTGCGTGCGTGCGTGTGCGTGCGTGCGTGCGTGTGTGTGTGTGTGTGTGTGTGTGTGTGTGTGTGTGTGTGTGTGTGTGTGTGTGTGTGTGTGTGTGTGTGTGTGTGTGTGTGTGTGTGTGTGTGTGTGTGTGTGTGTTAATACATTTAAATTCAAGCGATGAAGCTCACGTGAATTTAAAAATGCACTATGTTGGATGTGCGGCACTCGATTCTTCTTCGTTAATCACATATTCATCTTTTTGAAACTCAAGATTTAAAACACCCTATTCCTGACAAATAAATAAAAAACAACCGCCCGTCGATTTGCGTCGTTTTTTGGGAAGCATTACTACATTTTCTAATTCTCTTCTTAATGTCGATACTTGTCTGTTACCATTGTTATTCTGTTTGTTATTATTTCCGATTTCTTGCCTCGAAGGACTTGTTCCAATATGAAAGCAATGACCGCCAAGTTACGGTCGATATATTTAAATAGATTCTCAGATGTGCACGCGCGCGATAAAACAAAACGGAAATGGAAGTTGAGATTTTATTATATCATTATCTCAGAGTAAAAATAATCTTGTAGTTTGTAGAGGAAAAAGATTATTGTCGTTCAAAAAGTAAAATAACTTTGAATAAAATATTTGAAATTATTATGATTGTAAAAATAATAACTTTATAATTATTAGAATATATTATGTGTATGCAATTTCAATTTTATTTTTTTGATTTAAATTACGTAATAAAAAGATTTAAATAAAAACTCAAAGAGGAAAATATTTAAAACAGAGAAGAAATGCGCGAGAGAAGGGGAAATTAGTTATATGCGTCACGAGCAGTTATGCACCCGGGTCACGGCAGGTCGTCGTCGAATAGAATCGATATTTGTCGAGCGAAATAATAAATTCACCTTTCCCACCTTTTGCTTTCTCTTTTCTTTGTTTCTCTCCACCTTTTTTCACGTAAAAAGAAATTTAACCGAAACAGCTTTTGACATTACAAAAATATCTTGGGTACTTCAGGCTTTACTGGAAATTTAATCGATCAAAATTACTGTTGTAACGCAATAAAAATTGCATTGCGTTTAAATCGTATCTTAATTAAAGGCAAGAAAATAATTTGCGCAAAAAATATACGACTTTACATCGAAGCAAATAATTCAGTGAGTTTATTTATTTCTTCGAAGAAAATTTTTCTATATATTTGCTCAAAGATGATCGACTTTTTGAATTAATCCTTATAAAGTTGACCGCGATGGATAATGAGCGTCTTTTCTCGAGATAGACTATATGTGCAGTAACCTTTCCTTCCATTAAAAGCCGACCTATTAATTATCCATGGATCCATGCATTACGTGCGGCTGCAAATCGGCCATTTTAATAGCTTTGAAGTCTGTCGTATCGACATATAAACGTCCCTTTTAACAGTAACTATTATAATGAAATAATATCTGCTGCCCCTTCCTGATTCTCTCTCCTCTTAATTTTGTTCGATGAGCCACTTACCGCGACTGATTGTGACCTCGGTGCCCGACGAGCTCGACAATGGTCGTTAATTAAATATTTATAGCTTTGCCTGCAATATGAATTTGTATGAGATAATATATTTAATCTAGCTTATATATATATATTGATGATTTTTCAAACAGATAAGCATTTGTTTAATTGCATATTTTATTATTTCCAAATTCCATCTACTATACATAATAAAATTGATATTTTCTAAATATATATAAATTATTTATTTTATTTTGTTTAACTTGTGTCTTAGTTTATTGTCATATAATATTTATAATGATTTATTTTTCTTCTTATATCGATAAATTAATAACATCCAAAATATTTTCTTAGTGTTCTTTTTTTAACCTTTATTTTCGTTCTCAACGAACGATGTAGTAAAGAGATTATAACGACAGTAACTTTTTCCTTCGAGAAATGTCTTTCCCCGGATAATGCTCTCTCTAATCCGCTGGTATTGGACTATCGACTTGCTCAGTGTCGCACATAAGGTCCATTTTGAACGAAAGCTATCGGTACGCGGTATAACAACCCTTTTCGAACCACTTCAAGATAAAAAAATGGGAGCGTAGGGAATCCGACTCGTATAGTCGTATGGTCTTCTTATCGCTGACCAAGGTAATGCTTCTCTTTTGTACCCTTTCGGGCGTAAATCAAGTCGATTAAATGCGGTGATTTAAGGCGAATAAGTCCATAGAGCACCGTGCTCGGAATAATTACCAAATACAATCTCTCAATTCTTACTAATAATACAATTTAACATTTAAATTATGATATAGCAATTTTACTCTTAAAGAAGAAAGATATAATAGTTTTCATTTCTTTTGGAATAAAGAGTTTATAAAACTATGTATTTTTTGCGAAATTTCAAAGTACGTAATGCAAAATTTTAATATAATAGGTATATCTCAATATATAATACAATATGTGTCTTTTCAATAATTAAAAAATTACATTCTTCATCCTAACGATAGTTAAAAAAGATTAAGCGTTTTGACTTTATCTTAATAATAACATAAATAATTTGTAAAAAATACTTTTTTTAGTTGCATAAATATCCAATAACGTGTAATGGGTGTGTGTGTGTGTGTGTGTGTGTGTGTGTGTGTGTGTGTGTTAAAAAAGTTTAAACTTAGAAAAAAGTGTGATTTGATTCTTCAAATACAAAAAAATCGAATATAAAAAATCAGTATGATCTCTGGAGTCTTATCACGACTTGAATCGAACCGTTACTTCTGTAGCACCCCATCAGAGCGAGCGGGTGCGGTATTCGAGAGGGCGAATACCTCCCGTTAGTAATATTACACGGTGCCGGAGAGGTGGGGCCGAGAGGGCCAGTGAGCTATGGATCGTCGACCCTCGCAGTTAGTTGGCGGTTAACGTTCGGATGTCTCGTACGTTACGTTCGGTACCGTAATCCGAAGGCGCTAGGGTGAGAAAGCACTACCCTTTGTATTTTCCGGGGTGAAAATCGCAGTGAACGTAAATTGTCTTAATTGGTGGAGTAATATCGAGTATGTCTTCGTAAAAGTGAAAATGACGACGTGGGTGGTAAAGAACCTTAAACTGTCCCTAAAGATAAAAAAGCATCAGAACTGTCTTGTTGAATAAAAAGGATTAATTAACGGATTAATGTCAAGTATAACATGATAGATGCTAAGACGATGATATGACAAAAAGTCTCTTAAGTTTTGTAGCAAGATTTACAATTTTTAATTAAAAAACTGATATTTTCGGGATAAAATATAGTAGAGAATTTTGAATATAAATAATATAAATTTGTAAAACTCAAGTTTAAATTGTTAAATGTTATTGTTTAAAAAAATACATTTATAGAAAATTTGTCGCCGACATAAAGTATTTAGATACTGTCGCAAGGTCAATCAAGGCTTGTTAGAACTCGAAATGAGATTTGAAATTATAGTAGGAGAGAAGGTCATCGTTGACAGGAACATTCCTAATTTCCTCATAAGGAAAACTATGTAACAGGCTTGCATTTGGTTAGCTAATTACTATATATATATATATATATATATTTGGTTGGTTTCAATGTGTTAATTCATGATTGTGGTTTGGATAGCCTCAGAGTAATACCAATTGCCGATCAATTAATTAGCTATGACTTACTAATTCCGCGAGAAATGCTAATTAATAATTTCCATCTATCGTAATAATATGAAAATTAAAAACTTGAATATATAAGATACATTAGAAGTAAAAATCTTGTAAAATATTATTTCAAGAATGATATACTTTATGTTGAGTTAATTAATTAGTTAATATATATATAGTTAATAATTTAGATCAGTATGGGAGAAATTTTTTTACTTTTACACGAAATATATATTGCAACTCTAGAATATTTTAGTGCTTCCACAAAAACAGTTAAAATATTAAGAATTGCTAGAAAAGGAGAAAGAAAAGGCAGTAAACGAAATGATGGATAAAAAATAAAAATTGCAATAGAAGAGGAAGTGTTTGTCACATAAAGATAAGCAGAATCTGCGAACTTCTATTACGACGAAAGAAAAATGGTGAGTAATTTCTCTAATTTAAAATTATTTGAGAAATGAAATAAAGGACAAAATATATAACCCGAGATAGCCTTTGAAGGCATCTCGAAGAGAAATTCCTTTTTTTTTAAATCGCTTATCTCTATGCTCTATTAATTTTATAACTAGAATATTCTTTTCTAAATTTGGATTAAATGAGTAGGTTATCTGGGATAATTAAATTATACTCTTCACAGAATTGTATATTTCTCATATTGAGAACATAATTGGATAAAAAATAAAAGAGATAAATTATGAAAATTTATCCTTTGTTCGAGAATCATCCTCGAGACGACGAATCGATATCATTTCGGCCGCCACTCAAGGCATCGTCGTCTTGCCGTGGTACGCGCTTTACAATCGTAAAAAATGGGATGTTTTCACGTCGACGATTTCGAAAAATAAACTTTAGGCCGTACCGTGAAAGAGTTTCGGAAAGTCATCTACTCGGAAGAGGCGCACCCAGTTTATTTGGATTCTCGCACTCGGTTCGCGTACCTCAAAGGCGCGCGAATGTTTGCTGTTTCCTGCCGACAAGGTTGATTGTGCCTGGTATGTGATGCTTTTCAATACAAAAAAAAACGACAAAATTAACGTAAACAATTTAACGTAAAAATTAAATGCAATAGATAAAAGTATGATAAGTTTGGAGAGTAATAGATGAAGCAAATGCAGAAAAAAGGTACAATTAGAAAATAGAAAGGATAAAATGGAAAAAATGGAAAAAAACAAGATAAACGGTAGAAAATTAAAAAGTAGTAAATTTTAAAAAATGAGTAGAAAAGGCAAATATTGAAAAAGCAAAAATATAAGTTCAGAAAGCAAAGAAAATAAAGTTCACTAATGAAAAATAATTTTTGAGTAACTAAAATCGTCTATTTTGTATATATTAGGTAAATACTTTTAATAAAAAATTTTACATTATTGAAAGGAAGCAGACTTTTAATTCTTTCCTTTAAGAGTAAATGAAAACAATTTTAAATAGAAAATGAATAAACCAGTGTGCGTGCTTCTTTGCAAAGGCCGACTGGTAAAAAAAAACGCATTTGACCCGCGGATCCTTTGTCCCACGTTTATAGCCTTTCCACCATGCGTACGTTTACGATCCTTGCCTTAAAAGCCCAAAGAGCCTTTCTGCTTCTACCCCTGTGAGTCACTCGCGATTCCACGTGGAGAAAGATAGGGGAAGGACACACACCCTCGTTTCGTCTTGATGAACATTTCTTGATGAAGATTTCTTTTATTCTTTATTCTGCATTTTATAGAAATTCCTACATTGTTTAAAAAATTAATTACAGAATTCTTAGAAAACTATAAATTTTTAATTATATATTTATAACTTGGAAAGATTATTATATTTCTATATTTCTGTAATTTTTATTTTATAATAATTTACACATTCCACTTATATATACCTACACATATATATATATATATATGTATATACAATAATTTTTTTTTTATGAAAATACAAAAGTGCTTGATGCATTTGTATTTTTCCTTAATACCTATAATATTGCGTTTATACAAAAGGGAGGTAGTTTAAGGATACATGATTTAGAAAATGAGAACGGCGATGAAAATCGTCGTAGTGTCGCGTCATGATGGCGCCCATGCTCTGAATCATGCCATGAGGGTTCTGACTTCTGCCAAGCTCGGGGATCGATATCTCCGATCTCACCAGAATCTTTGATCCTGGTTGCATCCAGACGACAATAGTGATATCGGTTTCATTTTAAATACTCACTATTTTTAACATTTAATTGTAACATAAATATAACATTATTTCAGATCCATAAAATTGTTCTATTATATTGTAAATTTTGCTTAATATCTTTTAACAACTTTATTATAATATATTTCAGAAAAATGTAATGTAATTTCCATGAAAATTTTTATTAAAAGTGACCCCGAACAATTTGATACAATATGATTCTGAATTAAAATATATATAATTTATATGCAATTAATATATACATCAACATTTTCATGGTAAACAGAGAGTGCCAGGCGGAGGGGGTGTGATTGTGGGGGGTGGCGGAGGATCGGCCACCCCCCAAGGGGCGCAGCAAGGTAACAGTCATAATCTGGTGTACCGTGTGGTCGGCTCGCGTGGGCACCCCGCTGGTCACCATCCGCACGTGAAGAAATCCGACAGCTCTCAGCAGACCGAGAACTCGGCCTTCAAGCATCAGCAACAACATCAACAACAACAGCAGCAGCAGCAGCAGCAGCAGCAGCAGCAGCAGCAGCAGCAGCAGCAGAGCTCAAACGGCTCTGGCAGCAGTATCAGTTCCAACAGCCAGCAATGGAAGAAGTATATCGAAGCGGGCGCCGCAAGAGAGAGAGACAAGGAGGGCGCGCCACCCAGCCCTAGTCCCTCCAGAAGATCGCAGGTGAAGTACTCTAATTGTAAAAATTGGAATCTTTGGGTTTCTTAGTTCATATTTTTATCATAAATTGATTTTGTGTTATTTTTATATAGACTTACAATTAGTCTCAAAACTAGAAGTAACTTTTATCCCGATTATTACTTATATAACAATATTTACCCATTTTAATTATTAATGATATTGACACTAATAATCGTATAAATATAATTTAACTTAAATGTAGGATAAACATCGGAAACAGACCATGGCTGAATATGCGAATGGCGAGAAACCACAAAAAGTTTCGTCAGGCACGTCAACTAGCAACAGTAGCAAAGTTCGCGGGGTACCGCAAAGCTTCGGCTATGTTAAGAGGCACAGTGCAGGCACCAGTTCGAGTCCCAATGGTGTCCAAAATGGCAGCAAGGACGCCACTAGAACGGCTCAAGTTAGTGCTGTGCCGAGGACCAAGGTAGAGTAAAAATTATAACTACTAAAATCCTTAGAATCAAAAAGCATTTTTAGATTTTTGAATTCTAAAAGTTAGAGTCATAAATTTAATTTAAAGGTAAACAGCTTTTTTTAACTTATGATTAAATTTGCTAAGTTAATTAGAGAAATTAAGTTTGATTAAGTCCAAGTTCTTTATTTGGTGCAGGTCAAGGTATCCGGTGGTACACAAACGTGCACTACGGAATTGCAAGCGAATTCCTCGGGATCAAATCAGGGTCATCACTATAAGAGTTACAGTCTCACCGGTCCCAGTGCTAGTCAACTCTCGCAGTCAGTCCGAGATCGTCTTATGCTGGGCTCACAAAGTCTGCCGAAACCCGGTAGTCCAGAATTCACCGCTCTTTTTGCGTCGGCCCATCATCGCGAAAGAGGAGCTGGCGTTGGACCAGCAAACACGTCATTTTCGCCCCGGGTATTGAAACCATCTGACGGCAGTCTCAGCGACACATGTAGTAATTACGCAGCACCTGATCTTCAGGGCTACTATGGCACACCCAACAGCCCCTATACCACTTCATGGATGAGACACAGCAACACCTATACGCCCAGTGGACGGTCTCAAGGTATTCTGATTAAAATATATTATAGTCCTTTAATATATATTTTAAATTTTTTATTGTATAAAAAGTATATTATATAAAGTATATATATACATATATCTCTACTTATTATATATATATATATATATATATATATATATATATATATATATATATATATATATATATATATATATAATTAGAGTAAAGCTGATAGTAAACTGATTATAATTTGGAATATGGATCTCTTTCAGGAATGGGTTTGTGCGAGGCGGATAGCGTAGAATCATTAGGCTCGCATCGCGCGAGCTTGACACATGCCCGTCTCCTAATGCACCAGAGGGATTCTACGGGATCTCCGGCGCCGCCCAGGCTAAACAGGAGCAACTCTATCAGGTGAGAAATTTCCTGTGTGTCGCAATACCTTCTTCATCAGTTTATATTTTCTTACCTATATTCTTGAGAAGTTCTCGAATCATTGATATAATATTTTATTTTAATAATATATTAGTATTTTTGTATTACAGTATGAAAAAAATTCCATAATACCTAAAATCTAATATTCAACCAATAATCTACACAAAAATATTAGAAATATCTTTAATTAGGTTAAATATATATTAATATATTCCTAGTTCAGTTAATATTCTTTAAACATTTATAATTAAAGAAATGTTATTAAAATTTGGAACAATATATCGGTCGTTTGAGGACTAGTTTAAGAATCATAATCTGATTGCAAATGTCGATATGATATAAAGTTGCATATTTAGATACAGCATCTTCAACATTCAATCTTTCGATAGACGAATAACTTGTTTTCTTTTCCTGGCTGTTTCTTTTCTCACTTATTTTTTGCTTAATCAATCCGACCGCGAAATAACACAGGACAATTTGATTGACCGTTTTAGCCATCTGCGAGACAGGACATTTCCAAGGTAGTGCAAAAATATACACTCAGCGAGCCCGTTTTCTACGCATAAGTATAAAAAAAAACATGAACAGAGTCGTAATACACATATACACATGAGAGTTGCTCTCATAAGCACCTGAAAATTTACCTAAAAGCTCGGTTTTGATCGAATCCGTGGATTCGAAGATCCTTATTCGTAATTATCATTGTATTTTAGAAATTAGATTTAGTTTTTTCAAAATTTGTGACTTTTAAAAAGTAGAAAAAAGACTTGTTATTTCTGAAATTAAGAATTATAGATTCTAAAATCTTTTGATCCTCGACTTTTTTAAGAATCTTATATCCTAGAAAAAGTACAAATTCTAAAATATTTAGAAATAAAGATTATAGATCCTATAATCTTTTTGGATCCTCAATCTTTATGTCCATAGATTTAATAAAACATTTGGAGTCTAGAATCAAGGATGTTACAGTATAAAATCTTTGGATTCTCAATTTCTAGAGTGTTCATATCTTCAGATTTTATATTTTCTAAAGATTGTAGGATTCACGCGCAATCACGCAAATATAATTCACCGAATGTGTCCTATCTGTCTTCGAGACATATTGTGTTGATAGTTATTTGTGCGGCAGATTCTACGTTGCCTATTGTTGCCAAAGTTGGTCGTTCGATCGTATTGCTTGTGCAGCATGCATGCGCGGTGATGCTTCATCAATATTCTGGACCGAGCAATCGAGAGCTATGTTTCCGCTATATTACTTATTCCCTTACTCGTCATCCTTGTAGCAGTATTATGTAACTCTTGGAAGGTAATCTCGTTTATTCGATTAGACGAACAATATTGAAATAAAAACTATTGAAATACTTATGATAATAAATTCGAACCGGATAACGGCGCGAATCGATAGCTCTCGTTCGATTTCCGCGAGATTGAGTATGCGCCATACTGCAAACTGTCTCGAAGTGGTCCTTGACTTTTCGTCGAGTGGAAGTAAGCTTATCTTTTAATTAGAGGTCCCTTTCGGGATCAGCTAATTGCGCGCATAGTCGGCAGGTAGAAAAGCGTGTTCTCGTTGTTGAGGCTATCCAAGACACTCGAAATCCTCTTCTGTAGCTTGAAACAGCACACGACTGGTACTCTTGACCCTTCTCAAGCCGTTATAAATCTTCTGTTACATAAATATCGCTCTCCAGCTGCAAAAATAATTTATCAGTAATTTGATTAATATTCTAAATTATATTTTGATTCTATATTTTAACTAATCGTCATTTTTATGATTATTATTATGTAAAAATATTTCAAAAGATTTGAAACATTAAAATATTGAATATAAATAGGGAAGAACGAAAGATTGATGTAATTACTGATTTGAAAAACGAGAACGTGCTTATTTGATAAAGTAGCAATAAAAAGAAAATAGATCTACAAGAACAGACCATCATAATAGTATAAATAAAAATATAGTGTTATTTTATTAAAAGCCTACGGCAATTATGCTTACTATTATACTTTAATTTTGTATATTGATTGGGTGTGTCGCGCGGTGTCGATAAAATATCTCAGGCCGAAAGACCGTCCTTTCAGAATAGTTTGATAGAGCACCCGTTTAGAGATATCTCAAGGGGAATCTACAGAACACGTCGCGCTTGTGTTTTCACAGGTCCACTAAGAGCGAGAAAATGTACCCGTCGATGTTGGCACGTGGAAGCGGTGCTTCATCGTCGGTGGGAGAGGAGGTTGGGATGGGCATGGGGGTCGGAGTCGAGCCGTATTACAGCGTTCCCGTGGGATCGGCGGGATGCACCGGCCAGCATTGGTCCCAGCCGACGTCGCCGACACCCACGCACACCTCACGGCAGCCGCCAAACTTGTACCAGCACGTACACAAGGACGACGACAGTGAGTGCTAACATCGTAAAGCTCAGAATGCAGTGCAACATTTTTCTGGAAACTCCGAGATATCGATATCAACGTAACTTTTACAATTGATTAAAAAAAATTAAATCCATCAATATTGGACACTGCATCCTTTTTAATATAATACAAAATAAGCTAAAATCTTGAAGCCAATTGTGAGCATAATTAATATATTACCGTAGAAAAAAAGAATAATGTATAATAATTGAGAGAGAGAGAGAGAGAGAGAGAGAAATTGTACAACGTAAATAAAATTTTAATTATAAAAAAATCAGAGTTACTCTGTGTGTATAATAAATTTATGCAAATAATATAATTGATTTAATTTCCAAAATCTGAGACTGTTAAGCCAAAAAATTTCCTTGAGATGTGATTCTAGAATTAAAGATTAAATTTATAAACATGTGATAAGAAAAACTTTGTATTCGTTTCAGTTCATGGTTCTTCGGTATCCTTGGTGTCCACCGCGAGTAGTCTTTACAGCTCGGCTGAGGAAAAGCAGGCGCATGAATTGAGAAAATTGCGTCGCGAACTACTGGATGCTCAGGAGAAGGTGCATTCGTTAACCAGTCAGCTTTCCACAAATGTGAGTATACGGCTTGAAACTTGAAACATGCGCAATTAACAATTTTAATGTCGAACTTTACATGAATATGTTCTCTACGCCAAGCGTTAAACCTTGGTCCTCACTTATTGTTGCGATTGTTTGTTTCCGAGACGATCGTATAACGATAAGTATAGAATCATATCATCGTAATTGTAGATAGTAGATGTAGCAATTAATTAACGCAGCCAGATCTGTCACGGTCGTGAGCGGAACACGTGATATGTAGTTAGCCGCGTGGAAACAGAGCAAATTGGCGCAGGATGATTAGTCGTAATTAATCGACAATTAGCGGGCCCATGAGCCAGTAGTCTCTAATAGCTTTGAACCTCCCCGGAACCTGTTGCGATGATCCACATGGCACGCGTTCCATCAACAAATCTATTAGCTTCCGTATCGCATTTTTTTACACTATAGATTATATATCAAATATTTAATATCAAAATATTATAAATTTTTAATTTTATAACAATTAAAGTAATTTAAATCGACCTGACTGGCAATATATATAACGTCTTTCCGATATGAACATTGAAAAATGGCTCACAGTTTTTCAATGTTCATATCGGAAAGACGTTATATATATTGCCAGTCAGGTCGATTTAAATTACTTTAATTGTTATTCTATATACTGGCGAAAGAAATTTATTATTCTGTTTTAATATTTTATGTTGAAAAGTATTTTAATTACAGAAATTTCCTCCTTACTTTTTATTAATTTATTCTTCACAAATATTCTCAATCTCAAATTTAATTTAATTTTGGACTTTTTATTAAAGAATTTAATAACACGCAGAAATTATTTTCTTAAATATTAATAACAAGAACGAGAATTTCAAATTAAATTGTTTACTTAAAAAAAATATATTGAGTACTTCACGAAAATCTTTTTAGTTCCAAAAGTATTACAAAATATCCGATAATCGCATTAAATAATGAGCGTGTTAGAATCCAGCTAAGGACAGATGAGTTTGAAAAGCGCGCGTTACGTTGCGCGAACAATCCGGCGATCTCGCAGAGAGCACCTGCAGCCCACGCTCCTGTCTATTGGTCGACAAGTCGAGACCTCGTGGTTCCGTGCGTCCCGTGGACGTGGACTCGCTACACCTGCAACCGAATGGCGGCGGGACCACGAGGTCCCACTGTCTCAGTTCACCGACCAATAGGATAGAGCGTCATTCGGGCCCCGTAATTCCCGTATAAACCGTCGCCGAACGCCGAACGCCGAAAGCCGAGTGTAGAAGTGTAGATCGCACTTTGCGCACTCGCTGGCACTCGCGAGTCGCGCGTCGCGCGTCGCGTATCGTGCTCAGCTAAGCTCAGTTGGCGACTTGACTTGGCGTCGAGATCGGTCGAGGTGCGCACTGCGCAACATTTTACATCGCGTTTGTATTCTTTTCTCGCGAATCGATAGTGATCTATTAGTGTTTTGTTTGCGATCGGGATCCATACGGTGATGTGATATATAGTTCAAAGGATTCATTAACGTGTGCTGGATTATTGAAACGACGGCTTTGAATCATCGAAGGAGAGGATTAGAAACAAAAGTAATTGCAACGAAATCGTTTGCCTGGATCTATCGATATTTTTCAGATGCATACGATGCCTCTCAGGCGATGCTACGACCTCTGATACGTTATCGCACATTATTATTTGACAAGATTCGAGAAAATTCTTGATAAGAAAATTCTTGAACGTGTGGACATTGAAGAAAAAATATTAGTAATACGACTTTATCTTGGTTCGATTACATTTTTTTTTTTTAAGTTAAAAAATACACGTGTATATTATTTTAACGATTGACTTGATTATACGTGCGTTTCCCAACAAGCGACACAGCAGGTTATTATTCTATCTTTTTTTGGCATTCAGTCAGTAACAAAGACAGAACCACTTGTATCGCTTGTTGGAAAACGCATTATAAGCTTGCGAAATTAAACTTATAAATTTTATTTCACTAAACTTATTACAAGATTATAATGATAAAACTAAATCAATGATAAATGCAGATCTTCCTTTGTTAAACACAGTTTTACTTAGTTTTCTTTCTCTTTTAATCTAGATACTGTGTTGTTATTACTTAATCTCTTCATCTACAAATAATTAGCGATATAATTCTTTAGAGAATTATATAATTGAATCAGTATTTAATTTAGTAAACAGTTAATCAGAAAACTGATTATTCATTAAGTATTAATTGCTTTGGAATAACACTTTTATCTAAATTAAAAATTGAAACTCTGAATTAAACGAAGAAATTCAAGAAAAAATTGAAAAATTGAAGCTTCTGAATATCTCTGATAATTTAACAATTCGACTCTGTACTTTCTAGAATATATAATATATAATCTCATCACAGAGTCAATTTTAGTAAACCCTCGACTAATTGTAAGATCTCACGTTAAATTAGACGCAGCGAATTCACGTGTTCATCTTGTTGGCTATCGCGATTCTCTAAGTATGCCACATTTCTCTCGCGTTATACCCTTACAGCACAGTAACCTCTTTGCGATTCTCAATATCGAGGATGCCCAATTGCCCATGTACGAGAGAATCGATTGCCATGAAAGATCATTCATATTACATCCTCATATTTTTAACAAGAAACCAATCGCGTGTCTCTCCCATGTAACTTAATTTTATTTTTATTTCAAAACAATGAAAAAATTGGTTAATCAGATTTGATTATAATCTTCAAGTTCTATATAATTTCTCCAATTAATAATTTAATTAATAGCGCACATTAGTTCGGTAATAGAGAAGAATTGTTTTAATAAAAAATAAAACAAAAAATAATTAGCAATTCTGTTCCTCATTATTTTTTGCTGCGACTGACGATGAGATGTTGATGTCGCATATGAACAGTAAGGAGACCTCGTCGAGGTCACAGGTTCGTTCATCGCACTCTCGGATGTACACATGTATACGTATATGGTAGAAATGAAGGGAATCCTAAGTCGTTCTTAGGAGTCGCGGATTTTTTCGCGGTCGTCAGCTGCATTGCGCATTCTCGACGCGTACACCATCGTTCGTCTTAGTATGCTATCCTCTTCACGTTTGCTTTTCTTCTTTTTTCGTCGTACCATACGACACCAACTCAATCCCTGAAGAAATCTCGCGATATCGCATCCGTGTATAGTTATTGACACCCTATGTATGGCGCAGCCATACTCTTATATGGAATGAGTGTAACTTTGATATCAAGTACACACAAAAATATCAAGATAAATGGTTCTAAATTTTAAGAGCGTATAGTATTCGCTGAAGAAAAAAACAAATACTTTGTTTCATAATACGTATCATGATATCTCAAAATAAAATTTTTCAATGTTTAAACTTTGGATATTAGATTTTATGTAACGGCATCAAATTACGATAAATGATTGTTCATACCGTAAGAAGAAAACAATCGGTCAAACTAATTAGATTTCTGGAACTACTATGTACTATATTAATACTTATCTGTTTGGTGTCGCATATTGGCGCTATAGGGAGAGTAGCACACACAGTCACAACACGCACTACGCACACACATACACATGCACCTTAGCTAACACTCCACACTCTAATTGTACGTTTAATTGCTCGTAGAACATAAATCGCCGCGGAACGCTCGACGGAGCGGAAATTCTAAAGCGTTCGCTCGCTCGATCCAAAACGCGACCCGACGCGTTTCGTGCGAGTCTCCTCTCGTTACGCGATCGCTAATCGTTCAATTTTTTTGCCTTGTACGCTAATTGCACCGTGAACCCTGTAAACAGGCGAGCCGCTGTTAATCCGTAAAAACGGGATTAATCTCTTTACCCAGGCAAAAAGCGATCGACTCCCGTCGTTCTACAGACGTATACAGATTTCAGACAATCGCAATTCTCCTGATTTTCACGAACGGATTTTTAATTAACGTTTTTTAATGTAAATTTCGAAGAAATCTCATATCGATTAATCATAACTATTTTTGCGTAAACTCACTAAAAAAATCATTAAAAGCTACAAGTACGTATGGGAATCTCATTTCTTAGAAATTTTCATATATTTTTCTACTAGTTAAAAGTTTCAATGTTGCGCGAAAACGCAGTGAACCACATCGCAGCTGTAATTAGGGATTTAGAGAACGCGAAATACTATGCAGTAGACGCTCTCCGGCTCCGGAAGCTGGGCAACAGGTAGTAAAACTTTGTAGAAACCGACCACCGCCGCCTCGGGGAATTCGAGAAGATGATTGGCTCGTACATGGAAATTTAAATCTCTGCTTAACTCGGTCCCCTGTTTTACGACCGCGTATCACGTGTATCACGCGTATCGCGCGTCCCGTACCTATATTATCGTAAATCTCGCAGCCTAATTTCTAATGATAGACCGCAGCGTGATAGAATATATGTTTGTATCACATTCGACAAATAAATCGCGATCGATCGATCGCGTTATCGAGATTTACGGCGAGCAATTTTTCCGATATGTTTTACAACTCTACAATTAAGTACGTCATATTACCGCTTATGGTTCTGGTATTGGTAAAAAAGAGACCCAAAGTAATCATATACTTACGGTAATAAAAAGTTTAGGAACGATATCTTTGTGAACAATTTCCTGTATTAGTAATATGATCTCGTTAGGAACTTTCATTTATTTTCAACAATATCTGCTGTATATTTCCGACGCCCATTATATAGGATCGCAAACATATGATATACTTAAAAAGGTTTAGATCACTTTTCAGTAGAAATCTGAGATTTTATTTAGACGTGACTTCTAAACATGACTATCCTCTTAAGAGAGAGGTCTGGAAAATAATTTAAAAAAAATATGCACCCTAATTCTGCTCTTGCAATAATTAAATTGATTTAATTTTGATCTGTTGTTGTGTAATATTTTCTTTATACTAGTCAATATAATGAAAATGTGATTAATAATAAGCAATAATATAAAAATAAAATAATAAGATAAAGACAATTGTCTTTTAAATTTGACAAGAGTTTGAATTTTAATAAAAAAAATATTTATTTAGTTTATATATAGAATATATATTATATTTATTTATTCGAATAAAATAAATTTAAATTTCTGATTGTATTTTCAGAAACGATATCCTGCCGGAAAGAATTACAAATCCCTGAGTTCCCTCGATCTTTTCGACAAATCGCTGTCGTGAATTTACTAAAGCGATTAGAGAATATTCAGCGAAAGAAATAGCAGTATAAAAAGATTCAGTGCACGTCGTCGTCGCTGATCCTTGCGAGACGCGAGACATTGTATCAAAAGTAAGGAGCAAGGCGCAAGAGGGCTGACAATGCATACGCCCTGTTTTGTTCTTTTGTGCACAGGGCCCAAATGCCCATAAGATTTACGGCCTCGTCGCCTGACCCCGATTTTACGGCGGCAACGATCGATCCCGAAACGAAAGGTCCCTTAAATCACTTTCCAAGATTACTGACCTTCCGAAGAAATTCGATCATTGTGGTTTCTTACCATTCTAGTCGATTTTTAGGGACAATACGCACGATTCAAAAGGTTTTTATGAAAAATATTTAATTTTAATTAAGTATAAAAATAATTATATATAGATAGATATACATTTTATTTATTCAAAATTTATGCGATTACTCTCTGATAAAAATATAAGTTTCAGCTAACTGTTGGAATAAAAATAGCATTTGAATAATTACACAAAGATGTTTACAAAAATTTCTATCTCCTAAGGATCTCATTTATAAGCTCTGTGTTATAGTATTTTATATTTTTTATCTCTATTATATTAAATAAATAGTTATTACTTTGTACATGTCATATATCTCGTATCTCGTAATATATTTTAATATCATACATATACGCTATTTTTTACACAATATTATATGCTTCGCGTGCAATTTTTTAGTTGCTTATATAGCTTCTAATAAATACTGTCAATTAAACTCAATGCACTTTTGAAAAGAGAAACTGGTAAAAAGAAAGTTTCGGTTTATCTCCCGGATATAACACTCCGGAACGACTCGTTGTTAACTGCGACTTAGAATGATTCGCAAGGCGAGTTCAACTTTTACGAGTGACTTCGCTATAAATGATTACATCACTTCCGACTATCCTTCGATGCCCGATGTTACAACACCTTGACCATGTGGCGCAGAAACGCGTTCTTCGATCCAGATACCGTCCAGATCGATCCTTAGAGCGTAATTGAAAACAGAGATCGTCTGGAGTTGTTAATGGCCAAACGATGGGAATATATCACTGGCCCAGATACTGTTGCTCCCATATGTATATATATTGTACATATGGCACATATGTATATCCCATTAACGATTCTAGCACACGACGGCGTTTTTCTCTCTTGCGATATCTTATAGTGCCAACCAACGGGCGCACATACTTGCAATTAAACCACGTAATACGAGAGTTTCTCCACTTGCTTGCTTCATTACGTATATAATTCGTCGCTCTTCCGGCGAGATACACACTCGCATCGCATTTGCTCCATCGAACGCTTTGAAAATTGTAAAAACGCGAAAATAGATAAACAAGTTTAGGGCGAAACTCTGCCGATAAAGTTTAGCTTCGTGCATAAACTTGTTTAGTAAATTTTATTGAACTTTTAGTAATAGATTATTTTCCAATTTATCGCCTATAAATAGTGAAAAATGAAACTTTTTAACACAACTAAATGATATAAAATCTTATTCTTCAATTCTTCAGGTTTTTAATTCGAGATTTAATTGCTTAAATGTTCAATGTCAACAAGTATCTCTCTTTACAGAAATTTTTCTTAAAAAGGATGATCGATTCTGGAAATGAAATGTTTTACTAAATGAAGGAATAGTATTGCATTTATGTACATACGTTAAATGCAATTTCCTCGTGTCTCGAAATTTGAATGCGGTATAGACCAATCGTGAATCTGTCAGCTACCTAATTAGTAATTCTCTAGCGCGCATCGGATACCTTTTTTCTCCTTTTTTCCGCTTTTGCGTGACCGATCACGCGCGCGATGCATATATTTCCATTAATTAATCTGTAATCTCTAACCCCGCCCATGCTGCACACACACCATATAGAGTAACATACTAATCACAAATAGTAATCAATATCTATTGCCATCAATATACGTGCGTGCGTGTGTGTAGAATATTTAAATTAAACCGGATATTAAATATTAAATGTCGGATTTGTGGTGGAGTCAAGTTAATACATATTAAAGAAATACATATAGGTAATACACATTATTGAAATTTAAATAAATAATTAATAATAGAAGAAAGTTTCTACGTTGATGTAGAACTTTCGAAAAATTCGAAATTATGGAATATTAAGATTATATATCAGATGTCGAAGTTTCTGCATCTCTACAGAAAAAGGGCCAGACCCTTAAGCCCAATGGCGTAGGGTCCGCTCAATAAACCTGTGACAGTTCGATCTATTGTTTCTTTCGCAAAAATATTAACGTTTTTACAGACTGTTTGAAAATTATTAAAACATTTAAATCTCCACTAGTAAAAGAGCTCTCCACTAGGAAGGGCATCCAGGGATGTATGTCGTCTTAGGCGATTCATGAACTTGCAACGAAAGACGGTATATACTGAGGGCACGCGTGGGAGTTCCGTTAATCCGCAGGACTTGCCGAGCGGCAGGACCATTGGCGCAGTCAGCTATAAATTACAATCATTATTATCCTCCCGCGATCTCCCCGCAAAACGATATCCAGCAGCAGCAGCAGCACTCTCATTATATCTCGTGAAACTTTTACAACCAGTTTTTTTTTTCTCCGACAAAGAGTGTTGCGCGAATTCCACTCTCGTGGCTGGGTTTTATGATTCAATCCGAATATGGAGTATTTTGGTGTGAGAAGTAAAGTCGAAAAACAGATAGATTAACAGAAGAAGTAGTAGTAGTAGAGATGATTCTAGTTAAGTTACACGGTGTGAAATTCGAATAAATTAGTTTCTCTTGAAAAAATAGTGTAAAATTTTTATTTAACGATATATAATATTTTAAACTTAATTATACAATTATCTTGAATTTCATTTAAAATTTGATTATTATACACTGCACTATCAAAGCATAATATATTTACATTTTAATATCTTGATATTAATTTTTTACATTTAATGATATTTTAATGCTTCAATATTTTTTAATAAATCAGTAAAAACGTTAAGATTTTTGCGAAAGAAACAATAGATCAAACTGTCAAAGGTTTATTGATCGGGGGCCTACGCCATTGGGCCTAAGGGTCTGGCCCGGATCCTGCAGCCTCTCGTGACGAGTACATACATCGAGCTTATCTTTTGTCGACGTTTTTCTTTCATGGTGCAAGACGGCCCGAATCTTTTTTGACTTCCTCGAATCATACTTTTTTCCATTCACCTCGAAATCGATATCAGATTAATCCTGATTCGTATCGATGGCCAATCAGCCATTCAATTACGCAAAACTCAAGTGGAGAATTCTCGCGTTTTTCACGACTACTTCGTTAGTGGAAATGGATTCCGCGACAACAAGAAAGATTCCGGAGACGTTCTTAGTTTGACAGTAATCAAAGTCGTCACACGATGATATCGCGGATTATCCGCGCGATCCTTGAACTTTCACCTACTTGCTGCTTAGGATAGTTTCAATATTTAGATGTAGGCTGAAATGAAATCTTCAGATGCTTGTATCTTATTAAATCTTTTCTTCTACCCGAATTTATATGTCCTTGAATTCTAAGATATTTACACAGAGATGCTGGCTCTCCAAGAGAAGACGCGAAAAATAGAGACGTTCACAAAGACGGGCGTACGCGTTCAAGGCGGTCAGTTAATGCTGAACATTAAGAAGAGAGACAAAAGCGCGACTTTTAATAAGCGGGACTGCGGGATTGGCTGGGCAGTTGGCTCCAATCAAGTCCCTGGGTCTCTTGGCGTCTGTTCCTCCGGGGCCTTTGGCCGTCCATACGCATCTATATACGTTCTGGCCCATGAATTAAACCCACGACCATTATGATGAATCATTATCGTCGCACTTATTGTTATTGCTGCCATCGCATCTTCATCTTCATTCCTCTCTACTTTGGCTTCTATTTCCAATCTTTTCGTCGTGTTTTATTGAGTTTCAAATAAGAGTCATTTTGCAATGAATTTTGTTACGGAAATACGTTTTATTTAATCTGTGATGTAATCTATACAATGTTAGAAAAATTAAAAAATTAATTTTTATAATTTTATTTGTATAATTTTAATTTAACAAGATATTTTATATAATCTAATATAACGTGCAGTCACGATTAAATCAACGGCTACCTCAAAAATATAACTATAATGAAAAATATTTTATAGATTATTATATTTTCAATTGTTCTTTTACCAGTAAGAAAAGCTGTAATGCTTATCTTTTGACGTGAATTCTTATGGATTGGTATTTGTACCCAAAATTTAAAGTGAATTTAATGATATCATATGGAATTTAGAAAATTTTTAATGATCATTATTCTTTTATTAAAAAGTATATCCTTTATAATCTATAACAAAATATTTTTGCAGATGCGTATTTCTGCGTAATGACTGCTCTTAAAGAGCGTCACCACGAGACATTTTATGCATTTGTCTTCTGGGAGTTGCGCGATAAAATCGTATCAAGAGTTTACGGGGGAAAAAAAACAAGAAGCGAGCAGAGTGTTCTAGATAATGTTAAATCCACGTGACGCGCGTAAAAACATGCACCGAGCATTTGTATGCATATGTGTTATATGCAGAGTAAATATCGTCGCGGTGCAAGCTCATTTGGTCGGTGACGTGCACTGATTTTACATTCCATTCTGTTGAAATCGATCTTTTTAATCACAATCGACCTTGTCTAGGAAACTCGATTTCTGGAAAAAAAAACAGTCGCGCGATCTCGTCAGGTTAAATCATCGATCGATTGGTATAATAGCTTCCTTGAAAAGCAAGTGATGTATTAATCGTCGTGACGATGCGATTGCATCACGCAACCTGTCATGTAAATTTTATATTGAAATTTAATAGTCACATTATATATTGTTTTAAGATCGTCTTGTTGATAGCGAATAACGATCGATTCATATAGGCTCGAAAATCTTGCAAATTATGTTCGTTAAATGTTCTCGATTTTTATTATCTTTTCTGTTATGAGATTTATTATTCATTTATTATTGTTTTATTTTTACTTTATTTTATTTTATTTTATTTATTTATCTTAGTTTGTTTTATTTTATTTAACGCTATATTTTTTTCTTCATTAATCTTCTAATCTTTCTACTTTTTTAATATTGAAATCCATTAGGTTTATCTTATATTTTATATAATACATTTGAACTTTGTGGATTAAGAAGGAATTGCAAGATTCTTTATATTTCAACTTAGAACAGATCTAGATCGTCTCGTGACGATCTCAACATCTCATTTCGTACCGTCACGATCGCTTCGGATACCATCGAAGTAGGGAGACGTGACTTTCCTACCTCCCGGTATATCGATCATCCAGCTGAAAAAGCGGAAGGCTTATAGCTAGACGGGATAGCTAGTTCTGTGCGCGGGTTTCGATTCGATAAATCCCGATTTGCTCGGCGCACCGAGACCGAGAGATCGTCATCTCGTCTATTTGCGGTTTCTTGCCGCTTTGAGCAAGTAGTATAATAATCGTCGTATACTTGGCGTTCGGTGGCGAAGCACGCTTCCCGTGATTTATGATGGCTGTTTTACTTTGCAGACTCCCGTACAACGACATCGTCTCTTCGTCGCGTTACGTAACGTTTACAACGTCAAGCCCGCGATTCGCGCGAGATACGCCGCGCTGCATTTATCTCACTCGAAACGACGCGAAATTGCGCGTTAATAATACACTCCTCCGCACATCTAATCCGCTCTATTTGCTACCGATAATAGAGCTATGATAAAATGTCGCGATACTCGAGATCAGTACTACCTACAAAGAGACAAACAAAACGGTCTGCAACAACACGGAAGCTATAACGTAATTATAACAATGTAATTACGACAGACAGGTATAACACATGTCGATAGTAATTTATATTATATCTCGATTAAATGTTTTATACGTGGACATTGTCAAATTAATCAAAGTCTAAACGTAACGCTGCATATTATTAATTGTTTCTTAAAATTAGGCAAGGTTTTTTGACTTGCAACAAACCGTAATACATATTGATTTATTATTTATTTAACAATTTGTAAAAGGGTGTTAATCGACATTCAAGGATTTTTGGACCTTTGGTCCGAAAAGCGTAGAAACCGGATTACTTACATGCGGGCGCATCGCCGCATCCTTATCTGATGCAGATGTTCTGGACAATCGACACAACAACGCTTTACAATGTTGCAACGGTGCGATCACCACGCGTTGCGGCACGCTCCTGTCGTGCTCCGAAAGCAAATTATATACGTATCTTTCCGGCATGCGTCTTGCGCCGAGCATCGAGATCGAGGGATTACGATCTCGTCGCAGAGGAGTCTGTAATTATTTCGTCCGAGTTTTTGCGCGTGTCGGCGTTCGGTCGCGGTCGGCCGTCGTCCTCTTCGCGCGAAGCCCGTCCGCGATCGTTGTCGCACGAGCCACAGCCGTTGACTCTCACTTTGGCCCTTTGTGCATGTAACGTATAATAAGCGTTTCTCGTGAAAAATTGCACGTTGCACAGGTCACAGATGTTGCGAGAAGAGTTTTCTTTCCGGCGGACGTAAAGAATCGCGAGCACATTATTATACATGCAAAATATATAGTAATGTTGTATAACATATAGTACTGTAGTAATTTTAGAGAGATGAATATTTATATTTTATTTTGATTAATTAATTGGGAAAGAATATGTTTTTTACATAAGTTTTATTATAAATACATGTTGTAGATTCTTATTTATCATTATTTGCTGAAATATCTGAAAATTGTATAGGATAGATCAAAAGAGTTAGCTTTGAGAAAAATTCGAACGTTTATAACTGATGATCCAAAATTAGTAATTTCTTTTTTATTTCTTAGGGTGTTATAACTTAGTTCTAAATATATATTTAGTAACGAATGTCTCACAATGACAAAATGTAAAGAAAGATTAACGATGACGAAACGGGGAGGAAAAAAGTACTGTAATAAGGCGAGACACTCGCGACGTATTGACATCTACGGGTACATTAATATTTATGGGGCTCTACCAGCCGCCAAAAAGAAAGAGACGCGGCAACTCACGACAGAGTAAATGCACCTGCGTTACGCGTGGTGCGTGCGTATGCACGCGTGTACGCGAGGACAAAGCCTCGCCTCGTCGCGGCCGCGGATGTCGTTTCACAGAAGAGGGGCACAGCGAGGGGAGGAGACTTCCTTCGATCGAGCTGTACACGCGTGACGCGCAACTTTTATTTGCCTTTAATGACTGTCGTTTTGCATTCTCTTTCCCCCTTTCTCCCTTTCTCCTTTTCTCTTAATTCCGCCCTTTCATTTTCTTACGAAGAGAAATTTAAGCATTCAAGATTATTATATTGATTCTCGTGAATATATCTAAGACTCGAGAGATTACGAAATTTCATAAAATTTCCCGGAAACGAGTTTCTCGCTCATCCGCGAAATCTCGTTTAGATCGCTCAGCTCGATCCATATCCCGGAAGCTGCGTTCGCAAGAGGTTGTTGCCAACTACTCGCAATAAAGTTGAATGTAAAACGAGAAATCATAATGGTAAAACGAGTTACATTGAGATGGAGAGTGAAAGAAGAGAAACAGAGAGAGGGGGATTTAATAACCACTAATTATCCAAATGGTTCGGATGCAAAAGGTTCGGCGATGACTGGACTTTTCTACCTGCATTTTTTCACGCGAGTTGCATGATTCTTTGCTCCATATATACTCAAATATGATCAATTTAATTCGATTAGTGCGGGAATTAATATTTAATGGATTTTAATAGAACTTCTGTTTTTTTGACGCGAGAGATGCGCGATATAAATGTGATAAATGGAGTGTTATCTTTAAAGCGCACATTAAAAAAGTATAACTTTGCAGATAATTTCTGTTTCGCTCTTTTTTCACGCGTTCTGATTTCGCGGTAGCGCGCGACCGGCCTCGCAATAACGATCACGAAATGCTCTCTTTTGCCCGTGGTTTCCGAGCCGTGTCGACCTCGACGGCCGCTTCCCGATGGAGGAGAGTTGTATATCATCCGCAGGACGTTTTTCGCCCGAAAGTATCCTTCCGCCGCGATGTTAATTGAATCGCGCGCTTTCGAATGGAAATAAGTAACGTAATCGACCGTTTTTCTGGTCCACGTTCTTATCGGAGGAAAAAAAGAACTAAAAAATCTTTCAATCGAAAAAAGGAAAAACGTTAAGAACTATTCGACGATGGAGTTGACAAGTTGAAAATTTTTTTTTTGTACAATTTTGAAAAAAATCTATTTTATTAAAAATTATGATTTGATACAAATCAGTGTGAAAATTAATGACATAGAAGAAATGCAAAATTGTTGAAACGATATAAGTTAAATATTATATATAACACTTTGATTATATATTATAAAAAAATATTAATCGTATAAATATATTTTATTACGAAGAATAAAACTTATATGTACAAAAAAATTTATTATTTAAGATTAATAAATCTAATTTTCTTTTTTTGTCTTTCCTTTTTCTTGTAAAAGATGTGATGTATGATAAAAATAGTTTTCTAGTGTAATTAAACAACAAGTAATGACACGAGAAACGATTTCAATTTCAGAAAATTGGTTTTTTTTCGCACAGTCTCGTAAAAGCGTTTATTGGCAATTTTGCGCGTTGTCATATCCATCATCCTGTTGCTGCTTCTCGTCCGCGAGCTTATAAGCGTTGTAAATCGCTTGTAATGTCCGTCGTTACATTACGCTACGCGCCTACGAGCCGCGTTAACGACCGAAAAAGCGAGTGACGGCCTCATGCTAATCGACTACAAGATGAACTTTGATTACGTGACGAGCGAAACGGTGCTTCGGATTGTACGTGGCGTGTTAATAAAGAAATTCAGACGAATACTAATAGACTTTATGGTAATTGCCAACAAAATAACAAAATGGACATTTGGAACCTGCCTGTTCAACTTTCATTCTCCATATCCATAATATAACGCAGTTTTATCCTTTACTGTTTTTCTTTTAATGAATTAAGTCAACAAATAAAAGAAATATTCTATTAAAAATAAATCTTATTTCAACAATATATATATGTCCTAAAGGTGAAGTATAGTGACTTAGGTATTTGTACAAGAAATATATTTTTTTCTTATAATTTTCTTGTTATCGGCGTGAACGCTATAAACCTTACAACTAAATAGAAAATAGAGAACGCGCGTAATCTATAATTAGCAAGTAGCTAATTATTCGCGTGGATGATTATTCGCATCGAGTCTTGAATTCCAGATTTACGAGCCATTGTGGTAGTATTAATTAATTAGTCGATTAATACTTTTTCATATTACGTAGCTTTCTAGTTACAGTTATCTTTGAATTTCTACTTTATGGAATAATTTAATTAATCTTTGGCGAATACATTTATCCCGAAAACGATTTCGTTCGAACGGCGATACCTGATGGTATCGCTTCTGGTACCTCTTTTTCCTCACCAGATGGTCTTAATCATTATCATAAGAGATGCGCATTTTCAGATGCTGCCAGAAGACTCTTTATCGTACCACACTCGTCACTCGCTGATAAGTCAATACGCTCTGGATGATTCCGGGTCGATTTAGGTCATCGGTTCTTATTATAGCGTCTAACTTGTAACCTTAGGCGAGAACCCGTTAATCTTTCCAATACCAAGTTAACTCTTTAATGAACTATTTACCTATCTTTGCTACTTTTGTTGTCCGTGTCTGGATAAATTCAGGTAATATAATATGATGATAAATATAATTTATATAAAATATAAGTAATTCTGTTCGATCAGAATAGTTAGAGTCTCGAGATCGTTAGGTAGCTCGAGAGTGTTACGTCACCGGTTCTCGAGACCCAAATGCGTTATCAATATTACTGTTACGACAGCTGCTGTTTCACTAAACTCAACCTCGTATATTTGATCTTCTTTAAACTATTGGTTAGACTAACAACGCACCCTTAGTCAATCGTTTATGTTGTTTTATTCTGAATTTTATAAAACTCAAAAATTACAAAAATTGGATTGAAATGATACTACAATAAAAAATAACATTACAAAAAATTAAAAAATATACAATGTGATAAGTATATAAAACTGATAATATTGTATAATATAATATTTTATCGATTAAAATGTAACAACAAATATACCTACCCACCATCACAACAGAAAAGTATGACAAAGCGAATTTTATTGCTTGCTCAGATTACTTTTTCTTAAAAAGTATCATAAACTTAAAGTAACTTAAAGGTAAAAAAAAGTATAATCGCGAACGTATCAGAGGAATAAGCTCGTCGGTTGTATCTACATCGATATCCAAGCAAAACTATTCCGAAGCAAATAATGAATTATTCATGCAGAGATCCGTGGCTGAAATCATGAGTAAAGGTCGTCAAGTGAACGATCCGCGATGTAAGAAGACTCTATGTGATTTTTTTCAACAGTGATGTGATCGATCAAACTTTATCGAAAGATGTGCTTCAAGATGCAAGATGTTGGAAATTCCATCGACATAAATCTCATATTTCAAAGTATAAACGTTATATGTACACAACAGACACAAACATTTTCTCCCAAGATTAACACGATTAACATGAATTCGATTAAATTTAGAGCAATGTGATAAAGCATAAATTAAAAATTAAATTACTATCTGCAAGATAGATTTGAGATATTAAAAGATAGCAAGATACAGTTTCTTTCAAAATTAAAAAATAAAAAGTCATGTTCTTTGTAGTGAAACGTAACATACGGAACAGATAATTATTTTCTTTTAAGTGAAACAAAAATGGAAAGTCTTGAAAATTAGAAAGAAGAATATCTACAATATTTTTGACTGTTATCTTTTTCATTTTCTTCAAGACGTATTGTATCTCTTAAAATATTTATCGTGTGAACCTTTGCTGGTTTCACATGTCAAAAAGAAGAAGTTTGTAACAACAGCTTGTTGAAGATGGACGTAAACGTGTGTTCACGCCGCGTTCACGATGGCTATGCGACCATAAGATCGCGCGGCAGACCTCGTGCCGTCTATCGTTCCGATTCCGAGGAATTGTTAAAAGAGGCAGGTGGCCCGTACGCTTTGCCGCGCCTCTCAAACTTCCGGGTGGTCTCGGAAGATGCGCGACAGGTGCCCAGATGGGCCGACCTTGGCCAGGATCAACCTTTGATCGAGAATTACAGTACCCTACGTGCCATCAGATCGCGGGATTTCGAAGAGCCGCGTAAGGTAACGCTGAAGACGTTTTCCCGACGGGACAAACTCGGCAGCAACTCGAGAAACAGTGCTCTGTCAGCGCAAGGCGATCTTCAGCGTTTAAGGGAAAATAATGATAAGAATTCTGAAGTGCAAAAAGGGGATCATCAAGCTAACACCAATTTCTGCGGCCAGTATGGATGGAAGCCTGAAAACTGCGTTCGTTATGACTGCGATCGGCGAGTTTATGATACGGTACCGGTTGAAGATAATCTAACAAACCTGAAACCCTTCTGCGTCGTCGATACGATTTCGCGGGAGAATAATTTCATTAATATCAATAACAATCGATGCGATGTTTTTAAGAAACCTAAGGGGGATGTCGAGAATCTCAACAATCGCTCTATAAAAGATTCGAAAAACAATTGTATCTTCAAAAATAAGGCGGATGATCCTTACATTGAAATGGAAAATGACAAACAAAAGAGCACTCGAGATCTAGAAAATGTCAAAAACGATCTTTTGAAGAACTCAAAGAGCACTTCCGTCTTCAAGAATGATCTGGAAAATACTAAACGGAGATTTTCCAAAGACCAACAATCCATTTATGCAGTTCCCCGAGTATTCTCCAAGCCCAGGCGCGAACGTCGATTGGTCATAGTTGACGGAAACTATGTTCCCAGCGGCGATCTCTACCGCACTACGGCCAAATACATCGAAGACATCAACCGGAATCTCGCGGAGATCGACAAAAATTACGAAGTGATGAAGGCGAATCCCAGAACTTACGGAGTGATCAACAGAATTGCTAAAGGCGAATTGCTGCCGCAAAATCAATCTGGAAACTTGTTCGGCTACGTGAGAAAGAGAAACATGGCACCTATGCCGCCTATCAGCGCCAATATAGATGAAGTTATTGAAGAGAAAAATGAAAAAGAATCCAGGAAAGATATCAAGTATCTTCGCAGACCCAATTCTAAGGGTAGACTTCCGCCCAAAGTTCTGCCGAGATCCTCATCCATTGAGAATACATCCAGACATTCGACGGGATCCACCACCGCCTCATCAAGCAAATCCACTGAATCGTTATACGCAATCAGTGAGTCCTTGACGGAACTACCAAAGATTTGTGATTCTCAAAGACGAGATCCAGCTTGGAACAAGATTTCTCAAGAGCTGGTATTGAGAAAAAGCAACTCGCAGGATCAATCAAAATTTAATATCGATAACGATAATCCGAGGAGAAGCAAATCTACAGGTTTAGAAGTCAAAGATTCATCATCGTCGACAGACGACGAAGTTTCGATTCAGAAGGATCGATTGCCGGTCACCAGTACGATTCGCAGGAATCGCTCTCGAGTCGACCAGGAGAAATCATTATTGAGGAAAGAACGAGCTTCTAACGAGGTCCTGGAAAGGGTTTCAGGCAAACTAGAGCAGGTACGATCTATGGAGAATCGCTTGAAGGGTCGTCGATATGACACCTTGCCTTCGAGAAGACTTAAAATATCTTCTAGACCGCTTCACAAGTCTACCGAGGACGTTCTTGATGGTGAAAGATTCTCTCACGATGACTCTGATCTACCGAAATCTTGCTCAAATGGTAACGATGTCGATCGAAAGCAAAACGCCGATGAAAATCTCGCGGAAGTCCTTCAGCAAGGTCCTTTTTATGTTATGGACGCCACCGAGGTGATTCTTAAAGGACAATTAGAACGATCCAATCGCTTACAGCGACAGGATCTTTTTCCCAGAACTAGACACAATTCTTTAGAATCTAAAGAAACAGACGGCAAGGTTCAAGCTAGCGCTTTCGCTACTCTACCGAGACGAGGAAATCCCGCAAAGGATCAACCTGATTCTCTTAGGAGGTTCTCTGGGAACGGACCCATCTTGGAGCCGTTATACGAACATGCGGTTAGTGATCCTGTGAAACCACGAGAAACTCAGAATGTGATACCCTGGTGGGAGCTGGCTACCAAGAAGTACAGGCATCGCAGTTGCCCATCCTTACAGGTAAATTAGATATCGTCCGCGTCGGTTTATAGCGTTAATTAGGGACAGGCACGTCGAAATTGCGGTTGCACCTCGCGACTTTAGGTCAGTAGTTCTCAATGTGAGAACTATGATGATAATAATTATATTAAAAAATGTGCACGCGTTGAAATGGACAAAAATTAGAGATATTAATTTCTATAAGAAACTGTTCAGCGTTTATATAATACAGAAAATTATAATTTAGAATTTATTAAGTATGCACTTTTTTAGTTTTGATATATTTAATGTAAATTCGCAACAAAAAATACAATAGATCAGATCACGTAGATAGCATTTCAATTTGCAAGATTGTATAATATATTTTGCTACAAACATCAAAGTGTAATCGAGGGACAAGCTATATTAGTGCAATAAACAGACGACTATGGAATTATTATTTTTACGAGAACTAGAAACTTTTTCAATGTCTGGCACAATTAGCCTCGCAATCAAATTATATTATGCTATGAAAGTCATGAAAGACCGATCGTACCACATATAAAATTATGTTAATTGTCTTTTCATCTTACATGCATTAAATGTTACTTTTATAAACATGCAACTGATTTATTTAATTTCTTCAAACTGATATTTTATTGCAAATACAGTTTATCGCGTTAAACATTAGTTATCAAGATATAAGTAATTAGAATAATTAAGATAGATTATTGAAATTTTTATAGATATTAAAAAAAGTAAATAATGATATTTAATGAACAAAATATGAAGAAAAGATAATATATTTCCTGTCTTGTGTAAGTGTACATGTATGAATTGTCATATAGATATCTACGTCAATCGGAGTGCATCGACTCCAAACGATTATAATATATATATATATATATATATATGTATATAATACAATAGATATGATTTATTCGCAGTAACCATTGCGGGTAGTTAAAGCAATGAAATAATATATTCGATAATGAGGCCTCGCCGTCAAAATTGAGCTCAGCGCATTCCGTCAGCGCATTTAGAAAGACGACAGCGACGCGTAATAAAGCGTAGGTCGACAATACCACTCGTAGTCCCGATTGAATAATTATGCGCGCATATACTTCGGCATACTCTTTGTAATCGTATCGTCGGCCCGGCCCGACCCCGATGAGAGGCAATTGGAATCACACATGTTACGTTTTGCGTCTCGCGTAAGATTAATTATTTGTGTTCCAAACATTTCTGAAAAAACTTCTATTTTAGTTTTAATTTTTACTTTCAATGTTTTCTTAGACTTTTATATATGTATAAAAATGCTCTATCCTTCTTGATTACGTTTAAAGAAGTAAGACGTTACTTCTAACTCGATTAAATCCTGCTTTACACTATTGACTCGTCAAAGAGGCAAGCCCTTTTCTCACGCCTTTTTTCTCCGTCGTTTATTGAGATATTGAGAACGAAGTGATGAAGGAAAACAGCTCACTATTATCGAAGACTCCGCGGGAGCAATTGCACAATTGACTGGCATCAGAAATGATTGGCCAATCGCGAATTTTATTCTCTACTATGTATTCCGTCTTCTTATGCAATCCGCTCTTTCGCGGTCTTGTGAAACTCTGCAACCGCACTGATTAAAACATCAATTTTAGTCACAAGCGGCGCGGCGCTTTGTACGACACGCCTCCTGCTTACTTTCTCCACCCAAGCCAATCATTGCTCAGCGTTAATATTATGCTAATTTATCTTAATATTTCTTATTTTATATTTTAATTTAATTTACATTTTGTGTATTTTAGACAGATTTAGGATAATATATTAAAAATTTAGTAATTTAATTTGAAATAAAATAAAATTTTAAGATTACAAATTTAAAATCCTTTTCTTAAGAATGAATCACTAAGAGAGGCATTTTCCTTAGAAAGAACTCTCTACTTACCGAAATCGAAACCTAAAAACAGATATTCCTGCTGAAGCAGCAATTTTCATAAATCGTGATCCTATTTCCTTTTTCTGCTCTCCCCATCGGGTCGAAACATCCAAGAGAAGTTTAAACGCCACGTGGTAGAAGGATATAAAACTGTCATTGGGATTTGTGACAGACCGTCGTGTTATAAACACCCTTGTGGGATCCCTGCCGCAACCGCTTCTGCAGGAGAGAGAAAGATTTATGCGTTTCGGGGGTGCACTTTCGACCGGGTATCGCGTATGTAAACATATATACCCTCTCGTATACACGTAGATATTCTCGTTTCTTCAATTTTCAAACAAAATCATGTTTTTTTTCTCTTTTGTTTCTTCTCGTCACGATTAATAACGCTAATCACAATATTTTATAACGTGAAATGTAACGTAATGTAACCTATTGACCTATTTACTATTTTCACTCTCAAATTTAACAATGTATAAATTTACAAAGTCTATTCACTAGCTAATAAATAAGATACAGCACTATTTATGAGATGTATCTTAAACGCATGTTGCCTTTAAAAGACAATGTAATATTTGTGTAAAATGTAATAAAATAAGAAGAAAGGAAGCAAAATGCAAGGAAATACTGCCATTATTATAGGAAAAATAACAAATATTTTTGAGATAATAATAAAATATTTAGAAAGAAAATATTCTCAAAGAGAGACTTGAAAAAAGGATATGTGAAATATATATGAGAGCGCACTTAAGGAGACCTTGGCCTTTAAGTGGAAAATGTCCTTGTGGCATTAATTATTAAGTATAATGCTGACCCTCACCCTCCTTTCTGCTCAAGCAATTATACGGGGATGTACATTATTGTGATGGGAACATCGAGGATAATGTACGTTGTGAACACGGCGTAATCCTCGAAGCGTTACGACCCGAGCTAACTGGGCTAACAGTTCCCAGGCCGCAGAAGTGTGATATTCTTCTCGGCGAAACGTTACAGGATGTTGCAATATCGCTCGAAAAATTCGAGACGCGGATTCCACGGAATTACAAAGTCTTGGGAGTTTTCGTTAAATTTTTTCCGTGTATTTCCATGTTTTTCCATGAATTTAATTAAATTACTCTTGATTTATCTCTTATACCACTTAAAAGTAATTGAGAAATTAAACTAAATACCTATAAATTATCTCTTTATAGTCTTATATAATTATAATAAATATTTCGCAAAAAATGCATATCAATAAAAGGAAAAAATTTTGTAGAAAATTGTTTTTCTTACAGTTTATTTGCTTGCAATATATTTTTTTATATATGTATATCTAATTAAGAAGTAAATAAATCTGATTAGTAATTAATTTATATTTTACTAGGGACGATTAAGGTGGTGAATGTAAATTTATATCTGATATTTGATATAAAATATAATTAGCGCATAAAATTGGTTTATCGCACTTAAGAACTGTATATAATAATTGTAAGACCTTGGAGTAATTCCATTTTAAATGACCGAATGCCTTTTGCACGACCATTTTTTATTTCCTCGATAATTATTTTACATATTCCCTATACTTTTAAGGGTACAAAAATAATTTTTTCAAATTTTTCCACACATTTTTTCCGTTCCAGATATAAATAATGTAACTCGTCTCGAGGGGGCTATTTGAGCAAAATTTTAGTATTATTCAATGAGTCATAACTCTTTACTGACCATAGCCTTTTCTGATTGGAGTCTTTATTTGCAGAATAAAAACACGGTCGTCGAACTCGCATTGATCGCTATCCCGTTACCACGTAAAGATCCCAAGAGATTCCTTCGGGATCGACCCTTAAATCTCGAACGCCCGAGTCAGCTGTTCGCCATTGTTTCCACGAATATAAGCACCATCTTTTTCTTCCTCTTCGGAAATATCATGCGATCATAATAAAATTCTAAGAGGACGATCAGCGAGACCTTTTTTCTCGCAGAGAAACGAGCGTGGAGTTTCGTCAGGATCGTGAACAAAGGGACCGGTGGGAGCCGAGGATTCTGCCCGTTTCTGTATGGGTGCGATTCTAGAGCCGCGCGTAATTCCGGAGGAATTATACCGCTCGTAAAACGGTAACGGCAAACGGTGGGACATGTAATTCGTTGCCGTCTCGGGGCCCATTGTCCCACCTTATTACTTTAACGTGCAACGTGGAATGACTCTCGACGTGATCCTGCAGCCGGGATATGAGGTCTCTCCTTCGAACATTGATCTTTATACTTTCGATAAAAAAGCTGTTTAAACCCAAGTAAATTTGTACACTTGATTAAGCAGCATTAAAACAGATAGTAATTTCAGTATGTAAAGGATATATCATATACTTAGAAATTTTTTTCAAAGTCAACAAAAATCATAACATAAAATAAATGTACCAATGCCGAGACCGCCGAGACAATTAAGACCTATGTCTGGACACCTTTATCATTTTTTAGTTTTTAAAATAAGTATAACGCGAAGCATTCTGCACGTTTATTCAAAAAAGATAAAAGTACTCGGAGCCGAATGAGGTCGGTGTGGGGCCACTTACTCCACTTGCACGAGTCTTGGTATGGGCTGTAAATATTGGCTCCCACGCTCGTCTCTAATGTGCCTGGCTTCACCTACTGCCGAGGCCGAGATGCATCCGAGAAGTGAGTACACGATGTACGCTCGTAAAAACGACGACCCGCACCCTACTCGCCTTACTCGGCCTTACACCTTTCTCGAGCACTTTATTTCAGGCGTACCTCACGTCAGATTGCGTTCGATACATCGAGATCCCAATGTACTTTTTGAGGTGCAATCACCGATGACGCGTAGTTGCGGCGGCGCAATGTTAATCGAGATAGCAATTGCGAAATACGAACATTTAAATATGTAGAAGATCGAATTTTTTTCAAAGGAATACACATTGACAACATAATTATGATGTTTTTTTCTCCAAGATTAATATGCTGGAAGTTTGAAGTTAATGGAAGATTTCAAAAAAGAAAACTCTCTCTCTCTCTCTCTCTCAAGTCGAAATTAGATAAAATTAAGTCAATTCGGGCTAAGAGTTAATACAATTAAAATATATAATTGCATTATTTATATCCCACGTAGACTTTATATATGTATAAAAACGTGACAGACTATGTTTTTACCGAAGCTCAGAATGAATATAGATGGTGAGAGTATCTAATTTATATCAAATTATTGTTACATATTAATATATTCCTGACATCAACTTCTTATAATAATAGAAAAAAGTTTCCTTTCACCGGAGGAAAAGTCTCGGTTTCGTCTCGTTGTGCATCGAGCCTAACGAAGGGTCGGCCAAGTCGAGGACGGACGGAGCTAAAAACTGGACCGGAAGCCTGCGGCAAAAACGCACGTGCCGAGGAGTAAAATGCATCGCGAGCGGTACACAGTGACTCGCCTTGTTCTCCAGGGAAAAACACCAAGCGAGCGCCGGTGCATCTTGACGAGAGTACGTCGCGGGCGAACGGCTCGACCGCGATATTTTATTCTTCAACGTCCCTTAATTATGTTTACCACTGTCTTATCGTTATGTATAAGATCGCTATATGAATAAAATAAAGATAAATAAGAAAGGTGATAGTAATAAACTAACTAATTAAAAGGTCTATTTATTAAAATGCTGCGCAAAAATTCGACGGTAATTTAAAAAAAGTTTTAATGTGGCAATAAAATAATTAAGTATCATATATGATGATGTTTAATAATCATTGTACTACTAATTGTGTGCATTAATAATAATAACACCAACATTTCATAAATTTTTAGCAAACTATAGCAGGGGAATGCATGAATTTTTTACTTTCTGTTAGAGTTTCGACACAACTTTTTTGTAACATAAAATTTGCAATCATGCAGATATACATATTATTTTAAATAATAAAAGTTACAAAACAATTTTATATCTTATGAGCATTTGTCGTAAATCTGTCTCACCGTGAAAGTGTAAAATTGTTGTTTTTCTTGTCGAGAGATTTCTTTCGCGTGTCACATGTACGACTGTATAGAATATAGAATGTTTTAAAATGTGTGTTAAATGTCAAAAACAAAGAGACACGTTCCATGCGCGCAAAGTAGCTATAAAACTATAGTATTCGTATTCTTTAAGGTACAGAAGACCTAGAAGATCGCTGATGCGATAGAGATAAGTTTCACGTTCTTCGAATGATTTCTCTTCTTTTTATTGAAAAAGGTCATTAGCTTTGTTTCCTCGCGATTTAAATTCGAAATTTAAGCACCAAAATATTTAGCAGAACTAGACTAATCTAATATCACATTTTCTTTAAATACGTAGCTATTGATAATAGAAATTGTTAGTGAATTATTGATAAACAAATTCAAAAAAATATCAACTAAAAAAATAGCCAAAATTTGATCAATTATATTACACGACAAATAATAAAAGCGATTAACATGATAATAATACTCTCGCGCATCATCGTTATATAACGAGGCTGTTATTTTCTCATTTGGAAAAATAATCAAAATTTAATCATGATGTACATCAGCGACGTTGCAAACTCTTAAGTTGAAATGAAATACCGTTAAACCAAGCGTGTCATCGCCATATCGGTTACAGTCGCGAATTGTAATAACAGCGAGTTGTAAAAGCTTTGAAAAAGAGCAATGTTAACAACGCACTGAACAGTCACTGTTGTTCGTTGTTATGGACAAAGAAAATCGGTGGAGCAAAGAAAGAACAGAAAAAGAAATCGACAGAGGATTTGCATCGCTCTAGTTTAGATTATATCAAGCGTTTCGTCGGCGTGAACACTTTCATCCTACGCCACGGCTGATTATCTTCTTCGCTTCGTGGCGTAGCGTTGAAAACACGTCTAGATTCTGAGAGAGTAATTACGTGACGGGAAACACGAGTTCGATACTCCGACACGGCATGGGCACCGCGATAGGTACTTCTCGCAAAAAAGACTACCACGAAGACTATTAATCTCCGCCCCGCACGTTCGTCGAAATTACCTTGCCAGGCGCTGTTTAAAACATAGTTATTATTTGACAACGTAGAAATAACGTAGAAATTATTTTGACAGAATCACATTGTACACTTTATTTTTGCATCTCGACGATTGCAAACTCTGTTCATATAAGTATCAAGTAAGGAAATAAATAATACAACGATACGACATAATTAGTAAAACAGAAATAGAGTTAATACGTGTGGTGAGAGAGAATAGTATAATACAATTTTATAATATAAAATTTGAATATAATATACGTTTGTATAATATTATAATACAAACGTTTGAATAACTTACATTAAAGTTTTAATATGTACTGACTAAGTATTTCTAAATATAATATCTCCGCACATTAGATCTTGCGTCGGCTCTCATAGCCCACTATTTACGTTATTTATAAAATTATATGTCTCAAAATTATTGCTCTAAAGGTTTATACAATTATGTTGTTCGAAACAGGAATGAGATGCAATTGTTTATAGACTTGTTATCATAATAAGTGATTAGTCTATGAAAATTTAAATTTAAAATACTTGACAAAATTGTACGGATATTAAAAATTGTGCGTTATTTGCTTGTTTCAGGCGCATGTGGTCTCAGCTTTTGAGCAATCATTGTCCAATATGACCCAGAGATTGCAGCAACTCACAGCTACGGCTGAAAAGAAGGTAAAAACACTGCAAAAGTATTAATTATTTATATATAAGAATATTAAGTTTTAATAAATTATCGCGATTTGATAAGAAAGAGACCTTTTTTTGCAAAAATTTTTAATTGCATATCATGCATAAAATGATATACCACCGTTGAATTTCATTAAAAAGCAAAAAGAAATGTATAAACACGTCACATTTTAGATTTAATCGACACTCGATGCAGACGTACAATATTTTTGTCATTAAAAACAATTGTTTTTTTGCCGGCGATTTTTCAGGATTCCGAGCTTCAAGAACTCCGAGAAACGATCGAGAGGCTGCGCAAGCAGAGTGCCGAAGCTGGATTGAACAACGGTCCAGCCGCGAACAATGGTCGGCGTCATACTTTAGGTGACTCCGAATCCGGTACCACCGGCTGCACCGGCAGCAGCAGTAGCAACAATCATCATCAGGGCGCGTCGATGGCGAGACAATTGTCCGCGGACAGCGTGACATCTCTGAACTCGCTAAGCAGCGCCTGCTCGGCCAGCAGCAGTCATCACAAGAAGAAGGGCTGGTTACGCAGCTCTTTCTCCAAAGCTTTCTCGAGGTCGCGTAAGAATCGACACGGTTCGGTCTCCGATGCCGAGGACTGCAAGGAGAGCCCTGGCGGTGATCTGAGCGCTCCAAACAGTCCTAGACTGCCAACCGCGTCCAAACACGAGTCTTCGAGAGCACAGACTGCGAGGAGCAACGGCCAGAAGTCTCCCGATCATGAGAATCCTTTGTCAGGAAGCAAGAGCAGTTCGGCATTATACAAGAAAGAGGACGAAGACGTGGATGAATTGAAGAAGCAATTGAGGGAGAAAGACCTGGTGCTCACAGACATCAGATTGGAAGCGTTATCTTCGGCTCATCAGCTGGAATCTTTAAAGGACACGGTCATCAAGATGAGGGTGAGTATACAGTTTTTATTTAGAAAAGAAATTCTCATATACTATGATTTAAAGTTCAATCAGATTCGACAAGTTTAACGACTTACAGTTAATATTTCAAATTTTTTACTTACAATTAGAGAAAGAGCGTAATTTTTACACCTACGATCAAAAATATATTTTACATTTATTAATATATTTTGTGTGAATTTATCACTTCTCTCCCACAGTACGAGATGCTGAATTTGAAGCAGAACAACGAACGTCTCCAACGACTAGTGACCTCGAAGTCGCTCACCTCATCGCAGTCCTCTCTACCTAGTGATCCAGATCGACGCTTCAGCATGACCGAGGTGGCGTCGAGTGTCGCAGCGCTGTCGAACGGCGACGTCAGTTCTACGGCCGATCAACTGGAAGATCTTAACGTCCCGGTCGAACACTCCGTGGTGCCGTCGAGCGCGACAACCACGGAACCGGTTCTCGAGCAAGACACTGACGGCAAGAGGATCAATGTGGCCGTCTATCTTGGCAGTGAACGAAATTTCAACTACAATTTGATTACCGGGAGTTCCGCCGACGGTACCGTAGGGGAACCACCACACTGCGTGATCGCCAACGTATGCATCAGCAACAAGACCAGCTGGGACGCGCTGGACTCTATGGTGAGGCGTTGCTTCAAGGAATACGTTTCTCGGGTGGATCCCGTGACGAATCTGGGTCTTGGCGTTGAATGTGTCGCCGCCTATCATTTCGGCGAGGCTTCGAGGTGTGTATTTATTTAAAAAACACTAAAATAGTATAAATTTTATCTAATATCTAAATAAGATATACAATTTTTAATAATGGATGAATTTTTAATTTCATAGAAGCGCTCCGTATTGAGATTTAGCTTTTCTCTCTCTATCCTGATATAAAATAATTAAAACTTTTCTCTCCACTTCACAGATGCACTACCGATTCTCAGCATCCCGAATTGTTACCCTGCGGCTACCTAATCGGCCACGTAAAGACTATCTATCTAGTGCTATCGGGCTATTCCTGGCTGGCGGTAGATACTTTGATACCGCGCTCTATCGTTCAGCGACTGATTTCCCTCCTGACGGAACATCGTAGAGTGATTCTATGCGGTCCAAGTGGAACAGGAAAGAGTTATTTAGCTGGGAAACTGGCGAACGCCCTAGTAGACGCCGACAATGACACGAAGGATGCTGCCGCCGTTGCGACTTTCAACGTCGATCATAAGTCCAGCAAGGAATTGCGCCAATATCTTGCACACATCGCCGAAAGATGCGACTCGAACGCCGCTGATGAACTACCTAGGGTGATTATCTTGGAAAATCTTCAACACGCGGCATCACTGGGTGAACTCTTCAGCGGTCTTCTAGGAACCAGGCATTTATCGTGTCCTGCTATCATCGGTACTATGAGCCAGGCCACCTGCAGTACCACCAACTTACAGTTACATCATAACTTCAGGTATTTTCACTCTTGTAAACTATAACTCTTATTTAATCTATAATTTTAATATAATAGATACCTATGTAAAATTATTTTAGTAATTTCTAGATCTTTGGATGTAACTAAAAAGTCTTGAAGAGAGATCTTCGATAAAAAGCTAAATGCTACAAATTAATTTCAGAATCACTAGTTATGAATGTAGTGCAATTTGTCTTACGATGTAAAGTAAAATGTAATATATTTAGTCTTTTTAATTAGAAGATTAAGGGGTAAAAGATAGATTTTTTAACCTGATTATGTAATTTGTTTATGTAATTTTGATTATGTGATTAAACAGGTGGGTATTATGCGCGAATCATATGGAGCCGGTCAAGGGGTTCTTGGGACGTTATTTGAGAAGGAAATTACTGGAGCATGAACTACGCGAGTGCGCTGGGACGAGGAACGCGGAAATGGCGGCAGTAGTCGAGTGGCTGCCGCGTGTATGGCTGCATCTCAACAAGTTCCTAGAAACCCATAGCAGCTCCGATGTCACTATAGGTAATATTTACTGAAAATATTGAAAACACATTTCCACATTTCAAAAGAACCCAATTTTCAAAAGAACCCGTTATTTTCAATTTAAAATAAAACATCTCAACAATTTATTATCTTTAATTATTAGTTCTCTTAATATCAATACGATAGTAGAATCAGTGACTTTCAATCGCGAAGTTTAAAGAATATTTACGGTAAAATTCTACTGCTTTACTATCTCTAATTTTCCTATTACCAATAATTACAAATAGATAAATAATAATAATAATAATAATAATAATAATAATAATAATAATTTATCAGGACCGCGACTCTTCCTGTCATGTCCAATGGAAGTAGCTGGTTCTCAAGTGTGGTTTACCGACCTGTGGAACTATTCAGTGATACCTTATCTGGTGGAGGCAGTCAGAGAAGGATTGACGCTATACGGAAGACGCGGGAACGGAAATGGCGAGGCAACCTGGGAGGATCCAGCGCAATTTATCACGTCCAGTTATCCATGGATCTCGACGCATGCCGTGCACGGCGGCAGCGACGCTCTTCTACGTCTGAGACCCGAAGATGTGGGATACGATGTTGTCTCCAGCGGGCACACTTCGGGTGTAGGCGCCTCCAGTGTTAAGAGCCTCGGAAGTACTCACAGTGATACCGAAGGAGATCCTCTGGTCAGTATTCAGAGTAATAAAACTCGGGAACTTTAAAACACAGATATTTATATGAGAATTTTAAGTTTTATATATTCGGAAAATTGAAAAGAAGTTTCCTGAGATTTGTGAATCTCTCAAATTGAAGGATATTAATATTCATAGATGTAATATCAGAATGTGATATACGTCATCAAAGCAATTAAGCGATCTAAATAAACTGTTGAACATAGTAATAATAATGATAATTTCTATATATAGATTATTTATACATTTTTATCGTGTCATGGGAAATTATTCTCTTAAATAAATAGAACAATTGTAACAAAGAGAAAGAAGATGAAATTTACACAATTCTATTACATATCTACTGCATATTAATTTTAGAGAAATTTACTGTTTTATTTATGTTGCTTTATATGTAAGACCTATTCAATGGTAATCAAGAACCTTATTAATTAACTTATTAATCAACTTTATTTTTCTTAAATCTATTTTTATAGCTTAACATGCTGATGAGGCTGCAGGAAGCGGCTAATTACTCGAGTCCGCACAGCAACGACAGCGACTCGGTGACCTCTCTCGACTCGTCACATACACGCCACTCAGAAGATTTGAGCAGCTCGACATCTTCGTCAAGAGGCGTAGAATCGGCACTTTAAATTAGCAAGATATCATGAACAAAATTCATCGCCGAAAGGTCGAGACCCGCGTATCGACCGTTGAACACTAAAAATACTACAAAAAGTACAGATCAATAGCTCTCGCAAGTAAACAACCATTCCGATCGCCGAATTCAGATTAACAGGAAATTATTTGTAAAAGGTAATTATTAACGAGAAGTATTCCTTATCAGGGAAAATAATCAGCGCAATTTTTCTAAGATTAAAATTTCTAAGATTAAAATTCTGCTAAAAGAAAATTAGCGCTAAATTGTACTTTCGAGATAAGAACAGATCACACAAGTTAAACATTGGCGATAATCCTTATCGTAATAAACATCAAATTGCATATTTAAGGACCCTCTGAAATACAATAAGATTAAAAGAAATCACGAAACGCCAGCTATTTTAAGACCGCACTATTTTAATACCAACAATAGCTTTGTAATGATCTAAGAGGGACTCGAGATGCCTATTAAAGCTGGCCTAGTTTTATAGATTTCTACGTGCATTCAGCATCTAGGTGTGATATGTAATATTATAAGGCGAATCTTCGCTCCTAAGAAAAATAGGTGAGCCGAAAGAAATCCATTTTACGAAGATAAGTTTTACATTTTCGGAATTGAGAAAATTAAATTAAAACCATCTAGTTAAAGCTAATGATTCGGAAAATTAAATAAAAATTATTTTTAATTCGTTTTATTTTACGGAAATAAAAAATATTCCAGCAATAATAAAAAAATTACTTCTTGATCAGAGCATTTTAGGTATGTTTCAAATAAATTTTTTTATTTAATCGTATTGTCGCAATTTTTATTTCTTGAAAGAATTAGCAACATCTTAGAAATATTTTAAAAATGTGATTTCGCCGATTTCTTTCGGTCCATTAATTTTTCGTGGGGCGTACACACGAACCCGATGCAATAATTTCTACACGCTGCCGTTTGCGGAATTTTATTTTGATGGGACGCATTTTTCATTCACGACGAGATGCGACCGCGCGTAATTGAAAAAAAAATCGCATCGATCTTGTCGTTCGGTACACAGTATTAATGGCAGGTGCAAAAAAGAAATCGGTTTCGAACCGAAGAATTCTCAAAGAAGAGGTAGAGATTCCTCTCTCGTCCGACTATCTTTTAGGTAAAATTATTTAAATGCTGACAGATCTCAAGGGGTGAATAAGCAGATGACTCTCGTTCATAAAGCAGACAGAGATAAAGCGAGTAAGTTCAAAAGGATCATGGTCTGTGCAAAAATAGTCTATTTATACATACTTTGCTACGAAAGCTCTATTTAATTAAAAAAAATGTTAATATAATATATATATATAAATAGTATATATACATTCATACCTGAACGACACGACACAACGGCGCTAAAAATATTATATATATATATATTATATATATATTATACAAAAATAAAATTTCTAATTAGTTTGTAAGGTACGTGAATAATTCTGGTCATGTAACGTTGTAAATACGAAACACAATGCGAGATAGATTGCGCTAGATATGCGAATTCGATTCAAAGTCCCACACGAATGGGCCCCGATATCTCTTGCGATAATTTTACTTGCGATTTTTCTTATATATTTTACATTTGAAATGTATCATATTTTGTAATAGATAACAAAATCTTTGTATTTTTTTTTATCTCCAAAAAGATTTTTTTACATCAATAAATTAATTTTGCCACAATAAAATAAATATTTATTTTTTGTTAGAAAATATTGCTCAAGAAAATAATCATAATTACTACGATCAATTTTATTCTCAGTTTTTTAATTTGATAATTGTAGATTTATTACGTTTTAGATAAATATAATTTTTTAAAAATTAAATGGTTTTATACATTTTCATAAAAAAAAAGAATACGAGAAAAATGAAAATGTGATGTTGACTGAAGAATTACAATCACAGGAGATAATTCGGCGTTCACGAAGACTATATATAATGTACATGATCGGTGGCATGGTGTCCCCGGAGTGCGATGAAGTAAAAAGAAAAGGGGACACATCAACGTTACACACACACACACACACATATATATATATATATATATATATATATATATATATGTGTATATGTATATATGTGTGTGTGTGTATATGCGATAATACAGTCGCATTTACAAGTTTTTTACGTTTGTACGGTATTTATACATACGCTGTACACAGCGCCACACTCCAAACTCTATTCAAATAACGATAATTAACTGTGTCATCAAATAAATCGCATTCAAATCTGTCTTGTCGATCTTTCTGATTTCAAACATTATACTTATCTATCAATTTGTAAAATATCATTATGTTTCAGGAGATTATTCTTCTGCCGTGTCTTTTGATAAGAAGTATCAACATATCGCTAATAATATCAGCGGAAATCGGAAGAGATATGAGGTAACTAAGAAACAAGAATAAAGCACATGTGAAGAGAAAAAGGGCAAAGATGTAACATACTTTGATTTAAAAAGATGTGCGAAAAATTCTATATTATTCAATTCTAAACTTCCAAAATTTATCAATTTATACTGGAGGCTGCTTTATTATCGACTGCAGTCGATAGGTCCTCCCGACACGTGGGGACCCCTCTCGATCTCAGTTTACCGGTTGCGGCAAACCTCATCGCGATAAGAGAAAGAGAGTCAGAGAATGAGAGAGAGAGAGAGAAAAAAAAAGAGAGAGAGAGAGATAGCAAACCGAGCTCTTGGAGCTCTTCGCCGCGGGGTCTCCGCCGACGGGGCCCTCGCACGCGGCCGGCGGCGGCCGAGGCCGGGAACGGGGCCCAGGGCCTGAAGTCTTCCGGTGTACGCGGGAGGGGAGAGGGGTCATCTCACCCTGCCCTGTTCTCCTCCGTGTTGCCGCTGCTTGTGGGCACGAACCGCGGCTACCGCCGTCAGCGGGCAGTCTCTTATTACGCCCGCGCTCAACTCTACGCGAATTCTAAGTCCTCTTCTTAGGCCGCTCCCAATGATAACGCGAATCGCCCTAAGGATATCAAGACCCTGAAAGTCGCACCGAAATAACGGATTTTACTCGGAGAAAAGAGGAACGAGGCAAAGTTTTTAATCGTCATCGGAAGTACAATGACGATGTGAATATCGTAACTGAGTTAACTGGGGACAAGATCGAGAATAATACGGGTAACGAATGATAATGCTGGAGAACAACGTGGATTTTGATAGAGTAAGCTGTTTATAGTTTCGGTAGAGAAATGACATATACCGATAAAATCAGAGTATGACTTTATATTGAGCAAGAAAGGTAAAATAGAGTTTTCTTAAACAATGTGAATAATATGATGTGGATATCAGAACTTTGATCGAGTGAGCGTAAATTCAATCATGTCAAAGAGGCTGTTATTGATTTAATTAATAGCGAAAAACATGATTTTCCAATCTACGTGATTGAGCAGGATATTATGGACGACATGGATATTAGGACCTTAGTGGAGTGATAATCACTTCGGTAGGAACGACGTGAAAATAATAACTGCTAAATACAATAATATATTAATAAGATTGGAGATGATGATAATAGTAAAATTAAATGTGAGATTTTTTTTTAGACCGGTAGAATTATTCAAGAAATTAATTATTTCCAAGAAATTACAGTCTTCCTTTTAGATCATTCTTTTTTAATTGCAATTTTTTTTTTATCTTGGAAATTTTTTGTCTAGAAAGTCATAATTTTCTTATTAAAAAGTTAATTTTATTGAAAAATGATTAATTTAATATGATGATAAATTACAATTTTATAGGAACTAGTTACTGTCGATTATTTTATTTAATATCTAAGATTGTCACACACGAATAAAATATGTACAATAATTTTAATTAATTCTTATTAGATTATTTAAATTAATTATTTCTCTGAAAAATTTTTTTTATTCTTTTGTTTAGACAGATTCTTGACTTTAAGTTAGATAAGGAATGTCTCGAACTTATTAAGGGTGTTTTATATAACAATCGATCATCATGATTCTTGCTCAAAGAGGTATTCAGATCGGTGTTGCACGTGGAGTTTCATCGATCGGCGTAAATCGATGCTTTCTGCGAGAACGAATGAGAACGGAGTAAGAAAATCTTCCTCTGCTCATCGTGAAGAGAAGCGATTAGCGAACTCGTCGCTTTGGCAGTAGAATCACGTCGGTATTAACACGCGCGCTCTAGGAATCCACATCGGGATGCATATCGATCGTCGTTGCAATCAGTAATACTTATTCTCATTCGGAAATATACATATTTTTGAAAAGAACAGGAAAATTATTAATTATTGAGAAAAAGAATAAATTGTCGAAGAACAATTTGGTCACGTGAAAGAAACTAGTTATTAAAAAAGAAAGAATATTAAAAAAAGAGAACAAAATTAGTTGCTGAATGGGAAGAAGAAAAAGAAATCTTTATGTTTATGAAGAAAAAGGTCATTAAAGAAGAAAAAGACAATTTGTTATTGAGAAAAAGGAAATTTATAAAAAGAAGAAAGATATATCTCTATATTGAGAAAGAAATCTGTTAATAAGGAAACGGAGAGAGAGAAATTTATTATTACTATTATTATTGTTATTAGTTTTTAAAAATAAATTAGTTATTGCGGATATATTCCTCTTTACAAATTATAAATAGTATAAAGATGAACATTGCATTTCTCATATGGAACACTTGGGTGTGTACCGCAATTCCAATGATGCGGAACCCGCTGTAAACCGCGATCTCTAGGCCGACGACCTTGCAGGATAAAAGAATATCTAGGATCTTCGTTAAGTTCTATAGAAAGTAATTAAAAAAAAAAAGAAATATCGAGAACGTTTAGTTGAATATTTAAAATCCATAGTGCATATACGAGAATTTGATGTGAAAAGAGCTCAGTGATCAGAGAAAGAAATATAGTGGTCACAATGTTTGCCTAGCTACTGTGACAAATTTATTCGTGACGAAAGGTTTTAATCGACTCTGGAGAGTAGCTATTTTTGTTATCATTACTGTGTGCGCATAGTAGTTCATACAGAAGTTTGCGAGTAGTGTTCGCGAAATTTTGCACGTGTCCACGCATATACATTAAATGTACGATATGAACGACGACGTTGCTGGACGCAACGGGTGATACACAAGTAAGTACGCGAAACATTTCCAACTGATTTATTATTATTAATCGACATTCATAGTCTAGCATATATTATTTATTATAGCTTAATTCACATAAGACTTAGTCCTTCTTCCTACAAATTATACAATAAAATAAAAAGAAATTTAAATTACTTATAATATTACATTATAAAATAATGAATAGTGAATTTTATAAATTAATTTATAAATATTATTATGTAAATTGCAAGATTTTATAAATTATCTAAGTTAAACTTTAAAAAAGTGATAAAAATTTATTAATTTTTTTTTTAATTTAATTAATTTTTCACCTGACTGTGCCAGCTCTAATTCAACAATTTTTAAAACCTTTAATATATATTTTTTTAAAAGCTAGAGAGATATATTTTTCAACTTCGTACTCGATATCATTAGCATCAATTTTTTTATTCAAAATTATCCATCTTTCTCGCGCCTCTCCCTCGCTGGAGAAGAAGCAAAAATAAGTAAATCAATGCTCCGCACAAATTCTTGCCGGCAAAATCGGTGTGATACCCGGGCCCAGGACCGTCAAATAAAGATGGATGCGTCATGTGGCCGGTATTTATTTTTCGCGAGTGCAAAGGCAAACGCGTGTTGCACGAGTTGCCAGCACGAGAAAGAAAAAGTAAGAAAGAAAAGGAAGAGGAGAGAAAAAGGAAACACCATGGAAGCGAGCAACATTGTACCCGCATATATAAATCAATCGTGACTCGAATTATAGCGCGAGAGTTTGCGCGATTGATCACTAAAATCGATTTTATCGCTGTGTCCGGTCGCATTGAAATTAATATTTTTAATTGTGTGTGCGAGAGACGATTACCCTCTCCCCTTCGTGCCGCCAAATGTGCTCTGGCGAGATCTTTCTGCGATTATGGTTGCTGATCAATTTAAGTGCACAGGTCGAAGAAGTTTCGGTCTCATCCTTTCCCCATGGAGAAACTTTCTTCAGTTAATTAAGAATCACTGTGTACTTTCGAATTACGCGTGAAGCTATTTCCAGATTATTTATTCTCAGACTTATCCTCCTACAGGCCTTTAGTTTCTTTAAATATACTACATCTTCTTTGATGCAATAGGAATTCCCAGTCAAAATATTCAAGTATGGAATCATCATTTATGATTTAAAATACATAAAATATATTAGTCTTGAAAAGTTTAATGCGTAATAAGGATACTCTTTATTAAAATTATACATGCAATAAAAAAAGAACAGAATAAAGACAACGAAAGAATTTATCTTTTACGCTTTGAAATACATCATAAATTATAAAAGAATATTATTAAAGTGTTAAATTATTACAATTAGTCATTATAATAAAGAGACGTCCCCATTTTAATTGTTAATAATACATAATTTTAATTTTCAACATCCTTGCTGCTCGTCATTGGCCGTTAACCTTGTCTCTTTATTATATATACACGAGCTTGTTTTTCTTTATTTATTAGTCATTATAATACCTATAATGATCTGGATTAATATTCTTATTGCTTTTATTTTTACTGCTATTCTAACATTTTATTGCTACAACTATTAAAATAATAGCAAACCTATTTATGTCTTAACCAGTATCTTTAAATTCTTTGAAAAGATTTTCTCTCTTTCAAATTGATTTCACTAGTTTTATCACTATTCGAATAAAGTCGTCATTTGGATCGCTACTACCATTTTCGAAAATAAATTGCTCGTCCATAAGGCGCATTTTGCACTCGGCTGATAACACACACTTCGGTTAATCGTTTCTTTAATATTCGAGATCGAATTCTTGCACGATGATTAAATCGGGTTCTCCAGACGAAAATGTCTTATTTCTCTTTTTCTCTAACTGCCTTTCATTGGCACGGGTCTTGAATCACCATAGTGTGAAGGTTCAGAGTTCAGGAACGTCTACCTACTGACTAAAATATATTTGAAAAAAAATTTGTGAATGAGATAATTCTGGGGTTTCGAAATAGTTGACACTTGCGAATTTTCACTTTTCTAGCGTGACTATTCGACGTCGGTAATAAAATTTATAAACGGTTTAAAAGAATAAACATGTTATTATGGCAATTATTGTAATATAATAACTTTGCCGAACATACGTTTCAATTAATTGTTAAATTGTAATTATTTGGAGCAGGTAAGGTTTTATTATGGAAAAATTTTATCGCAATTATTATTGTTATTCTATATTAATCATTATATATAAATATATAAGAATATTTATTTTATATTTTAACTTCATTATATATATATATATATAAAATGAAAACGGAATATATAAAGTCACGACAGAACAACGTCCCTTTTGAGCACATTCATGCGATAGTCGAGCACGTTTAACAATTAGTATTCAGTCTGCTTGAGACACCCAGTGTAAGCATGTATATATAAGATACTGGCTTCCTCGAGTAAACTTGTTTATCAAGTTACACATGGCGATCGCCGGTGATCTTTGCTGGGAAAAGGACGAGAAAGAAAGAGACGTCTATGACGGGATTTTGTCTACGTCTTTTTTTCTCATTTTTGCCATCCAGTATTCAGCATAAGAGAAATATACGTTAAATACGTGAACATCGTTGAGTAAATTTTATTATTTCATCATAATCGTACATCTTTATGCCAATTTTATATAGCATAATTTTATATACATTTAAAATATTTAAAAAATGTACATAATTTCTCTCTAATTATATAAGAAATACTTAAACCATTTTCTACCCTAAAATATATTTATAATTTCTGATATCTTTTCAGAAGTGAATCCTTTCTAAAGTAAACTCGAGTTTGTTTTTAAACTGTCAAGATAAATCGTTAAGTTTCTTTATATGGCTTCTAGATCAAGTTTTCTCACTCGGTCTGCAATGCAATTCATAAATCATCAAATTTTATCATATTCTTTTTCTTTCTAGCACGCATACACCATAAAAATATTTAATATTAATTAATGTAAAAGCATGAAAATATGTAATATAATATATATAGCAAAGAGCTCTTTATAATTTTTAAGATTGACCACATTCAGTAATTTCTCTCGCGATTTGTTCTCTCACGAAATTCTCGTCAGTGACTCTACTTTATGTTACAAGCTCCCCGAGAAATTATAATAAAATTACAATATAATTGTAAGATAAACCGCCGCTGTAAAATTAAAAAACTCATTCTCTGTTATAAACAATTAATCAATTTTAATATCTTGATACAATACTATATATATAAAACTCATTGTTTTTATAGTTTTTATGTTTATGGTTTAGCGCAAATTATTTTTATATCTAATTACGAAATTTATTTTTAAAATTGAACAAAATGGATATTTCTGCGACCGATAAATTGGCGACCATTTAAGCAAATCGTTTCACTTTAAGCAATGGTAGCTTACACAAATTATTATGACATGTACGTGCCATGCATCATTTTTTTGGAGCAACGATGAGTTTAACAAATTATTACAATGATGGATCACCTTGAAAACAATTCTTGTTTCTTCGATGCGATTATATTTCAGTATTGTGTGGGTATATTTCCTTCGAGTAGAAGAAATCCTTCTGGAGGATGCACAAACTGCCGAGGACTTTATACTTGTACGGCGCCGTTTCTTCTTTCCATCTCGCCACGCGAAAAAGGGAGAAAACAAGTTGCAGCGGGAAGGACGACTAAAACGCTACTAAAAGTCGACCGGTTGGCAAGAAGCAAAGGGTAAGAGAAAGAAGAATAAGAACAAGAGGAAGAAGGGAAAGAAGAAGAGAAGAAGGAGGAGGAAGACGAAATCTCTCAGGGAGCAAGACGATCGTAAAGGCAAGAACGACAGAGACAAAGAGGCGAATCTTAATGAGGCAGATCTTGACCTCTCGCATCGCGCGAGGATCTCATCAGGATTCGCGGCCGAAACTCGAATCCTTGCTTCCTCAGTCCGGCTCGCTCTCTGAATTCGCGAATTCAAATACATTAGCGCGATAACACATAAAATAAAACAGTAACAAGAAAAATAATCAATTTTATAAATTTCTAAAAATAATAATAAATTTAATTAAAAATTAAAAGGTATAACAATACTGTTTTTATTTTGTGAGAATTTTTGCGTTTTTTTCCAGAAATTTGAAAATCGTTTTCTACGTAAGTGGAACTCATTGTAAAAAAGACAGTTCAAGATATCTTGAGAAAAATTATTAAGTTAAAATACTATATATCATCGTAAAACAATGCAATGTTCCGAACATTCTTAAAATCTTTTCCTCCAAAAATAATTTTTTTATTTATTTTTTAGAGTAACCGAATGTGTCAATGCCCATTTGCAATGTCTATTTTAAAATATTGCCAGTGTCCACGTGAAATTATGAAATAGCTTGGCAGCAGTGTCTTTTCGAAGGGTTAAGTCGCGGGAAAGGAGAATCCGTTCCTCTTCTCCGGGCTATTCTCTTGCTCAACTCGCGCGATCCGGTTCTTTGTTGCGCGACGGACGGTACTTGCTTGAGATTGATCGCGCGATGGTGGGCTTAACGAGGCACGACGGACCTCAAAATCTGCTCGATAATTAATGAGAATCCCCGCTCGAGCGATGTAACGCAACGTTGAAATGCAACGACGAGATATGCAACGAGTATCTTCGACCTGGGAGCGTGCGCTGATTTGCCGAAAAAGAATATTGTATTTATTTTTCGCGAAGCTGCAAAATAATCAATAAAGCCAGTATCAAGAAGATTATTCAAACGTATCGTATCGATGAAACAGATTATTGTTATTGAATTAGACAGAAAACTCTCCGAAAATTTTAACGAAACAAAAGCTGTCTTTTTTTTGCGACTTTATTTTTATTTGCTAAATTTATTATCAAGTTGCGTTTTTTTTCCCATTTTCTTATGTTGGAAACTTAAGTATCTGTTTGCAGTTTTTTTAAGTTCCGACATCAAATACCGTTAGAAAATTAATATGTTGTTGACACAAAGAAAAATTTTCTATTGAAATTTTATTCGGTAACTCGCCGTACGTACGTATGTCCCGTTTGCCACGTAGCTATGCATCGATGGACAAATTTAAATGATCTTTGAGTATTAAAAACTTAATAGAGTTCTTTCTTCTTAATTAGAACATACTAGAGAGAAACGTTGTAGATTCTTTCGCCAAGAGAGAACTTTATTTCAGCGTTTTTATTTGTCGTTTGTGCCATATTATTGCGCGTAAAAATGCAGCGTCGGCGGATCTTTAGCGTGATGCGCATTCTTTATGCATGTGTTCTCGTTTAAATGCAACGCACCCCAACGTCCGTGCGAAGTAGGCCACGCCAAAGTGGTCCAACCTGTATAATCATTGGCGTATTAACGTCGTGAAAAATCAAGGCCGCCGTTGACAGCCTTATGGCCATCACATGTACGATGTGCTCGTTAAAAGCGCCGTTACGACTTATCTTGGTCGTTGAATTATCCGTGAATAATAGAAATAAAAACTGCGTTAAATTAGTAATTAAATTTTATTAGAATCTAAATAAAAGTGCAATTTAAGTTGCAGTACAATCAAGATTAATACAAGATTACAAGAAAATTAACTAATTAATTTTAATAAAATTACAAATCACGCACTTTATTTTTTGACATTTCTCAATTAAATTGCAATAAAAATTTCAATATATGTATCTATATATTCGATATTTTTTATTTTATTTTGAGATTTTATTTTCCTATTTTATTTTCGATCCCTTTTTACCTCATTACGGATTGATGTTTAATATCAATCTCTGAAGAGATATAGTACGGGAGATCATCCCCAAGAATATATCTCATGGATTCATTATAACGTTTGAAGAGAACCCTCGGACGTTCACCTCTCTCGTGGCGAGAGGACTGGCTTCCGGTCCTCATGGAAGAGGCTAACGAACGCTAAATCGTATCCGACGTATGATTCCTGGTGTCTCTTTACCGCTACAAAAGTAGTCGCTCGCGTTGCTCATTTCCGTCATACTCATGAACACGACATGTGCATAAAGAAGATATGAGAAATAGAAGGATGTTTTCGAATAATCTCGGAATTACTTAATTTAATTTTGATTTTACATTCACTTGATACTTGATACTTTATCTCGACTTCAATTTAAAATTTAAACTTTGTACCGCAGACATTTCTTTAATACTTAATATTCTATAATTATATATCAACTTAAAAATTAAATAAAAATTTTTATCAAGAAGGATTGTATCCTTACATATTTATGAAAAAGCTCTTGCGACTTCATACGACTTCTACAATCTAAACTTTTAAATTTAGAAGACCGTAATGTGTTCGGTTTTAAGATGATGACAATCGTGGTCACGATGGATTGCGCTGGTCAGGAATTGATTGTCTCCAGGAATTGAGAGAGAGAGAGAGAGAGAGAAGGGGGGGCAAGAGAGGAAGAAGACAAAGAAGAGAAGGAAAGAAAGGAAAAGAGAAGAAGCGACCTTGCCGGCAGCTTTGAACTGGTTATGTCAAATAGCCAGCCGGCATTTGTATGCGTATGGCGTGTTGTCTTAAACTCACTTATATATGGGTTTCCTGCTGAGAGGAGGATTTGACAGGATTTTGCTTCTTGTTGGTTTTTTAAGCATGCAGTCACTTCCGGTTTTGCGTGTGTTTCGTAGCCATTATATATGTCCGAATTGAGTTAGTTAAAGGCGTGCTTCTTGCTTACTCCGTAAAACCCAAATTAATTTCAATTAAAGACAGACTTCCCGAAAGTCTTACATCTCGTCTGAAGAAATAAGATAAAATCAGAATGTGGAATGTTTTTTTAATTATATAAGGAAATTAAGTACTACAAGAGAATTTTATTTCAGTTATAATATAAAGATTTTTTATTTCGACTCTTATTTTAATTTCCGGGAATTTAATTTCGCTTTTTTGTTCTTGCTAAACTATTGAAAAAAAAAGATTAAAGATAATTTTAATGCAATAATTTTTTTCCTATTTTTTGTGCGTTTTGAGATAAAAAAAAGAAATAAATTAATTTGACGAAATTTAATGAATTCATTCGAAGCTCTTCGCGAGTCGATTAAAATGCATCAGGAACCGGTCTTCGAATGCTGAATTTTATTAAGTCTCCGCGAAATACGCTAATGTATATGTACTTAATTAGACGTTATAAACTTTGAACTCGCATTTGCATAAGCTGCCGACCCGAGCTTAGTATCGCTGACATTAATCTGTTACTTATACGCGACAAACAGGATAGAGTGAGAGAAGTAACGAACGCGGAGAAGGAGGACAGGGGGGCAAAGAAGGGCATACCGAATCCGTGATATTTCGCTGTGTTCCGCATAATTAGCGATACTAATTAACGGCCGTATATCCTCACGCTCTTGTCAAACGCAATTACGCGAAGTAAACATGCCCCGCGGACACCTTACAAGTGAGCGGGTGTCTCATGACCTTTTCAATATTATTTACATTAATATGTAATCAATAATCATGTTAACTCAAGGATTGGAGAAACGTAATTTAATTATATATAATTGAATTTTTCACTTAAAATTTTATTTAACATGAAATTTATGTTATTTTAATTTAAATATTACAAAAAATTCCCTTTTTATTTAATATAAGTTTGAACAAATTGTAAAAAATTATGGTAAGAAAACTGGCTATATTATATAATTCATGAAAAATTCATTTAATATTATTCAATTTAGGGGTTAATTTAAATTTTTTAACTGTGCACATACTTTACGCATTTATTTTACTTTACGCATACACGTGCACATGTAATTCGAAAGAGAATTAAAAAGCGTTTAAAATTATTTGACGTATTTAAAAGCGTCACTCGATATAAAGCGGCGCGATTAAAATGATAAATCCGCAGGTTATAGCGTGAAATCCACTGGCATTCGAGGTCACCGCTTGAAGGTAGATCACCTGTCGTTACCTATTAGTCAAGGGAATTTTGTAATTATTAGTTGCTCAGTCCATTAGCGTTAAGGAAACATCCCATCCGAGCCGCGTCATCGCGCCTAGAGCCAAGCAGAGCGGCTGTTCCTTTATCCTCCCTATGTTCGAGGATTATTTTAGCGAGTCTAATGAGTTTTGATAGTCGGCTACAGAGATCCCGTTTAATCGCGGGGTGTCCTGCGAGCGTGTCCGATTGCTACCGTTTCGCATAAGCGTTAGTTTTATGTAGAATAATGCTGACATCGAATAATGCAATTACGCGTTTTCATCGTGACAAGGAAAAACGGTGCGTCGGATTAAATCGAGCGTCACGAATGTTAAAAGGATAGCTGAATATAATAACTCTTCAATTAATGGTTTCATATTTTACATGAAAATGTGGATAACGATATTATTTTATGGGTTACAGATGCGTTTACAAATTTATTTTACGCCTATAACAAATTTTAGATCTGCAGTTAACTAGTATTACAAAAGTATTTTCAAGGAAAAGAGAAAATTTTGTGTTGCGAATGGCTACGTTTTATTATAATATAAGCATAAAAGATATTAAAATTAGGTTATATTCCTTTTAAACTGCGATTTTCTCTGTTGCAGGGACACGGTCTTTTTCACAAGCTAGATGATGTTTGCCAAGTTTTGCAGACAAGTTTCAAATGGTGAGTGCTTAAAAAAATCCTATCTACATATAGTATGCCTATATATTTAGTCCATGGATTTGCTTTAGAGCAAGGACTGTATATATTCGCTGGTTTATTCATGTTTTAAATAAAGAATGTAAAATGCAAGGATACAAGACTTAAATAGTAATAGTTATGCTTATATTTAAAAAAAGTCATATATACTCTTCAGCCACGCCTATGATTGTTACAGTCACAGAATTTATATAGATGAAGATATAAATATGGCAAAAGCGTAATACTATATAATACTAACATTTTGATTGATAAAATAACAAGTGATGAGATAAACAAGGAAGTGATCGCTGTATCGATTAGCATTTATTGTTAGAGGATTCCTAGAGAGATCTCTGAGAGATGCGAGTTTGCGTGCCGAGGTCACGGTTCGAAGAAAAGACGTGAGAACGGGAACGTCCTCCTTCGTGCTTTAAAGCCGCGAATTAACTCCTTTTTGTTTTTCGTCGCGGCCGCGGCAGCGTAGATTTTCGACATCGAAATTGCTCAGCCACCACCGACACACCGGGGGTTACGACTTCTCGTAACGAGACCGCTTCGCTTATTCAGCTGAGATAAAAAGTCGTGAGAACTGCCTGAAAAAAAATTCTCTGTTCGGTTTTACGAGTATCATTTTAAAAAGATCGGCAGGCAAATTATCTGTTTCTTTATATATATGATATAAACACACAAAAATATATACAATACATATGATAAATATATATATATATATATATATATATATATATATATATATATATACTGCACATTCATACGTAATCAAAAGTTAATCTTCTTTTTAATATTATAATATATATATTATAATGAGTCATTATTAATGATCATGTGTTATATTAATAATAATTTTGTTCAAAGAATTTAATTTGATATGAAACTATGAAAAAATAAAATTATAAAATTATAACAATGTAAAAAATAATATTTAAAAATTAACTTAAATATATATATATATATATATATATATATATATGAATATATCAATTATATATTTATTAAATTTTTAACAATTTGTACATGAGAAATATTTTATTCCGTATATATAGTTCATACAAATCTTTATAATTACAATTTATACTTTTAATTAGCATAAATGTCAGTATTTTGATGAATAACTCTGAATAGCGATATGATCTTGGAATCAAAAAGTGAAATTTGATTCAAAAGTACAGTTAACGTAAAAGTGCAGAAACAGTGAGACAGTACGATAACAGTAAAAAGAAAAAAGAACCTTATTAAGTTGTCCTAATTAACAAACTCTCTTCCGAAGCGGCTCTTAATCGACATCATTAGATTCGACATGAAACTCTAACGCTAATTCCGCAATTGAGATTTAATTAACGACTTAATTAATGACTTTATCGTGACAATGTTGTCTCCTGGGAAAATTATGACACAATCCACCTGCGCGGGACATTATACGTCGACGACAGCGTATTTCTGAACGTTTACGAACAAACAACCGCAAACCCATTTGGAGAAATACGTTAATCGCATAATTATAGTCACAGGAAATCTTTAAATTTCTGAGATTTCTCGGAATTATGTTTTTAAATGTCTCTCCTCGCAATGAGATTTAATTTAATTGATTTTTGTATATTTGTCATTCTTTTTCTTATGGGAACAATATTCTTTAGAAAAACTAAATTAAAATGGAAAATAAAAATATTATTCTTGTTTATTCGTTATGTATATTATGGAACAGAGATCATATAACATATAATATACTATAACATTTATTTTGTTATGCAATTTAAAGCTTAATTGTACGAAATTTCGGTTTAATGTACCCCGTGCGGTAAGCCATTTGACGGGTCGTTTCTCGTGAAGCATAAAAACGATCTCCTCGGGACCCCTGTTTTCCGCTAACTTGCCGTCGCAAGAAAGGATAAGAGAAGAAAAGGGTTCAAGACCCCGAGGGGAACTCAATGGGAAGCATAGCAGCGTGTAGCAGTGCCGACTCTTTTAAAGACGTCGGCGCCGCTTAATTAGCATGCTAATTAGTTGCGCGAATCTCGTGACGCGGACGACGATGAGGATATACACCTCGTTCAGAGTGCATTCTCAGGCAGGACGTGGTCTGCAGTGATCGATTCTCGCGGCACGACCGTCATTAATTACTTTATTCGTGATTAGCGACCTCTCGTCAATTAGTCGTGCTCTAATAATTAATCAGATCGATCGTAGTTATGTCGAAAAACGATTATTGATATTATTTTATTTAGAGAAATTATTAAATTTAAAAAAAAATATTGTTTTTAATTATTAAAGAGTAATAACGTTATTAGTATTATTATTAGCATTAATAATATAATCATATAATTATAGAAAAAATAATATAGATAAAATTAAATCAAATTAAACTTTAGGGAAGAGGATTACATAAAAAATTTCTTTTATGACGATCTTTTAGAAAGGAAAGGAAAGGGAAGACGCGTAATTAATTATCGTAGTGACTGCGATGTTGCGACGTTCGTGAGCAATTAAAATTTTCTTATCGCCCTTCGCATTACCATCCGAAATTAACTTCCTTACTGAAGCGCTTTACGAGATTCCTTAGGAATTTAATCGACTATCAGCATCGTGCAGCATTGCGAGAAAAGAATGGGAAGGAGCGGCAGCTAATAGATGCCTAATCTCGAGCGCATTGACCGATTGGAAGTGAGATAGAGCGATATAGGGATGTCGGTGCTAGGTAATACCGAGTATATCGAAACACGGCATCGGTCGTTAAAGTGCGCGATATAAATAGGTGTTCCTGTGCGTTTAACAACGCCGTAAAATCGTTAGGCCGTGCTCATTAACGCGTTCTTTCTCGGGCGTTCAATTCACCGTTCCGAGCGCAACCTCGACAATTTCCAGATAAGCAATGTTTTACGATCATTGTCTTTCATTTGTCCGTGTCTCTGCTCGTTGAAAATTTTAGAACGATCTAACGCATCGCTGTTGTTTAAATGTAAATTATTATATCAACATCTAAATAGCAGAATAATGACTGATTAGAAATTGAACTAAATTAAATTTGACTTCTTTAAACAAAATGGTAGAATTCATGTAGAATTGAAATAAAACTAAAATATCGAAGTGGAATTAATTTAGAACTTAATTAAGAAATATTCGGATAAATTTCAAATCATAAATTAAAAACCTGGTGCCTTTATTAACTTGAATAATTTTTTTATTTGCTAATGAAGATTAATTGCTGACGATTGAGCGTATCGTATTTTTTCTCTCTCTCTCTTTATGTCTTTTTTTTTTCTTTGACCTTTCCAAACTTTTGATGTCAATGATCAAAGCGCGGCGCGGTTTAATTTTAAGCACGGTTAAATGACTATATCAGGGAGAAATGACAAATATATATGTCATTTTCTCAATTGAGGAATATTATTCTTAATTAAATATTCAGTTATAAAATCAAGAAATTTAAAAAGATTTTTTTCCACATATTTCAATCAATTTAATTTATCATGATAATCTATAATCCATACATTTTTCCTCAATCATTGATAGTGCTATCGGTATCTTTAAATATCCGACGCTGATTATCTGAATATTATAAGCATTAGCGGATACTGGCGAAAGAACGACATCGAGAAAGGGCATACCATATGGTACGTTTCGCGCCGAAGAGCATTGTCCGCGCAGCGGGACAACGATGTTTAAGCGAGGCCCCTCGCCCGGGGCGAGATGTGCCTCAAATTGATTTGTTGTAAGCGATACACGCTACCCCTACGGGGCGAGCGAATGGCACAATAATTGGCTACATAAACAATGACCGGCGAAACGATTCCTCACCGTCTCGACACCGTCTCTTAAACGCCGTTATCTCGCAACAATGTGAGACACCGCCGCGCGCCGCTCGTATCAAATGAACATACGAGTGGAGCGTGAACTTGGAATAAGATATCGCTAAAATACTTGTCATTTGCGTCATAATTGAGTGAAACGGTTGAAACAAATGTATTATCAACAATATGGTTAGATTATACATACATATATACTTATATATGATATAATTTACAATATAATTAAAAATGTGTATTATATAAATAAATAACACATTACATATATAACTCTCTAATTAATTTAAATTATATTGCAAATATAATATTTGCAAAGAAAATCCGAAGAATTCTTCCAACGAATACTACATAAATTCACGAATTACCTCTGTCAAATATTTTTGTGGCGGGGTTTAATTAATTGTAATTGTAGGATTTTCAAGACTTCGAGACCATAAGCGCATAGGACGTCGAAATCTTCCAAGGCGTTCAAAAGATCGCACTATTGCCATCAGATTGGCAAAACGGGTCAGATTGGCTTCATGGCTGAAAAGTAATTGCGAGATCCGAGATATATCGCCGGCCAGCCGCTACGCAATTTGGGCCTACACCTGGCCCCACTGCTTCTTCTTTTCGCCGGAGAGTCGAGAATATTTTCGCGTATAGAGATCGAATCGTTCGAAAAAAAATTTATTTTAAAAATGTTCGAAGCAAGTAGTGGCATATATTCCGCGGATACACGAGAAATAAAGAAAAGAGATATTTTAAGAGAGAAGAGGAGGCCACCCCCCCCCCCCATATCGAGTTCATGCGCCGTTGAAGCAAACCACAATGAATATGTATCAAATTTATGACGCGCGGTTATGTGGTACCATGCGCTTCTCCGCCCACTCACACTCGCGTGCATATATGCTTCGTGATTTATGCCGATCGTAATGCAGACGATACACGAGCCGAGAACCTCGAAGAAAAAGGAAAATTATCCTCTATTTTTCACGCCGTACGTTTCAATCTAATTAGGAATTTTCATGATTTCGAATCTACGTTGCTTCTACGAGAGAGTCGAGAATATTTCTAACGACGAGTTTCCGATAAAGACAAAGCGTATACAATTAAATTACTTACAAAACATCTACGTTGTCATGATGAAAATTAATACTTAAATTAAAATTGCAGACTTCTTTCTAAATTATGCTATAATGTATTTGACATTCATCATTGATTCGACGTAAAGCATATATAACTTTTGAAAAATGGCGTCTATACGATTAGCTATTACGAAATTGGCAATTTCATTAAGCCTAAGCGACGAATTCCGAGTCTTTGTCCATTTCGAGAATAAATTTAAATAAGCTTAAATCCTACCACTATATTATTTTTATCAACTTGACAATAACTGAACAATTAACTACAGAAATTATTTGGTTTTTATTATCGCTAACAGCGTCGTTCTGGATTTTATCTTCATTTTCAGGATTTAAAATATTTTTATAAATTAAGATTATGTTGTATCAATATCAAATAAATTAATACAAATTAGAAAATAGGAATTTCCCGCCGTTTTCTTGACCATCTAAGATATAATTAAAAATTGTCTCGAAAGCGACAGACGGAGAGCAAATCGATGTCGCCGCGTTGAAATGCGATAATAACATTCGTTAGTGATTTATCTACCATCAGAAGCACGCGCGCTTCTCTTCAATTTTCACCGACGTTAATCGCATAATCCGTTATCGAGAGATAACATCTGGATACTGAGTTCTAAATGGAGATAATTCTCTATACATATGCGCGATGATTATTTGTGCATCCGTTATATTTATTATACCATTTCGATTCCGTTAAGTCTACTTGATCGTCTACTACTTTATCATAATTTTTTATCGCACTATCGTATCTCTCAGATTATATAGAACTTGTTATGTAAAGCTAATTATATTCTGGAATCTAATGGAGGATTAAAGACTAGTTACTGACTAATTAGTAATTTAAAAAGTTGATATAAAATAGAAAGTTATATATTATAAAAAAAGAAAACTTTATATATAATAAATATTAATATAATATTATAAATATATATATAATTAAAATATGTAAGCAATGTAAAAAATAATCATTTTTCTTGATAAATTTTGAAGAGTTTTAACATTACATTTAATAGTTAAAGTATATCGAAAAGTATAAGTATTTAATTACATTTGTTGTAAGGCAAAGCTACGTCTAAAATTTTCAGCTATGTTTAAATTGTCTTTTTCTAAACATGATTGCATAAAAAATTTTAGCTATATTTGAATCGCTTATTAAATGAAGCTACTTAACGTAGTCTTAAATTTAGTCTAAATTATTTGAGAGAGAGAAAAAAAGACCATAATTATAATGCGCAATAATTTGACATTATTGGCAGATTGAATGACAGCTCGTTCATCTAAATGGATGATTATGCCAGTCCAGCCAGTCGAGGTGCACGTAGGAAGCCTAATCGTGCGGAAAATCCTGCGTGATGGGCCATCCTTAATACGTCTCTCAGCGATAATCGTGATAAGCCTGTTTATAACGGCTGTGTGACAGTACTCATCTTGGCTTTATCTCGGCGGTTATCATAAATCCACGGCGCAATCATTACGTCGTCCGGTCGGCCGTAGGCATTTTCCCATTTCTTTTTTAAATAATAATGCGCCGCCGTAATCCGGCAACGCAAGTTCAAAGTATTAACAAAACCAACTGTAACATTGACACCACGTGTCATAAATGCATGAATAATTTATCAACCGTTACTTGTTCACATATATCGTCGCCGTGTGCGATCGTTATTTCCGGCTTTGGAGATTGGAGAGAGATGGAAGAGAGTATACATAATCATATATAATCAATTAGACATACCAGGAAGCTATGTAAGTCACATATGTGTTGTTCTTATATTAACTCTAATTAGAATATAACATTAGGTATATATATAAAGTGTGTATGTGTGTTAAAACACACACACACGCGCGCGCGCGCACATATATATATGTATATATATAAAATACACGACATATAAAATTATAAGCAGAAAATTCTACTTTGCAATCTGATACAAAATTATAGATTGCCTAAAGTGGGCATAAAGTGCATGGAATTTTACGCATTACACTTAACTGTATAAGAGTACATATATAATTACTCAGAATTAACTAACAATACGTTAAGATAATATAATAATATGTCGTTATCTAATTATCGAATTATAATTAATACGATATTTTCTTAAGTTATTTTAAGTCAAGTTAAGTCAAGTACTACATTAATTAGAAATTTTCAATTGACACTCGATAATATTGTAAATATTATACACCTAAATGGCATTATACAAACTTTCATGCAGTCTTCGAGAATTAAAAAGTCGAATCTTCCTGACGGTTCGGCGCGAGCCGCGCATATCCTCGTGCATTGCACTTACACGAGCGCACGTGCATGTACGCCATATTAATTACAATGATTTCCTGCCACTTATGCCCGAGCGAGATTTAAATTATAGATATTCACTGCGGGTTCGCGGAGAAGACCGGGGAGAGAAGATCCGGAGAAGGAGGGGAAAGAGAATGGGCAGCAAAGAGGCCCGACCGGACCTTCAGCCATGATTACAGGGTGCGCGCGAACATTTCAGGAATCAGACTCGCGTCAGAACTCTCGGGTCATGGGTCAGTCTTGCCCCCGCCTCTTCTTCTTTTCGATCTTTCATGTCTCTCAATTCTTCTTTTGCCATAATATATATATTATATATATATATATATATATACATACATGTATATGTATACACACATATTGTCGTAAATATTTTTTAATCATTCTAAATCAACCCTCTCCAAGAACTCGTGAATCGGGAAAACTTTTGTCGCAATTTATTCTGGGTTGAAATCGATTTTATATAAATCATTTTGGGGTTGTGCAAGAAATTAAAAACATGTGTAGGGAAAGAACTATCGCAACACAGCCGTGACAAATTGTCCTGAGCAACGCGAAGTCGTAAATCAGAGGGGCCGCATGTATCCCCTTCCCCGGGATCTGAGCGCAATTAAATCGTAAAACGCGCCTGGCGCATTAATAAAGATTGGCTGCACCGCGGTATGGAATTTTGCTGGCGATGAAAAATTTGCCGATGAGAAATTTTTTGCGAGAAACTTTTCTTTACATTATTCTCCTCTTTCTTAACTTATCCTTAAAAAAAAAAAAAAACAGAAGAGAATTAATTTTAATATCGAGTAAATAAATTTTGTGTAAATTCATAAAATAAGTTGGCAATTAAAGCGTATGAAGCGTTATGTGTGAGACTCCTCCCCAAAGTTTTAAATTATAACGTTATACAAGGCTGGATATTTCTTGAGAAATTTTTTAGCGAGAATATCTTTGTCTTTTACCCCGTGAGGTCGTTATCGGTTAACGCGAAGACAAAGCTATCATTCGAGTTCCTCGAACCGTGTTCTCCAGGTGACGGAGAACCAGGTCGGCGATGAACACGCTCTCTTTCCCTAACTCCCTCACTCCTCCCTCTTGAAAGAGGACTTGAGCTGAAGTTTATGCGTGGCTGTTTACCACTCGGTAAATGTTATGCCGCGGTCATAACGTATATCTTGGCGGGGCTGTATGGAAAGTCCCGTACGGGATGGCCATTAGCCGCATTCAATCACCATTACACGCTCACGCGCTTTCTGCTTCTCGCCCGCTTCTCGTCTCTCTTAAATCCTTACTCGCCCAGGATCAAGGTGAAAATAACATGTACGCGCCAGTCAGGATGAGAGCCAAGACCTGTAGCTACTCATGAGAATCGATGTTCGTTTTATACTCATATCGATCGGAAAAACTTGAAGAGACTTCCGCTAGAAACTTTAGCCTGAGTTTAGCCAAACACAATTTTCGTTTTAGGCCGATCGATCGATCCTTGTTTATTGCACGACTGGCCATTTCTGTAAAAACAAAAAAAAATATCTGCTTTGGTCTTACAATTTGATATGGGAAAGGTCATCAACGCGATGGAGACCCTAGAAAACCCAACATCTTGTCACTTATCTTTTTCCGTACGAATATTTCGTTGATGAGCGGTTAAGAGAAATAATAATGAAAACACGTATGACAAAATATCCAGGGCGTTGAAAAAAATATCCAAAATTTTAGATATTTATTTTTCAATGATCGTACTTTTACAATTTTATATGCGCATTGACTAAAGAAACCAATTTAAAAAAAAATCCCTTGCCCTTTTCGGGTTTTTTAGCAAGTATTACATGTTTTCAAAGTTTCAGACTCTTTGTCTCTAACACTTTGTATATATAAAGATGTAGAGAGAGAACACATGTTCCTTTTCATATTTTTTACAATATAAATACATTTAGAAATATGATTTGTTTCGTCTGTGCTGCTATTATCACTATCTTGTTGCGTTACTTTCTACTGTATTACTTTCCTTTTCATTATGTCAGTTAAGTTTACACACACGCACATAAATATCCCGATTCTCTAGAATTGTTTCTCGATTGTTTCTCGCGACGAATTAATTCGCGATCGGAGCTCGGAGCTCGGAGCTCGGAGCCCGTCGGCGTCGGGCCGCCGCGCCGCGCCGGCTCGCCGGTGGTGTAATCGGCGTGCAAGTATTTTGGACCGGGTGGGTCCCGGTCGGATTCTCGAGTCTCTTTCTCGGCCTCGCGCTGCCCCTCAGGCTCTTCACGGTTCCCAAGGGGGTCAGAGGTCGCTGGGCCCTCCTCCGCCTCGGTTCCTCACCCCGCCGCGTCTCATCGACCCGCCACTTACGAACCGCCCATCCTCCCTCTCCTCTCTCGCGCGAAAGAGTTATTCATTCGTTCGGGCATGACGAGAGACGTCAGGGCGCGAATTTCGCAAAAATCGTGAAATTATAAATTATACTGGGATAAGCACCAGGAGAAGCAAAGTGTTGCAATTTCAAAGAATGTAACGAAGTGGAAACGTATCTTGTTCTCCGCAAGCAGAAGCAAAGGGAGGCTCAAGTTTTTGAATGGTGATCGTATATATTATATTTCATTTAACTTAACAAGCTGGAATTAATGTAACAGGATATTATAATTATAACAATTACAATAATAAATATAAAATCTTAGTTGTTGAAATAATAGTTATTTGTGCAACAAGTGCTGTAAGATGAAAACTCGCCTTCGGCTCGTGCGTCAACTTCGCACCCGGGAATTTTCATCTTTACGCACGACTTGCATACCCTATTTTATGTTAAAAGTGCGTGGAAAGTGGTCTATCACGCACGCGTAGCGTGCGCAATGGGCCACTTTCCATGCACGTGTTACATAAAAGAAGTTTAACTTACATTAGTTTTCTCCCGAGAAGTTTACAAAAGCGCGGACAGACGAGCGCTTCACTGTCGATCGAGCGACGAAGTCGCTCGTCTATCCGCGCCTTAAAAGTTGAAACATGAAGTGATTATCAAAGGTATGATATATCTATTAATTTATATTTTTATATTTTTAATTAAAATTTATGTAATAAAGGTTTGGCGTATCAATCATACGTCATCTTATTTTTCATCTTTAATTACCTTTTAATTTTATAACGATTTTAATCTTAAATTGAGCGAAATTTGTAGTTATATCTATAGCAATATCTCTATATATATAGTTGCGTGTCATCTGTCACGGACAGTCAATTAATGATAAGCCGATTTACGGCGGCAGATCTACGATTCCGATAGACAGGTTGATCTACTTTTTAGTGACGATATTTAACGGTATTTTCACTCGAATGAGTCGGGAGGGAAATGTGCCAAGGGGACGAGGGGGAAGTGCGTGCTCATCGGATGAACGTTCGTCGGTCGAAGGGGCGGCTTCGTGGGACTCGAGGCCCAAGTCGGGGTCGTTTTTGCGAGGTCTGATAGCCGACAATTACGCGGTCACGGCGATTGGACGGGCCGTTTTCGCGGGAAGCATGGACCAATCGAAGCACCGGGTATTACCTTCTTTCTCTCTCTCTCTCTCTCTCTCTCTCTCTCTCTCTCTCTCTCTCTCTCTCTCTCTCTCTCTCTCTCTCTTTCTCGTCATATCCCGCTTTCTCTCCCGGGATCTCTCTCCTCTCCTAGAGTACTACTCGGCGCGCCGCAACGAGCACGTTTAGTCTAGTCAGAGCTGCACCTGCGGGTGAACCGTAAGCACACCTGCAATCTCGCCGTCAGTGTCCGGCAATCGATGAAAAGTGCGGAAAAAAATGCGATTTTTTTACTTTCTTTCAATTATTTTTTAAATTATTATCTCTTCTCGGTTTATACCTTTTCCTTTCAAATAGGATGATCTCTAGTCAGTGTGAGTGCAAAATTATTGTTAAAAAACAATTTTCTAAAGGAGATGTTTGAGTGTTGATTGTACGTGAACAGTGATATGAAAATCTATCGAGATACTGAAGCCTGAGAGTAATGCGTTGTAATCACATAATTACGTGCGTGAATAATTGTAGGTGGAAACGTGCAATTAGGAAATATCGGGATGTTAATTTTCTAAATATCTAATAATCAAATATATAACGATAAATTATTAAAATATATTGAAATAAAATGTTATCGCAAGATTCCCGGCGTGATTCTATGAGATGTAAACATATTGATTCATAAGTGTCGTTGATTTTAACGAGTTTAGTGAAGTTTTCTGAGATCTCTCACGATTCCTAGCCACGTCGCGTCGTCTTGATAAAATGTAAAAGAATAAAAATGTACAAAAAATATGTGCGCATCTGTAAGGCTTATGGAATAGAAGTAAAAGGATCGAGATATAATCACGAAGCTGCAAGGCGTGAAACGAGACATCACTGCATCCCTGACAGCGCGATATCTTCATCGTGGTAGCGACTAGCGACGAAGTGCGTGTTAAGCCAATGGCAACGACAACGTCAACGGCAACGCGCCGAGTGATCTGGACGATAACGCGCGGTTAATCGCGCGGTGATTAGCGGCTAAATGTTAATGAATTTCCGCGATCATCGTCGAGCCCAAAGAAGCGGAAGCGGTCGCATAGCGCAGGTAATTCTCGTTCCTCTCTCGCCCGACGGCTTTTTTCTCTCGCCGACCGATACACATCGACATCATCTGTCAAACGACGTTCGTTCGCGGTATAGACACGGAGAGTCGCTCTCCGTATCTCTCGACCGTGTCGAAGAAACTTGATAAGAGCTCGCCGAATAACGAAGATTTATTGTGGCTCGGATTGAACTCTCGTACGTCAAGTTTACGAGAAAGCGGAAAAGTTCATTACGGACCGCGAAAGACATCCCCGCTGATCTTTTGTGATTTATTGGCAGTCTCGCGAGATTAGAGAAACTGGATAAACGCCTCACGCTTATATCTCTCCAGAGAATTGAGTTAGTGCGTTTACTCTCTCACGATTACAATAATGTAACAAACAGTAATGTGTAAATGTACAATGATATCATGTTAATTATAAAATAAACTTTTTCCACGCTCTTTTTAAGAAAGACTTGGTCGTCGTGAATATCGATTCTAAAAATTGACAGATTAATACTGTTCTAATCTTCCTAATTTTTTAATTGTGCGTCACATTTTTATTTCTAAAATAATTTTATACGGATTACATTTTTACGAGATGGAAAGTTAGTTTTTGTGCAAAGAACACATGGTAAGTCATTAGACAAAAATATATAAATTATATATTCATTCGAAAAGCACTTCGTAACATTTACTCTTTCGCCAAAAGTTACGCGCGTGACAGCTCCTTAGCAGCGCACGTGCTCGCTGATCACGTGCGTGCAAATCGAGTCGTCCGACATCCCATCATCCGGACGTAGGTACATATTATACATAAGTGCATCGCGGCTAAAACACGTGTGTGTGTGTCACACGTGTAATATCGTTCTAACTGTAATATCGTTAGTTTATTAATTTCACATTAATTTAATATATATCAATCTGAATTATTAGAGATTATTAATAATTCAACATTATTAATGCTATAATCTCGGTAGCGTCGGTAGCGTCAGGGTATCGCGGCATTCCTGCCTATACAATTATTCTTCTCGTCATATTTTCTCACTCGATTCGCGGATCCAACTGACCTTAATCGACATTGGGATCGCGCGAAATCGATAAATCTTCACGCCCGCGATCGCGCTCGCTCGTTTCCCATGAAGAAACGGGTCTTCCATCGCCGCGCCGGCGCCGCGGCATTCCGCTGATGCGAGTAAACGAGCAAATTCGTAGGTTGGGGTCCCCCCTATACGGGCCCTACGGTACGCCACGTCCGATCGAATCCCATAAGTCACGGGACTCGAATACTGTGTTTAAGCAACGAGCTCATTCTCTCGTCCATTATCCCCGTGCGTGTAAGGCCCCGAAATGTTTTTTCGAGGTCCTCGCCTTCGAAGGGAACGCGAAGTCGGGGCACGCAAAGATACAATACATAAAAATTATCCTTGGCCGATCCCAAATCGATCCATGAAATTTCTGCGATATTTTATATTTCTATTACGACATATTTTATTTAATTTTGTCCAAAAGACAAGCAGTTATGTGTATCTTAATTTATCTGTATCTAAATTTTTTTTTCTAAATTAAGAAACAAAGAGTTTAAACTCATATATCTATATATTGTGTAAATATATGTAAATTACGTAAATATATGTCAAATTATACGGTTTTATTAAAAAAAATTATTGATGACACACTAATAGATAATAAACAATGCAATTATAAAGATTAAAATATAATTAAATTAGAGAAGTTTTCTCACACCAAAATGTCCTCAAAAACTAACTGGTGAAGAAATCTAAAAGAAATTCACATGCTCAGATATTGTTTATAAAAAAGCTTATGCTTTTAAATTTCATGCAATTCTTAACATTTCTGATTCTTCTTACAACCTCCTATTCTTTTTTTAAACAGTTCTTCTTAAATCTGTATTATTTTTTATTTTAGGAGATCTGAAGAGGCGACATTCCTGGAGTAGCGAGATCGACCGTCAATTGGAGGAAACGGAAGCTGTAACTATCTCAGGGGAAGATCCCGCTGCCCCAGCCTCGTCGGTCAACGATAGAATCTCCAAGGTACCATACGATATCATACGAATCGTTTTCGGTCCTCTCCTTTAAAAAAGCCAACATTGTAAGCATATTAAAAGCTCATAGAAAGTCGAGGAGAAAGATATATAATTCCTTGTTGGAATATATTGATATGTGCTTTAAATCGTTTTTTTAGCTCTAATTCTTATATTGTTCGATATGATTCTAAATTTATATTAAAACATATACGCACACAACGCGCCTATACATACAATTTAAAAAAGCCACGTCACAACTGTGCATATATAGTAAAAATTATATAACAGCTTAAAATTAATGTACGCTTAGAAATTGCGGCGGTCATTTATTCGCGCGCAGGAAAGAGGCGACAACCGTAAATTTCCATGGCGCGGTAATAGTACGAGCCGGAACCCTGCGCCAAAGAGAGCTCCGCCAAATAATTCATCCCGGCGACTCGCCGCGCGGGTTAATTGAACGCCTATGAGACGCATTAATAATCCACTTTCTGTGCGAACGGGAAAAGACGGCTTCTCCACCTCCACTGACGGCGGGAGGGATGAGAATCCGGTACAAATTATCTGGACCCCCTTCCGGGTCGCCGAAGTCCGATCAGACTCGAATACGTTTTTGTCTCTCTTTTTTTAATATTATGTAATTTGGAGGGGGGATTTTTTTTCTTTATATTACGTATAATACCTGAATATTTTTCCTCTGTCATGCAAGTTTGAACATTAATTATTTTTTGCAGTATCTTTAATTTATTTGTAAAAATACGCAACATTTCTTGAAAACAAACAGGTGAGAATAAGGTGAGAATAACTAATCTAGAAATCCAGCAAAAAAATGCAAGTAAACGAGTTGCATAAGGAAGGCATTTATTTCGCAAGAATATACTCTTTCTTAAAAGATATAAAAAATATAAAGGGAACGTACGCGTATCACATCTTAGCTTCCTGCTTCAGCTTCGTTCCGAGTGGCTAGTCGCGTTCTAGAAATGCAGATGCGACGCGATATCGATAGAGAAATATCGCGCATTATTCGCGTCCCCAAATAATATAGTGATTATTAATTCTGCCGAAAAATGCTAAAAAAGAGTGCTACATATTGAACGAGTTTATTAGTTTAGAATAGCTAGAGAAAAAAATAATTAAACTACAGCAAGCTATAAATAAGAATTCTACAAATTATAATTATCTATATAATTGAGTTCATTGATCATATATATATACTTTTTATATGTTTCGTTTTGCGTTTTTTATTTTAATTAATATAAAGATTTGTATATATATATATATATATATATATATATATATATATATATATATATAATTTTGTAATAAGATTTAATATAGAAGAATAAGACCCCTATTATGAGACAGGATCCTAATATGAGATATTTTAAGCTAAAAGGCCTTATGTAGGCCCCATATTTTGATCCCACCATGTAAAAAACCCGCCATCTTATATTAGGATCCTATCTCATAATATGGGTCTTTCCTCTACTATTCTTGTGTCTTCGTTATTAAATTTTGATCTGACAGAGAATGTATTTTCCAGGAGTATGGCCGTTCGGTGCAGACGGTGGACCTGGTGGCGGACTGCCCGTTGCAGGTCGTGACGGGCAACTCGAGAACGCCGACACCTTCCCCGACGTCCGTCGCGTCGACGACGAGCATGGGGCAACGATCGAGCACCCTGTTACGCCCCAGAATCTCGCTAACGTGGGTCTTGCGCGGCCAACAACAATCTAACTTGGGTCCTGGATCTAACAACTATTCGACTATTAATGGCAGTGGAGGTAAATGTCATTTCTTTTTTATTATTCATATTTCATATTATTCATTCTTCATATTTATTTTTTAACAGTATAACGTTATCGAAAGTCACATATTGAGTAATAAGAAAGTCGCGTAAACTTTTAATAGAGCATTTTTAACATAGAAATTATATGCTACAATATTATATTATCTTGTATATGTTGATAAAATTATGCATTTCCTTTTAAAAGGTACAAACAATGATCGAGACGCTTTTTCGCGGGGCAGCAAGAGATCCTCGAGAAGAAGCGTTAAAAGTGTCAAGGAGAAAGACGCTGCTAGCAAGGAAAATATTGAGAACAAGGAGAGCATTGAGAAGCGCGAGAAGAAGATTTTGCACAGGCTTCAGAAGATCGACAGAATCGAAAAGGTACTCTAATCTTTTCATTTCCCAACTCGAGATATAAACTTTCTTTTATAGATAGATTCTTTCATTATTTTAACTTTATTATAGTTTTGAATTTAACGAGTACGTTTTATTACTTTCAAATATTCTTTTCGAAGACTATTGGCAAAGAAACAATCGGTGAGAAGCAGTTGGATAGTCCTCTGGAGAAGCACTTTGACAAAGAATTTATCGGTCTCAAAGATACGAAGGAAAAGGAGAAAGTGAAGAGAGCCGTATCCGAGCCTTCCCTAGTATCTCGTGAATCAACGTCGACACCCAACGGACGAGAAAAACATCGGCATAGGCGGACCAAACGTTCGCACAAACCTAGATTACCAAGCAGATTCGGCTACGAGATCACCGATCTCGACGCGTTCCTGACCAAGGTGTTTTTTATCTTTTATTTATCTTGTATACTTTTATAATTTTTTTTATTTCTTTATGGAAATTAGTATATCCAGAATTTCATATACTTATGAATATTATAAATATTAAAATACTGATGATTCAGAACATTGATATATAATTAATTAATTTGAGATTTAGTCCAGTTAAATTTCAACGATCGATTTAAAAACGAATTTTTCTAATAAAAATTTGATAAGGGTTTTATCAACTGACATTGTTTCTAATTTTTGACGTTATATATCAACAATATGAAATTTGTTATACTAGAATACTAGATACATGTGTTAATATAAAGTAATAAACTATAAATAAAATAATTACTCCCCAGAGAGCGTCTCTTTGGTTTTTACTGCTTCTAGACTATTTTGTAGGAAATAAAGAGTATACAATTTACAATTGTAATTTTAGGCATCCATAGAGAGACCAGCAAACATCCCAGTTGTCCTGTCTTTCCCGTCGGTATTATATCAAACTCAAGGCGGCGTACAAGATGAGATGGCTCTTCCTCTGGGTACAGTCGTGAACGCCGTCTTCAAGAACCAAACTTGGTTATATGTGCAAACGCCTCACGGACAAGAGGGGTACGTCGGCTATGCCGCCTGTTTGCCCTTGGGTATCTTACCGCAACCTACGCGAGGACCATGCTGGGAAGACTCCACCGATGTTTTTCCCCGGCCATTAGGCAAGCAAAATTTAGATTCCATTTAATTTTATTTTGTCCGTAATTCAATTTTGCTCAGGATTTTCTATCAAATAGAATAAATTACGTTTTTATCATACTTTTTTATTACATTTTATTTTATCCAATTGGCTTTTCCGTTTTCTCCATCAGGAAACATGACGGACATGGAGAAACTGCGTGACACCAGGTCCGAATGCGGAGCAAGTCGCGGGCGCAACAGCAGAATGAGACGAGGACCAAGAGACGCAGTGTCGGCGTGCGGTGAACGCAGTGTCGATCGGTTGTACCTGAGGGCAGCGGCAAACGCACGCACCAAAGGCTCACGGCACACGCTTCTGGTGATCAGGAATGACTACGAGGCGCGTGCCGCAAACGCCCTGACAGTTTCGAAAGGCGATGTGGTCGCCTTATTGAGTGACCACACGAACGATTGGTTCTGGGTGCGCTCCAGGGATGGCAGGGAAGGATTTATTCCAGCGGTTATTGCTGGACACGGTTTCCTCTGACTCCTTTTTCAATTGGAGAAATATCCTGTCTCGTTCATGAAATTCATGAAGAAGTGATATCGCCCTCTCGAAGCAATATCCTTGAAGTATTGCCAAATTACTTGAGTAGATTCGAATTCAAGAATAATTAATTCTGTAATTACGATATAAAGAATTTGGTCCCATTTTTGGAATAATAAATTGTATTATAAGTAAAAATGCTTTAGTTTCACAAATGTGATACCACAAATTCAGTATTTATATATTAAAGAAATATCAATTTTAATTTAAAAAAAATATATATATATATATATTAATTCCTTTTTATTTTAAATATATATATAAATTTTTTTTATTTATAAATAATGGATAAATAATGGAAAAAAAGAGTATGTGAACATTGGCTGTTTTAACCACTTTTGTGTTACTCTCTTTCATATTTGTCACGTAGTTACGTAGTAAGCGCAAAATGGATACGTTATATAAGACTTATATTAATGATTTCTATTATTTTTTATTATAATTTTTAATTCTTTATTTTTATTCATCTTTATTTATATAATATAAGCAGAAGGAAAAAGGCAATGTGAAAAGTGCAATTATAAGGACAAATGCATATGTATTTCTGTATTTTATCGCGCAAATATTGCTTGTATATTTGTACAAAAGAAGAATTGTATCGTATAAAAACTGTACACTTAATTAATATATTTATTTAAAAAATCGTAATCTGGCAAATTAATTATATCCATTTCATCCGTCCATAGGTTCTTTATATATATATATAAAAGTAAAATATACTGAAGATGAGCGAAGGGTGATGTTGGAGGCGTTTCCCGCCAACATATATCTCTCTCTCTCTTTGTAGAAATCTGAATAAATATAAAAAAATCCGCTCAATTTATCTGCAGAAATTTTCATGTATATATGATAATTAAAAATATATAATAATTATATTAATTCCATCGCAAGAAAGAAGGAGGAACTCCATTTAAGGAGCGTTTGTTGCTAACATCGAGGACTGTTCGGAGCCTTATCCGAATCAGACGATGATCCATACCACTATCACTATCACTACTCCGGCACCCACGCAGCCGCCGACAACGTCATACGACCCCATCAAAACGATGACTATTCGTGCACATGCGAATATGGATACGCGGGTATAAACTGCGAGAAGATGCAGAAGCAATGCAAAATCAATAAACGCATGTATAAACAAACGAATTGATTAACACATCGACAAATATATATTTGTATCTTTATTATTCGATAAAATACAGAGCAGCTAAAATAATACATAGTACGTATGAATAATATAAAACATCGTGATTGATAAAACTTGTATAAATTATAATATGTACTACAATGAGCTAAAAAATAATCGACTAGATTTAAATATACGATCGATGGTGCGTCAGAAATTAAAACTCTTTACAATCTGAATATCTGAAACGTGGGAATTTTCTATCGGTTAGGAAAAGGTAATGGAGTGAATTGAGCAGTCGTCTCAAATCTAGCTCGTGTTCTTGCCGTTCACTTTGCTTAATTTATTGCGCGATATTTTGTCAAAGAATAAAAGCCCGGCAGCGCGTTCGATGCTGTCTGGTGGCACCTGTTGAAAAAATTGATCAGATTCTTATCATATAAATTTATTATATCTTGTTCTACATTGAATAAGTTTCATACACATCGCTTATTTTTTACACTCGTGCAATTACTTCAATACGTTTAATTTTAATATTTGCTTCCAATTAATAAGCAATTGTATTGACAATTTAATTACGTTTATATTGCGACGATACACTTAAATACATACTTATAGATACAAAATGTATCCTACATAGTTTAATATCATTTCCACATTTTATAATTTCTTGAAATGCAAAGTAGTACCTGAAAATTAGTGAGCGGCGCGTTATCGTCAATCGGCGTATTCGGCATCACAAAAGCTTCCATTTCGAGCTTGCCGTCGTTGGTTTCGCCGACGATCACCTTGTAAAAGTGCGTAGGCACCGCCACATGATTCGCGCCTATCACCTCATAACGCACATATTTCTTTCCATCCGTTTCTCTTCTATAAATGCATATAACAATATAAAAATAGACAAGATTCAAAGCAAAACTGGAAACTGCCAGCAAGCAAACGCACTTGGGAAGGTACAACGGTCCCGTGCACACGTAAACGTCCTTGTAGACATTTGTCAATTTCCGAACGTGTTTCTCCAACCTGTTCCAGGAATCTCTATTGAAGCCCTTTCCAACCTGTGGTGCCATATTAGTGAGGAAGAAAGTTTGCTCCACGTGTTTCTGGTTCACTCTATGATTTCCAGCCGCCGCCAGATGACCACGATCATAGCCGCTTCCTTTGTAGTCTGTATTCTCCGATCTGTTGACATCGTCAAAATTAAGATTAAATTAATCTCAGATCAATTTAGTCTATTGAATTAAATAAGCAAACTTTCTCTTTCAGATTTCTAAGGAATAATCTGAGAGAGAATTATATATTAGAAATTCTATATTTCTTCACCTGAAGAAAGGGTGTATGCTCTGATCGGGTTTGAATTCGCACTTGGAACGATCCGCTTCCTTGTTGTACTGCAACCTTTCCTTGGTCAAGTGTTCAAACACCCAATGAGCAACTCTGTTTCGCCTGTCGTAAGAGAGCACAAAATCCTCGTAGGACCTGACATGATCCAATCCGGGAAAACCAAATTTCATAATCTGTCGCAATATTATCAATATCCAGTACGATCGTTAGAACTTTTAAAGCAACAACGGTGTTAGAAACAATTCAGCAAAATTTCTATGCGTCGACAAGTTACTGAATTAATTCCTTTCATACTCTTGATGCGACCAGATTATTTATTACTAAATCATCACATGCCAATAAATTTGTCAAGTATCAAATTATTCGTTATTGTTATCGGTGCCAGCTTCCAGCATTGCAAATTGTTTGTAATCTCCAATGATATATAAATGAAGGAGGGGAGGGGGTTAGTTAATCTTTATAATCATCCTTAATCCCACCTGCGACACCCTTGTGACGGTCGATGACACTTTGGAGCCCATATCGTGGTCGCTTTCGGCAGGTGTCAAGGGGATGGCCGCCGAAACCGTGCCGAACAGAGGCAAACCTGGCATGCTCCGGATATGCGTCGCTGATAACACGCTCGTTTCATTGTCTTTCGAATATCGCCTCTGTTCGGAGAACTTGCCCAAGTACCAGCCCCCCATACCCACGCTAGTCAGAGCAGTTAGATTAAACACTATTTGCCTCATTCCGCTCATATTTCTCTTCGTTATCCTCCGAGATCCTTCCGCGTGTAAATATCGCCGTCGTAAATACCGTATAATTATGAAACGGGGAAACGCGTCCGACGCGCGTACGTAGTACAACGCGAGGAGGACAGGAGGGTTAGGAGTTTACATGCATTATCGGGTCAAGTTAGAATAAGCACGTGTCACTGTGACGTATATACTGTGCAGTGTTCCAATAGAATTAATTTTGGTGATATAAATTTGGAATTTCCATTAGTTGTGAAAAATTAAGTATATATTTAATTTTTCTGGTCTCACACAATAAGATTGCTTTTATTATTTATATAATAATTATAGTAAATATATAATGGAAATTCTACTTTTCTACGCGTACACACGTACATTGAATGTATTTTTTTCTATTTGTAATTATTTTTGTCATTAAAATTATGGAAAATGAGCAAGTCCAAGAGGGGCAGACTTCTCACGCACTACTCTCAGATTTTTTTGTATAAAGATATTTTTATTTACAATAACATTTTTACAAAAAACTTATATACAATGGTTCAAGATCTATTTCGCGAACACTATTCTCTTTTAGATAACTTTGCGCTGCGTTGTGCATGATATGCTTTTGTTATAAACTATATAGACCAGATTTTTTATGAGATCCCATATAACTGAAACTAACTTAAAAAAATTGGTATGTTAACCAAGAGTAATGAGAGCTTACACATAATTGAATCACTTCATATTGAAAAAAAAACGTAATACATTAATAAATTTTAAGATTTTCTATTTGAAAATCTCTACATAAAATTATATAAAAACTTAATATTTAGTTATTGAAACATATCGCTTTTCATGAAAAAGAAAAAGACTAATCATTGATCTAAATAAAAAGTGTTATTCAAACTAATAAATTAATTAAATAATTTACTTTAAACATTATCTTGGTTAATTTTTTGGAAAAATCTGTGTTATAAAATTAGTATTTTATTACTGTGCAAATAAAAGTTTCTCTGATTTGTCGTTATAGAAATTCTTCCAAATTTCACAAGAAAATATACTTAATCACTGTTATTCTCATCGGAATCCTCTACCAGGATAGTGTCGTGACCGGGTAACATTCGGGGATCAAAGGTATTCTGAAAACATTTCTGGAACACCAGTCTTGCTTTCTTAGCCACTTGACACCGCGGCGGCGACTGTAGCGCGCTCTCTTCACAATTATTGCAGTCTACTGCAACTTCTCGCTCCTTCTCACGATCTTCCTCGTCGTCCGTCAATTTCCTCTTTGCGATACTAGAAAATACTGACTTTACCAGCTTTTGTTGGTCCTCCGAAATCTTTTTCCCAGTCGCCGAAGATGTACTAGCAGGACTGAACGCAACAGAGCGACGACTTTGTTCCGGCAAATTTCTTTCTCGAACACCATTTACAGAATTATTTGCAGAAACGATATCGATAGAAGCATTCCTGTTTTGGTCGAGCGTTTTGTCCGACTGATTTTTCTCTTCCGCTGGTCTTTTGAATATATCACTGACTTCAGGTTTAGATTTCTTCGTTCGACTGGAAAATTTGTTGGCGCGTTTAGACGTGCCCCTTGAAGAAGCATTCTTTCTTCGAACAGACTGTATTTGCCTGCTGACAACCGACGAGTCCGATTGACTATCACTGTCTGGGCTTAGAGTTGACAACAGCAAGTTTGTCTCGAAGGCTTGACTCTTCAGCGTAAATAATATTGGTCTGAAAAATGTAACGCGCAAGAGATCAAGAATTATTAAAATAGAAACATGCTAAAATTTTCTACTACTGGTATATCGAAACAATATTAAGAGCTTGAGAATTTGAACGTATACCTTCCTGCTGTTCCAAAACTTGCGACAATTGGAACGCCCACGCTCTCGCTGAAAGCGAGGAAAGCTCTGACCTCTTTCAAACAAAACGTAACGCTTGTCTCGTTGCCAATCGCGTAACGATCAAATTCTCCGGGACCAAGAGCCAGCTGGGTACGCGTAGTATGTACCATGACTGTGCGTAATATACGATTATAGTATTAATTGACATTAATCGACAATAATATATATTACGTTATTTTGCGTTTTATGTTTTATACATATATGCTAGGAATGGCACGCTTGATTTACCTGATGCGTCGTCCACGTAATTCCTGAACAACAGCTTAAGCGACGTTACCTCGAGCGTTATTTCAATCAAATTTTGTGGAAAATTTTGCAAAGCGTCCATTAATGTTCGACCCCGCGACATCAATTCGTTAGACATACCAGCCTTAGTGTACGATGCCTATTTAAATCCACAGTTTCATTATTCTGATATGATCAACGGTTCAGGTGAAAATTTAATCCTCGGATGTATTTATTTCCTTTTTTTTTTTATAATACGGTTATACGAAATGTTATTATTTATCAAATTTTTAGAATATATTTGGAGATGCCGTAATTGATAGAACTAACTAGGTTTTGTCAAAACCTGATAAATGATTTTTAAATTACATCCAAGAATTAAGTATAACGAAAAAATGCTTTTATAGTGTATACTTGCAACTTTTCTGAATCCAAAATAGGCGCCAGGTGGGTCTTGTTGATACCGTTTTTGTATTTTAGGATAAACACTAAATGGCAAGCATCTACCTCCAAATGAACGTGACAAGTTTCCACTTGCTTGTCCAACATATGTGCAGATTTGAAGACTGTCATTGCGCTCTGTAAATAGATTAATATCATAGATTAATATCCTGTACATAAATTTGTAGCTGAAGCAGATATTACCCTTATTGAAATTTTGCACTTTTGTGCCTCTTCTTCCTCGAGATCTCCAAGAGTGTAATAGGAGAAGAAATTTTTGTCGAATGTGAAGTCAGAGTATGCTGATTTTGCCATATTCACCGTGCGAAAAGACATAGATTCTTCTTGCGGATTCACGTATATCTCATCTCCAATCTTCGCCAGCATGTGTACGGCTTTTGCCAAGACTGTATCAATCGGAAAAAGTTTATCAGTAATTTATTGTCGAGAAGCTTCGTAAAATTATTAATCTGAAATTCTTCACTTGTATATGTTAAATATTTAGAAAATTTTTATTATTATATTAACTCGTAGTGCAGTTACGTTTTAACGAATATTTCTCGTAAATAATAAAATATGCAGTACAAAACAAACTAGTAGTGTAAATGTTAAATGAAATTGGTGATTTTTGTTTGCGTTGTAAAACAGCAGTTCTGATTTATTTACATAACATAAATTAAGAGAGTGATTTACTTTTGACGTTTCCGCCAGGTACGACGCATTTCATGTCGAATACTTTTTATGTTTCTATTATATTGCGCAGGCAATATTAGGAAAGTGTAAAATGTTTCTCGATTTAATAATAATTTAGCAGAACAACGCACTGTTCATTCGAACTTTCACGCGCGGCTATAAATAATAATAATTTAAGGTTCTTCCTGCATGGTTTCAGGATAAAAGACCAAATAGGTTATGTCATAGACGAAATAATATCGCAGATCCGCAACTGTGAGAAAAATTTTGCGAATGAGCTGGAATTGCTGGAAATATTAGCAAAATTAGAAAATTTTTTTAAATTGGAAAATTCTTGAAATTCTAGATAGATTTTTAGATTGAAATTTTAGATTCAACCTCCTTGCAGATCATGTTTCCCCGATGCCCCTGAACTCCTGCTCTTCATTTTCGAAATTTTTGCATTTGAGACTTGAAATTCTAGGAATTGCGGACGGTTTAGTGCATTTTAGTGGGGAAATAGATTGTCGAGAAATATTTACAAGATAAATGTTTCGCGTTATTAATGCACATATCTTATTTTATTTCTCTTATTTATAAAATACAAAATTTCATTCAAATATTAAAATTTCATATTTCGATAATCTTCCGCAATTGTCACGTATGCTGTACATTTCCGGTGTCATGTTTGACGTTTCTGCTATTTCTGCTGCCCTGCCTCCTGCCTCCTGCGCAATGTGCATTATATTATAGAAATATAGCAGATACTGATATCGCGAGATTATAAGTATCGAAATATATATTAGCTTAAGGATTTAATTACGAAAATCATGGTGAGTAACACAAAAATAACCTATAAGTGTACTAAATCTAAAACTAATCGTTTTATTAATCTAACCTTAAAGCGGGCGGTGTGAAACGTCATTTTATAGTTTCCGTCTGTATTAAATGTATTTAAACTTGTATCGTGTGTAGTCAGTAGCTCCTTTTATAACTAATTTTTTTATTCTTTAATCGTCTCCTACTTATGAATAAGAATTTAACAGTTTATTTCAGTTTATCTCAATAATTTATAAAGGTCAATTTCTCTCCTTACAGTTTTCTAACTTAAAAAATGTATATATTTTTATTTAGAAAAAAAGCAACTTACTCAATATAATGACATACGCAAAGATTTCGAAATCTCTTGTTCCAAAGCAGATACAAAAACAAACTTGTTGCAGCTTGTGTTGGTATTGGGGGACTTGCATATTCCACACAGATGTAGTAGCCTTCCGAGTAAATTCAAGAAGCTGCTAGTACCAGGAAGAATACAGCACATCTTGTGTACTGGCAATCTTTGTACAAAAGAGTCCTATGATTATCTCAAAACGCTAGCCAGTGATGTGCACGTAGTCAGAGGAGATTTCGATGAGGTATGCGTTATTCTAACAGTTTTATTTAATCACGTTGACACAAAAATATAGAATAATATTAAAACGTAATTGAAATAACTAGACCGTTAAATACGTCAAAGCAAACAATTTTATTTGTTTACAGAATCTAAATTATCCGGAACAGAAAGTAGTTACTGTGGGCCAGTTCAGAATAGGACTTTCCCATGGACATCAAGTAGTGCCGTGGGGTGATCCAGAATCTTTAGCCTTGATACAAAGGCAATTAGATGTCGATATTCTCATATCTGGACACACGCATAAATTCGAAGCCTACGAGCATGAAAATAAATTCTACATCAATCCTGGATCAGCTACCGGAGCTTACAATCCTCTAGATACGTAAGTCTTTTCCAAAAAGATGTACAAGTAATATAAAAATGAATATGGAAACATGTTTTTCAGAAAAAAATATTACTTTTTTCAAAAGTTTAATTCTAACAAATTTCTCTTTTTTTAGAAATATTTTTTTTAAATTTAGCCACGTGACGCAATCTTTTAATTATAAATTTATAAATTATTATCTCAGAAAAAATAAGGAAATCCCATATAAGAATCCTGTTTTAAACATAATTCTTTCTTTTTAGATCAGTTATACCGTCATTCGTATTGATGGACATTCAAAGCTCAACAGTGGTTACTTACGTGTACCAGTTAGTCGGAGACGAAGTTAAAGTGGAAAGAATCGAATATAAGAAGAGTTAGAGAAATCTCCGATGGAATCTCCAAATTACGTCTATTATAGATTATATCCTAAATTCAATACGAATGCGATTACGCGCATAAATATTCAACATTCGCCGGATACTTTTAATGTGTCTTGGATTAATTGATTAATTACTTAACGTTTAAGTATACTTACTGAATCGCATATTTGTTGCAAATAAAGCAATATCAATATTATGCGTAAAGTAAGTTCTCTCGGATTTAAAAATGGATCGATAGAGAATATCACTTTGAAAAAAGTCAAGATTTGTCCTTAATAATTAAGTTTCTATATATGATTTTATAGAATTGTTTTATATGGCTTGGTATGTAATCCCTTTATTTCCATAGAAAGACACGACACGAAAGATGGAACAATGTTTCTTTTTGCTTAGAAATGTGACGGAAAAATAAAGACGCGCGTAACTTGTTGAAATAGTGATGAGATTTAGATAATATCAAGAATTGGAGCAAAAAGTTGACTATCACATTTAATTATATTTTTATAACAAAAGAATATCATTCCACAACATTCGCTCCGACAAACGCTCGTAAATATTTATTTATAAATTAAAAGTAATAAACAATCGCTCGTTATTCTATCATTTTCTGGATTTTCTCAGGAGAGTAAACCCTTCACCAGTAAACGCCTTAAACTCGTCTGGATCTTTCGTCTGAAACAAGCGATATTAATAATGATACCACGAAAAATCATGTGCGATATAAATTAAACTCACGTTAGATCTGCATTATGCAACAAAATTCAGAAAAGAATTCTATTTATAATTTTATATGCCGCGATACAGAATTCCAACACGAGTCCTTACCTCCTTATTATTCGTTGGCTTTATGTTTCGCAGGAACCTGAGAGTGCCTATTTGATAATCATAATCGGGTATTCCCCGGACATAGGTCGGCTTTGTGGCTACAGTTTCCTGCTTGGGCGCGTCTTTGCGCTTTTTGCCGTCCAGCCGGACGCCTTCACCTTGGAAAGGTACAAAGCCAGTCTGTGCCGGCATCAAATCAGCCAGGTGCTCTATGTCATCCTCTTCCTTCTTTGTCTTTCTTACTGGCTCTTTATAGCCTACCGGTGGCGCAAACTCTACATTCATGTCGCATTCAATGATACTAACTGCCGGACCAGGTCTGGTTTCGAGCACGCACATCTCGTAAATCTTTTGATTGTACTTTATCGCAATTACGTCGCCCGTGGTTAGGCAGGCGAAGCTGCGCAGACCGTTCTCCAATACGGCCTTCGGATTTGTAATATCCAAAAAGTCCTCCGACTGTGGCTGAAAGCGCGAGAATGTTGCGACTGGTAGTGACACGCTCTCTACATTCAATAGCTCACCTTCCTCCAGCAAAAGATTATGCATCATCTGTAACAAGAGAGATATAGTAATCTATAAATTTATTTACTGCGATTTATATATATAATGCAATCCTTGCTAACCCAATAAGGTAAATAGACTTTGCCTTCGTCGGCAATGAATTCCAGTACACCGCAATGAGTAATTCTGTTGGTTTTCTTGTTGGTCAGTTTGAATAGCATTGGGTAAATGATATTGAGCCTGGTGAGCTGTTCCAGAGCAGATGGTGGCATGATTACTGAAAGAAAACGGACCGATACAAAGAATCCTTCCTGTTTTCATTTAGTTGTCAGTCGATAGCGTCGATACTCACTCTTGCCGCCACGCTCGACATCCTGGCGATAGGTTCCAGGTAACATCGACACTGAAAAGCACTTGTACTGGGTATTGAAGGGCCGCGGAATCTCCGGGAACATGTTGAACCCGAACTGAAACTGTAAAGTCATTCTGCTGAATTATTAACCTCGATTACTCTCCTTTTGAGAAACAGATCTTGAACAGATCTTTCGCGGTTCCTCCGTTTCCACTGATCTCTTCGGCTCTCTTACCATGCTTGCGGTTCGTTGATTCTCTTTGCAATTTTTCTTTCTTATGAGATTTTTTCTATAACAACATGAACTTTCAACGAGAGAGTCACAACATTTGTACTGATTCGTACGCGGTACACAATGCACACGTATTCAATACCGTCGCATTGACGCATCATGCATATACATAACCAACATATGCAAACATATAGCAGACGACGCTGCGTGCAACGCGCTTTACGCGCTGCGCGGTGCAAGGTGCAAGTGTATTTGATTGGTTCTAAAAGTAAGAGCCAATCACGTTCGACTGCTAATGAGCGGCTTGTGGTCTGCTGAACGCGCCAAAAATCAAATGCATCGGAAAGATTGTATAATTTCTAGAAAAAAGATTTTATATAAAAATGAGATTTTAATCAAATCAAGATGTTTCGCGTCAAGCATACGCACGGGAAGAGACCGCCCCATGTAAAATTTAAAAAAATTTAGTTAAAAAAACTTGGCGCTGCTAAACAAAATAAATGGCGGTAAACGTATATTTAAATTTATGTGCGAAAGTATTTCTACATTTACATTGTAATTATTATTTTAATATTTTAAATTAATAGATTATTTATTGCTTTCAGATATTTAAAAATCTAACAACGCCAATTTCTTTCAACTAAAATTTTTTAAATTAGACTTCTGCTTGAACTTCATTCAACGCACGAGAAAGATTTGTGCGTGACTTCTATTCGATATTCCCAGCCAAGAATCTGAAATTACACACAAGTAATTCTGATTCTAAAAAGTAAAATTACTATCGTACAAATTTAAATATTTATATAAGAGTATAATTTATCTCCTTCATCCTCGGCACTACAGCCCCAGCGTTAAGGTATATGTTAGAGGTGACAGTGTGGTGTAGGATAGAAGCGGCGAGTAGCATTAAATAGTGTAATTTAAATTGTAGGATATAAAAAATAAGAGAGTAAGTGAAGAAAATATTAACATGATCTTTATGTATATTGCACTCTTTAAAATATAAACTTTACAAGAAACCTGTATCTTCAACAAAGCTCTTCGGATATCTAAAGGCAAAGATATATGTATATGTACATACATGTAATATATAATACAGTCACACACATTCTGTTCTTCTAAATTTTCCTCTATTCCGAGTCATTTATTTTTCTTCAAACTAACAAGTTTTTGTGCTGCCTCACATTGCTTTCCCACTACTCACATTTACCATTTGACTAAGTAATTATATTTTTCTTCTTCTTGTTAGTAATAAATTTCTAATTTTTATCTTTAATTTTCTTCCTAAAAGAGATCAATTGGTTCTAATAAGCATTCTTCGTATCAATTGATTTTATCGTTACAAATTTCCAATCTTTTCACGGGACAATAGTGGTGGAAACATTTTCCATTAGAGCATACAGGAATCGGGAATCAAATCCGAGTCTCGTTTGTCAAATAATTATCTTATTATTGAACTTTTCAGTTTCAAATGATCATGTTAGAATGAGAATAAATGAAAGACATTTTTCTATATTATTCAAATAGAATTGAGAATTGCAAGAACTTAGAATAGAGGAAATCCTTAATCCCGATGATCTTGGAATAAAAAATGACTGATTTAAATGCTAGATATAAAAGGATTATATTACAAAACAAGCGCTTTTTACGGGAATCTAACGTAGGTACACAGCTGCAACAAATGTTTGACGTTCGAATATTTGCAACTCGCATTTCTCACTCGTATTATACGAGTTATATAATTTACAATAATTACTTTATCTCCATACAGCACAGATATGATACAAAAAACAATATTAAAATATTATCAAAAAGATTATGAAAGTAAAAATAACTCTTTTTCACATTAAATGCTAATCTGTAATATATATCTGGCATATATATATTGTACGATAAATTATTTGCTATTGTACGAGATATTTATACAACAGCACATAGATTATGCTATTTGCGTATATTTTTAGAAACTAAGTGGATATTTGATATATCTAATAAATCTAAGAATGTTGGAGAACATATCATTTCATATCCGTGCTGTGTGGTTTCTTACATATTTTTCCATGATCTTGATTAAATGTTACTTTGAATTGTTCAATTCGTATACAGTAAAATAGAAATAGTGGGCGCTATATATTATTATTGAATATTGACAAGGCGGCTTTGGGTGAATGATAGTACGTTGCCAATAGTGTAGAGGAAGTTACTTGGTAACTTCGTGTATTGCATGCGCCAGATATTCTACGTTTTTCGACGTCACGCCAGCCATGGAGATACGGCCATCCTTAGTAAGATAAACGTTGAAGTCCTTTGTGAGTCTTTCCACCTGTTAAAAGATCAACAATAATTAAGAGAATATCGACAATTAATCATAATGACACAATTATTTTTTATTTTCTTGTTTAATGAATATAAAAATTATTATTTATGTATATTTAAGTATCAATATATAGAAAAAAAGAATCACCTCGTTTGGCTTTAGACCAGTGTAACAGAACATTCCGATCTGATTCGTAATGTGAGACCAATCACGAGTGCTGCCGTTCTTCTTCAGATTGTCACGCAGCTTTGTGCGAACTGAAATGATACGATCGGCCATACCCTTCACATCGCGTAACCACTCCTTTCGCAATTCAGGATCGCTGAGGATCTCATTAACTATACGGGCTCCATAAATCGGTGGGTTTGAATACATCGGCCTAATCAGAATCTTCAATTGTGACAGGGTACGTGCAGCCTCGTCCTTACTAGATGTTACTAAACTGAACGCTCCAATGCGTTCACCTAAAGAAATAAAAAAGAAAAATATATTTATATTTTTCTCACTTATATATAATTTTTACTTATACACACTTATACGCGCATATAGTATAGTATTTTTACTTGTACGCACCATAAAGACCCATATTCTTTGCAAAGGATTGAGCTAAGGCAATTTTGTGACCTTCCTTAATGAATAGTCTGACTGCATGAGCATCTCTTGTAAGATCTCCTATAGAAAAATGAATCAAAAAATAGTAGAAGAGATTAGATAAGTATCTATTAAAATTGTAATTCTTATTAGATAAGACTTATAAGGTTAATATTAACAAATATATTATTAAAATTAATAAACGTTAAAATATAAAATAATAGATTACATTAAAAAATACCTGAGGCAAAGCCTTGATATGCCATATCAAAGAATGGAAACAGATTTTTCTTCTTTATCAGAGTGGACAATTCTCCCCATTGTTCCGGTTTGGGATCAACACCGGTGGGATTGTGAGCACATGCATGTAGAAGGATAATTGATCTCTCAGGAATATTCTATTCACAGATAACATCATTAGTGCGACAAAATATTAATTCCTTAAAAATTGTAACGTCAATCAATATAACGCAGCATTGATTTTATGAGCATTGGTCTCGTAAATTTTTATGCCCAATCGTGATTATTATTTATATCTGTCAAAAATCACATGATTAATATTTAAAAAACATACTTTTGTATTAGTACATAAGCACCAGTTGTCATAATTTTAGATAATACGATGCAAAATTGTAACTAATATTTATCTTTTGAATATTTTTTGCCAATGCATGCATCAAAGTAGTAGTTAATCACTTTCGTTAAAAATTTTATACTAACGGATATATCTTCCATTAATCCTTTAAAATCTAAACCACATGTTTTCGGATCATAATAGCGATAGGACTTGACTGTAAGCCCGGCAAGTTTAAAAAGAGGAATGTGATTTCCCCAAGTAGGAGTTGGTAGATAAATGTCCTTATTGCCAGCAAAATGATGAGACAGAAATTGTGCTCCAACAAACAGAGAACCAGTACCAGAAATTCCTTGGATTGTTGCATTCTAAAAAGAAAAAACTTTGTTAAGCATAAAGCTTTACATATTATTTTTATCATAATACTCACCAATCCATTCGCGACAACTTCATTTCCATCTCCAAGAGCTAGATTAATACTTTGCTGGCAAAACTCGATATTGCCAGCAATTGTGGAGTATTCCTTGTCCATTTCTTTGATTCGTATTTTCTCTTCTGCCTGTCACAGATAATCCAAAATACATTTTTTTATCATATTTTATAATAAGTCAAATTTTATATGTTTATTATATTTATTACATATAATAATCTATTACACCTGTATACCGTAATATTGATTGTTCTCTTCTAGAATTGGTCTTATTTATTTACTAACCTTACGAACACTCGGAAGAACATACGGTTTACCATTATCATCTCTGTAAGCGCCAGCACCCAAATTGACTTTTTTCGGATTCTGATCTCTCTTGTAAGCCTCAGTAATTCCCAGAATAGCATCTGGTGGTCCCATTTCAACATGAGACCACCATGAGCTGTAAAGGATTTTTTTTTAAATAAATTGCAGTTATCTTTGATTTCGTATCAGGAAGATTAAATGTTATCTTTCAAAAGTGGACTGCTAATAAATAACAGGTGTGGCTAATTAAGCACAAAATAAAGTTATTAGTTACTTCAATAAGAATTCTATAGCAATGAAATAATAAAAATTTACATTTATCAAAGATAATTTTGAATTAAAAGATATAAATGTATTCTTCCTGCATTCTTTCTTTACTTTATATACATAAAATAAAGTAGATATATATTCATATTTTGCAATTAATTTAATTGTCATCCTCTGTGCTGGTACTCAACACAGTACTTTTCTATAGTTTCATGACTGTACGTCTCAGTCTTGATTAAAATAATTGGATCTCGAAGACAATCGTATTTCCGTTGAGGCGTAGCGTCGAGGAGAGCAGAGTACAGCAGCTGGACAATTTCGCGAAGGTCGAAAGGTCATTCGTCTCAAGCAAACGAATGTCGAAGTCTCACCTAGAGAATCTGGCGGCCATCGAAAAGGGATCGCAGGTGTTGTTTTTTAAGAAATTCCCGGTTGTTACGAGCAGCCTCGTTGCATGTGCCATTTGGAGTATAATCCTTCACGATTCTCCCTTCCTGAACGGGAGCTAACCTCAGCTAGTTTCGGATGAAATAGAACTCAACTGGCCGACACACGACACTGCCGACGCCGAATCGGATAGACTGGAATAGTCCTATGAGATCCACGTCCACGTCTTTTCCACGGAAGGAACGGCGCCGGGCGCCGGCGGTCACATGATCGATGCGGAATCGCGCGGAATGCAATCGGATCAGGTTATCGCAATCGTGTTATCAACGTGATTAAATACGTCAAGGTACTTAGAGGTTTTTTTTATCATTATCTTTCGCGCGTGAAACGCATCGTAATCGTTTTATCGTATGACGTTGCAAGCGATCAAGGTTAGAAAAGTTGATCTTGATATTATTCAATAAGTTCACGAAACGTGTTTCGACGCGCGAGATTTTTCGAATTTTTTTTTCTCAACATGAAAAATTCGCATAATTAAATTTTTTTATAAAAGTAAACTTTGATCTTGTTATTAAAATATTTTTCTTTATTTTCAGACACGGTGGGCTTCTGTGTAAAAGCTGTGGCGTTTTCCTAACCTAATCTAACCTAAAAACTTTGGTGGTAAAAATATCAGAGTTGGCTTTATGCTACTTAAGTGATCAGAGAGAAAAACTACCGACTGTACACGTATATGCGACAAATTGTGGAAAAGATGATAGACCCGACCAACAAGAAGTTACTTTACAACACTGTGCTGTCACAGACATTTTCACCCGACGGAAATTATCTTCTGGCTGGCAATATTTATGGGGACGTCTCAGTATTTGAGTAAGGGGATATTTGAATAAGAAACTTATTTGTTTCCGCAGCACATACAATGTATGGTACATTACGGCAATAATGTGATTCTGCTAAAAGTTAAAAACAGCTAAGATGTATATACATTGCTTTATGTTTATGAAATCGGGCTTAATTCTTTAGATGAATTGCTCAATTTATAATTGCTGAATTTTCAAACAGCCTGTCAAAGGTCTTAGGACCCAACAAGGTGGAGGAGAATGAGTTACAAGGACCCAGTTATCGCTTTGCCGCGCATCCTGATCAAGAAGTCGCATGCATGCTCTCTGTGGAGAATTTTCTTGTGACAGGAACACGTGGCGAAATATCAGGATGGGACTGGAAAGTGGTTACGTCGAATAAGGCTCCCAAAAGTAAAATTGCTTGGAATATACAAATTCCCGCTAATAAGTAAGTGAGAGTAAAAGAATATATGAAGTAAAACGTCATATATTAATGTATTAAAATTATATAATTAAAATTATAAAGTATGTATATGTATACATATATATATATATATATGTATTTCTTTTCAGAGACAGTTACGATAAGCCAGACATAAATTATATGGTGCATTCGAAAGTGAATAATTTATTATACGTCGGCTGTGGTGATAATAACATTTATGTTATAAACTTAGAGGACAGAAAGATTCTGAGAAGCATGCAGGGCCACACTGATTACATACATTGCCTTGCCATAATGTAATTATTTATGAAAAATACATACACATTGCGCAAAAGTGATACTGGCTATTTTCATAATTAAAAAAATTTGTGTAAACTTCAGGGATAATCAGCTTGCCTCCTGTAGTGAGGACGGTTCTGTGAGATTATGGGATTTGCGCAAAAAAGAGAACACTAACATATTAACGCCCCATTTAGTAGACAAAGTTGCTCGACCACGATTCGGGAAGTGGATTGGCGCTGTTGATTTCACCGAAGACTGGTTGGTAGGTAACAATAATATATTTATCCGTAACTTAAAAAGAAGATTGAACCCTAAAATAATGAAAAAGAAATAAAGAATTGCACCTAAATTAATATTTTCTTAACTACACCGATGATACATGCGTTACAGCTATGTGGTGGTGGACCTAGTTTATCATTGTGGCACATGCGAACAATGGAGGTAGCGACAATTTTCGATCTGGCCGATCAAGGGATCCATGTAGCAGAGATCTATGAGGAACGCGTGATTGCTGGAGGCTCGACCGACCATGTTCATCACATGACGTATCAAGGCGAGGTTCTAGCCAAAGTTCCCACTTCGAATCTAACCGTATACAGCGTGGTACACCAGGAAACGCCACGCAAGGTGCTCAGTGTGGCCGGCTCCTCAAACTGCATCGACATCAGTACAAACTTCAATTACCGCGAAATGGCGCTCAAGTTTGCATAATAATTATTAAAATAAATTGTTATTACAAAAAATGGGAATTTAATTTTCCAATAAAAATTTGTATCTTTTTTCTTTCCGCTTTAAATAACTTGATTCTTTTGGTACTTACCTCATCAGGAATTAAACAATCAAAATGGTGGGCCGAGTTTCTTCAGCTTCCTCAGCAATTCCGGTTTGGTTGCCAGTGCCTTGCGGATGGACTCAAACAATACTTTAGTTTGATCATAGGGCGGAAACGGCATGCCTTCCAGATTGTAGACGTAGACGACGCCCTCGACATCAGCGACCACCAGCTGATTCCCGTTCGCCGTAAAATCAGCGGCTACCAATCTCGCTCCATTCGTTGAAATCGTTACGGATGTTGGACTGTGCGTTTTCCTATGAATGTCCCACACACAAATCTGGTCATTCACGACGCTAGCGATGATAGTGGAACATGTAGGGCTCCAACAGGCGTTCCTCACACACGCCATTGCTGTCGACAGGGTGATGAGTGGCTCGGCGAGACCCTCGGCCCAGATCCTGACGCACCAATCGGCGCCGCAGGTCAGAAACAACTTCTGACAAAAGGGCGAGAACTCGAACGAGTAAATCGGGCCGTCGTGCGCCACAAAACTGTCTACGTGCTGACGCAAATAATTCGTAGAACATCGGTAGACGCAACCTTCGTCGGAACCGACAAAGTAAACGTTGCTGACGACGGGGTGTCTTCGGAGAATAATGGCGCCCGGTTGGCGATTGATGGGCACGTCATAAGCCATACAGTGATCGGTTCTAGAAATTCCGCCTAATTTACCTTCGATTCTATATAAGCGCATGATCTCCGTGGCAAAAAAATCTTCGCCCAAACGGTAGCAGTATATCCGGCCATCTTGATCACTGGTGTAGATCTGTTCTTGATAGTCGAATTGCTCGTCGCCACTCCACCATTGAACCTGGTGAAAAAATTAAGTTATATTAGTCGAAGTTGCACCGTATAGAGAGATATCGTAATTAATAAATAAATTATATATTTACAAAATAAGAAAATATAACAATAACACAAAACACATTAATTATGTGACAGAAAAGAGCGAGATAAATATTCTTTAGTAATTGGAAATGAAAATATTCTTATTTATTAATATTTGATACGTACACACACATTCTCATATTCAATACATTTTTACAGTACCAAATTGGAATAATAAATATCGCGTACGTAATAATTAATATTCTTACTTGCCAATGTGGCGAACAAGCTGCCGATGTCTCCCTATAACTCTGCCTAATGATGTTCATCTTCTTAGCGCTCACATCGACTACCCTTACACTTCCGTCGTAAAAACCGATCGCCAAAAGATTCGGCCGTTCCTTGCTCCAATCGATGTCGGACAGCGGACTGTCAAAAGTGTACTCGCGACCGGGTTGGCTAGGGTTCTTGGCGCACCAGATCAGCAGTACCCCGTCCGTTCTGTCGGACCCAGTTTTGGCGCCGTAGGCGACAGCGAGGACGCTCGCGTTGGCCGGACTCCAACGGAACGCGGCCACAGGACGATCGCGCACCATTTCGCATGCAAATGTCCACAGCAGATCTAGCCGATAATCGAATTCCAGATCCAGGGCGCATGGATCGCGCTTGGTTAAACCAGTAAAGCGTTTCTGCGCCTCTACGAACACATTGTTTGCGATTATACGTTCCATCACGCGTGCCGCATCCAGAAATCCTGTCTCCCGACAGATACGAGACAATTGCTCCTCGGAGCTCTGCTCGGAGGTCGTTTCAGGCTCGAGGAGCTTGTACCGGAGTTCCTGTTACAGAAATATAAACGAAAATTTTTCCAAAATCTATTTTATACGAAATTTTTCTATACTTTTTCGTCGAGCTTTTCCGAAATGTCGGGAAAAATTTTAAGCATTCAAAGGATAAAAACTCAAGAATTTTTAATCTTTTATATTCTCTCTTCTCCCGTGTAAAATATATTTTACACTTATCGTTTCGAATTCTTTTTACATATTTAAAAGTTCTCTCAAATTATAAATTAAATTAATTTTTCGTTTATAAAAATAAAGCTCTATGTATCAATTTTTCAATTATATAAATACGTTTGCACATACACACAACATATTCTTTCCTATTATCTTTTAAAAGGTATAACGGCTTTAAAAAAATAGTTTATAAGTAATTGCTTACAGCGATTCTTACCTGCGCTTCTCGCATCCGTTGAATGGATTCTTTCGTATGTACGATCACACGTCCATTTTTTTCTATCATCAGCTCCGGTGCCGCGTAAGTATCATAAATCACCCAATTATTCACGAACGTTCCCTGATTTCTGCGAGGCCTCAAGCCACAGTAGGTGCCACGCGATTTCGTCAACACGCGTACCGTTTGCGTCTCGACGTTCAACAGCTTCCGATTAGAGCCCGGTCCTACCGTCGCGTATTCGTAATTTTCGTTTTCCCGTTCAACCGCCTGTCCCTCGGGCGTTCGCAGATCCTCGGTCATCTGCGGCATCTCGAACAGAAAGAACGTCCGCGTCTCCCTTAAGGTGATCGTCACAGTTTTCGGATGCGTCGCGAATATCGCCGAGTCGTCGCTGTAAATTATTGATTATATGTCATTTAAATGTCATTTAAATTCATAATATTTTACATCGAAATATATATAATATATATATATATAATTGTTACCTAGGCAGAAAAAATGGCGACGGCGCGGCGTCCTCGTCCTCCTCCGTGGGCAGAGACTCGCAAATTTGCGTCGACAGCAGACTCTCCATCTGCGAATCATCGGACGGCATCGAGATGAGGGACTTGAAAAGGACGGAGGAACTGGTCCTGAGACCGCTGATCCTCGAAGGCGATGCCGTCAGTTGGGTGGCGCTTCCGGTCTGGAATAACCCGATGGTCTCCAGGGCGGTCGTCTGGTTCTCGTCGATGGTGCTGAAGGCCGCGTGGACTAACGGCTTCGGCGTCACGTCCACGTTCTCGCGAATGACCCGAAGGGCCTGTCGTTGTGCAAGAAGCGCCGAAGCGACATTCCGCTCGCATCCCGTCTTGCGAACTCGTCCGAGAGTGCTGAGCTTTATCCTGGACGAAGTAACGCTGGGAATCCTCGAGGATGTCCGTTGCGGTGATTCGAAGTCGCCGGTTTTCATTCTGCGAGCACGAGAGAGTACATCACAGAGTAGCGCGTTGCGCGTCGTTGCGCGGACCGAAAAACTTATAGTCTTTAGAGCAGGGGGCACGGTTTGGAATTAATTAATAATTGAAGACGCGAGAAAGCTTTCATCGCCATTTTCGGTGGTTCCTTGGCGACGTTTGATCAATTTTTCATGTGTGTAGAGATCGAAAAGGAGTAAAGAACCATTGTATATGAGACGTTTTTTGTAAAAATGTTATTGTAAATAAAAAGATCTCTATACAAAAAATCTGAGAGTAGCGCGTGAGAATAAAGTCTGCCTCTTGGACTTGCTCATTTTCCATAATTTTAATGACAATAATATAATGATAAATGGAAAAAAATAAGACGTTTCATAATGTTTATCTCCGCGGTAACATTTATTTAAGTAAATGGTCGAAATAATGGCATGTTTCCTCTCAGAACGTTGAAAAAAATTATCCTTTATAACCCTTCATCCCACTAGGTTTTTTTGGCACCTTTACGCCGCATAGGTGGGTCGTTTTCGCCCTGACGTTTTTTTTCAAGTGTTAAAATGTTAAAAAAAATCTGAAAAAATTCATGGAGGTAATTCAAACCTTCAATTTGAAGTATCAATCATAAAATTATAAACAATTTAATTTTTTCACATAATTTGTATTTAAAAAATGGAGCAACTACAACTAAAACTTGTAAAATATCATCTTTTACTAAAAAAAATCATAACTTTAAGACAAATAAAGATATCGAAATGAATAAAAAAAGAAATTGAAAGGGAAAAACGTACCTTTCATAAAAAAAATATTGCATGCAATTATTTTGAAATGAAGTGTTTCGCCCGGACGAAAACGACCCACGTGGAATGAAGGGATAATAATCTTGCCGGCTTCTCGAATTTTTTGTGTACGTACATATTCTTCCGGAAGTAGCAATTCCCGAAAACAGCTGACGAAGCGACATTTCTCCTTTGGAAAGCAACGGTCTATCGTTCTCGAGAGGCGAGAGCGAGAAGGTTGCGATATAAGAAATCATCAGAGAGATGGATCTTTTATTGTAGCCAAATATCCACGTTTGGGCCGAAGATTGTTATCCGGTGTAGGTGCAGACTGCAGGTGCAGGGTGCAGCTCTACTCGAGTACTCGCACTACTCGCTACACCTGAACCGGACAAGGAATAAGCATACGCCATACGGCATTTTTGCCCTCCGCTATACATAGCGTTCTACGTAATTTATATTTTACTGTAATCGATAAAATGGTATAGCGAATAGCGATGTGTCAGAAACGTCGAACGTCGTGGGACGTGGGATCTACGCGCGATGCGAGCGAAAGGAAATTGGAGAGGAAGGAACACGTAAACGCGTAGGAACGTGTGGAACTTGTGCTGGAAAGTGGAAACCGAGAGCGGGGAGCAGGGGTGGGGGATGACATGACACGATGTGGTAACAGCTGTACTAGCTGTAGCTCCAAGCTTCTCGGAGGATTTTCGGATCGAACGAAATCGCTCCGTTAGTGTCAGTCAGGTCAGTCTCTTTGTACGCAGCCCGCGAGTTGGCAGTTGGCGCGAGGCGCGAGTCCGGAGTGTCGGGTGCGGCGCATTAACGCCGCCAAGGCGAGCGAGACGGGACACGGGACTTACGGGGCTGGATCCGCTGGATCGGGTCGAATGCGATCGGCGATCGGCCGACGGCGACGGCCCGAATCGGACACGTCCTATACACAACGGAGCTTACGCCATGTCGCGCGTTCCCAGCTGATCCCACATCCCACGTTTGACACCGAACGCTGAACGCACGCGTTTTTCCCGCGGGCGGTCGACCGTCGACGTCGACGGCCGAAATTGCGCGCGTACAAGGTGGAAGACATAGCCGCGCGCGTCTTCCCACATGAGCGTGACTCGGTCGTGATTCGGTAAAATCCCGGAGTCCGGAGGAGCTGCCGAGGCCGATAGAGAATGGCGGAGCTGGACGACTTATTTCACACGGATCAATATGTAGGCCCGGAGCGGCTTACCGATCTGTGCTACAAACTCATCTGCGAGAATCTCGATATTATCTCGGTAAAGGGGAAACGCGGCCATCGGATGCTGCGGAAGGGGATAACCTTCCCGAGCGAGATATGCGACAAGATTATAGAGTACGCGCAACGCAGCGAGGCGACCGAGGACGACGATTGTTTTTTCTCGATCTTCAAAAACCTCGCGGCGACCCGACTGAAGCACGTCAAGATCTCCACGTGCAGCCTGAGCGACACCTCGGTCCAGACCCTCGTCAGCCACAAACTCTACGACTTGGAACTCACCGATTGTAGTAACTTAACGGAAGCGTGCATCGAGCATATTAATGCCGCGTCGGAGAACTTGCACAGCTTAGCGTGCCATGGAATTTCGATGATCGTACCTTCTAGTTTAAACGCCCGTAAGAAACCGCTGTTGTTTGCGTCTTGCAGTCCGCGTCGCAACGTGATCCAACAAGCGAATTATTACCTTAACTGTCTGTAACTCTTTGTTACAGCTGGCACGTCTATCGCGTACTACCAACGAGGATACGTTTTCAAAACGCCCAATTTAAAACGTCTCGCATTGGGATACGTAGGAATACCCTCGTCCGAATATTTACTGCTCTTAGCAGGGTTAACGAATCTGACGCACCTGGATTTGTCCAATAGTTGTAACATTGACACTTTTGAATTTTATCACCTGGTACCAAATTTAGTATCCTTAGCTTTGTACAATGTCAAGGTCAATACCGACCCAAAATCTTTTGTCGCGAACATCTGTCGGTTGAAGAATTTAAGGTACGTCGTAAAGTTTTGATTGTATAAACAATATGATCGTGTAAAGCTTGCTTAGTTATAAATTTTCTTAGAGTGAAAATAGACAGCTAGGTGACACGCGTTGCTACAAACTTGTTAGACGATGCTAGACGAGATAGATTTACATAGAATATTTTTACAGGCACTTGGATATTTCTCAGTCAAATCATAAACAGGGACAGTTTGATAATCCCAATAAGATCCTAGCTGACCTAGTGAGTGGTCTACCCCAACTGGTTTCTCTAGACATCGGCGGTACAAATCTTGCCGGAAGGGGCGTTGCCGAACGTCCCATTGATACAAATATCGAGGATACCAATTTTGGATATACCGATATACCAGGACTCGCATCTAGGATACATAAGCCATTACAATTTTTAGGACTTTTTGCAACTGCTTACGGTGCTTGTAGAAGACACGACATACCGGCGAAAGTGGTGAGACGTATACGAGTTGTACCACGCGTCGCGCCATTTAATTATATTTAGTCCTTGATGAAAAACTAGACGAAAAATTCTGAAAAGAGATATCGTTAAATAAAGTCCACAGTTATATATACGTATAGTATACAAGTTTTTAATTTGTTAACTGTGTGTTACAGCTTAAAATTAGTTGGCGAAAGTAATTACTTTTTATTCGTCTATTTATTTTCTCGTAAATTGGCTTTAGGTGGCTGGTGATGCAAATGAAGATCAAATATTGATCGCAGCCCACGTTTGTATGGACAATAAGCAAGAATTGCTACAAAAAGTATTGAGTGATTTATACCATGTATTTAGGTATGAAAATTGTCATAGAATGGATCAAGCGCTGTGTACCGTCTTGGAAGCGATGGAAAAGCATCCAACTCAAAAGCATATACAGATATCGGGAAGGTATGCATGCGCGTAGACGCGGATTCTATAATTTATAAATTGCCCATTGCCAAGAAAAGCAACTACGACTTTAAGAAAGCACCGTTAAATTTGTGCTCACACGTGCAACTTTAATTTTATATCGTATATTGCAGCGCCACGTTATTTTACATAGTAAAGATGAAGGAAAAGGGTGAATTAGTAGCGCGAATGAAGAGAAGGATTATCAGTACTCTCCTTGCTGGTATGAGCGCACATAGGGACGAAGAGACTATGATGCGGAACGGTTGTTTGGCATTGTGTCAATTCCGCATACCACATGATGTGGTTTGTATTATTTTCAAGTATTTTTTATATTTTTTCGCCGAGTCGTAAGACATTGGTCTTCCATATTAAACTCTTTACGGTCAAATCGCAAGAGTATTGTTTGATAAAAAAAAAAGTCCATTTTTGATAATAATGTAACTATCGTTCATTTCTGTAGATGTCGAATTATGAAACCCTTGTAAAGGTGCTTCTACATTCAGCCAAACACTCAGAGCCAGAAAGTTTTGTCCAAAGAATCGGCATATATCTATTAAATTCTTTAGCTTGTCAAGTGGAAGGTAAAGAGAAAAGATTACTCGGCAAACTGGGTTGCGTTAAAACTATGTTAGAATTGGTCGAGTACAGAGTGGAGACGAATATATTTGACGATGTGTTAGAAGTCGCATGGTCAACTATGTGGAATATGACGGATGAAACATCTATAAATTGCCAACGATTCTTAGATGAGGAAGGCATGGCACTCTTCCTCAAATGCGTACAGGTATGTCTTACGACATACGTTCGCGATGGTTGAAACACGATATATTTAGCTTGAGCTGCAATTTTCGTTTCTACTGCAATATAATATTCTATCACGTGTTCAGCAATATCCACATAAAGAAGAACTGTTGAGGAATATGATGGGTTTGCTCGGTAATGTAGCAGAAGTCGAATATCTTCGGATCCATCTTATGCAGGAACGATATGTAACCGTCTTCGCCAATCTGTTACGTTCTAATAGCGATGGAATCGAGGTTTCGTATTTCCCTTTTTTTTCTCCATTTTTTTTTTTTTTTAATCCTAATGTGCTCACAAATAGATATATTTCTCGATTTATCAACAGGTTCCATACAATGCTGCTGGTATATTGGCACACATGGCATCTGATGGTATTGACGCTTGGACAATAGAAAAGCCAACTCGTAAGGAGGTTCTTAAATACATGGTGCAAGCGATTGAAAGTTGGGACTTAAATGCAGAACGTAATATCAATTATCGCTCGTTTGGACCATTATTACGCCTGCTGGATGTGTATCATACTCCTCCGTGTCAACATTGGGCTGCTTGGGCTCTCGCCAATCTCACCAAAGTATACTGTACGTATTTAATAATATTCATACTTACGCGACGAATCATTTAATATCCGCTGTTTGGCTCTATTTGGCTCTTGCTATTTTATGTAATATAATTTAATCGATGTTTTAGCATTCAAATACTGTGCATTGGTGGTAAAAGAAGGAGGGCTGGAGAAGCTACATACGGTGATAGAAGATCCCAGACCATACGAACGTATAAAAGAACTCGCAAACTTGGTGATCGAAAATTGCTGTCAATATGAGAGCCATTCCGACGACGTAAATGTTTCTAATTCTGCCTTAGACGCGGAATATAGTCTGGACGGCTGAAAGAAATCTTAGCAACGTCATTATGCACGCATCGCATAATTTATATCGTCTCTTTAGACAAAACAAATTATGATTAGTATCATAACTTTGACGAATAGCGGAGGAATAATTACGTAGACGAGTCAAATTCAACATGAGTGTGTTACATTAACTTGATAACGATAGATCTGTTCTTTGTAGCTGTGCTACGTCATATGTCATACTTTCTGCACCGAAATAAGTATATGTCGCAGGAATTTCGTCTCTTTTTTTTTTGCAAAATCCCTAGGGAATCCACAAAAAAAGCCGGGATATTGTGAAATAAATAAAAATTAATATAAATATAATAAAAGTTAATATAAATATAAACTTATATATATAATTATATTTATATTTATAAATATAATTTATAATATATTTATAAATATAAATTAATAAAAATCTCAACTTGCAATTTTACTGACGGAATCTAGGATTCCTGCGATATATATATAATTAGATGGAGAGAAAAAGAGAAACGATGAAACGTACAAAGAGTTTAGCTACGAAGAACAAACCTATTTCTTTTTCGACGAAAAAGTGGAAAGGAACGGATGCTCAATATTACAATTACAAAGGTTGTGTATGCATGCGGGCGTGTGTACGTATGTGTGTATGTGTCTGTGTTTTTGTGCGTGTGCATGGATTTGTATGGAGAACGCGAAGTATTTTAAAACAACTATTTAATTATCCGCAAATATTCATCTTATACTTATTATTATTGCCGATAATTAATGGTTAATTGAACTGAAAATCTTTTATCTGCTCGATATACATACGGCGTTACAAATGTCTTGCCCTAAGAGAATCATGCCATTTTGAATGTATTCAGGTACACGTCGTGTCTAAATATTTGTGCATCGTGATTACTGGCTGTTGTCAAAAAATTAAAAATTAAGTTTTTATTGATTTAAAAATATGGTTTGAATATATAAGCTGTTGAGTATAAGCTGTTTACTTACTTTTAGTGTTCTACGTATTTACTTTCACGCATGCGAAACTCACGGATACTAAACTCAGGTAGAATTTTGAACAATGCATTTGTCATGCCGTGTGTATGTATGTATATAATACGCGCTTTTGATAGTCGAGCTTCCTCACATTCGACTAGGGCTGTTACTCTTCGACAGCTTCGAAGGTTCGAAAAATATATTTGCGACATAAGCGACATAATTACAACATTAGAAATTTTATTTGGATTTTGTCATATAATTTTATAAATGTGTGTCTATTGCGTTGTTATTATTATTATTATTATTATATTAAATTAATAATTGTATCATTTTGATTCTTCGAAGCTTCGAAGTTCGAACATCGAAGCCTTCGAAGTAAATCGCCAGTTCTACTTTCGACATCCCTGTTCTCAACCAGCTGAATTTTCAAAAATAATTAGTGAAATTGCGAATACGCAATAATATGGATAATATGAGAAGAATAGCGGGAAAGAATAGGGAGTTTGTTTGTTCTAATGGATTAAAAGTAACGAGCTTCGATTGTAAAAAAGCGAGAATGAATAATTGCAGCTAAGGCTTGCACGCTTATTATACTTGTCTTTAACTAATCATATTCACTTTCGTACGACATGTGAATGTTTGTTCCGGTCTTTTTTTTCTTTCCTTTCTTTGCTTCTCCTTTTCTTGTAGATATAATATATAGCGTAGCTATACTAGGATTTTTCCAACAAGGATGTGACAAGCTTGGAAGGATTTTGCGTGTAAATAGAATTACAAAGGAGCAGTACATTAGATTTAAATGTTTTGTATGTTATATCGTTATAATTACCATTAAATTACCCTTGAAAAAATTAACTCGATTAAGCCCCAGTTACACGATCAAACGTATATACTTTCAATCAATTTCCAGATTTGTCTTTTCATAGATTCTTGTTCAGCAACAAGAATGCGCGGAGAAATAATTACAGCGATTAATTATTGTTACCAGCGTCAACGTAACGTGACGATGTAATCACATGACAATGCATACCCGGTTTGTTCGATGTATAATATAGTATTATCTAAAATCGTAATAAGAATATGCATTTTATTCTCTTTTCTATCCTTATTTTTTTATTTGTTTAAAAAAATATTGTGGCTACTTGTACAGGCTCATATTCTGGTTCACGATAATCGTATTTCAATGAAATATATAACAACAATAGTGGTTGCAAAACATTAATTATTGTAATTAATAATTACGACCAATAGTTATAATTCCACGACCAATCACAATGATGGTAAATTATCAATAATTATAATTTAATAACATAATTATATATAATCAATACTTATATTATTTTTTATTAACATGGACAGAATTATTAATTTTTTGTTACTTAACATGTAGGAAAAATATTAGTTCAAAAACAATAAATATGGTCATTTCGTTGGCTGAATATTATTTCTAACGAAATCTCATTAGGCGCGTTTGCTACTCGGCAGACCAAACCGCTGAGTAGCAGTCAAACGTGATTGGCTCTTACTTTTAGAACCAACCAATCAACGCAGAGTGTTGGATAAGACGAACTCAACCTCAACAGTTGTGTCTGCTGAACGCGGCCATTGTCAGATCAAATTATGAATCGTCCATAATACAAAATTCGTACTATTTATTCCGGCATCCAATAGAAAGATTCGTATTCCAGGAACAAAATGTCGTCGGTCGGAGTCCCTAAGAAATACGTTCTGCCATTGGACGTCGAACATGACGCCGAGTTTTCCGTTATACATTTCTGGCTAGGACGCCATTGTTTTTTCTAACCGAAAATGTGCGTGCCGACATTTTAAGTCGTTCATGCGTTCATGGTTTCCTCGGTGATTGTCGGTGAACGTGAGGACGACGGGACGTCTGCGTCTCGTTTGCTCCCATTTACTTCGGTCAGCTCCAGCTCCAGTGAGCTCCAGTCAGCTCCGGTTTCGGCGGTTTCGCGCTAGTTTGTCGGCCAAAGTATCTTAGGCGTCGAGCGAGTCGAGTCGAGCACGTAACGCGCATATCTGGGCGTCGAGAGTCGAGAGATCGGTCGTGGTCACTCGTGGTCGCGTTCTCGTCTCAACGAGGAGGCGGAGGTTGCGGCTGCCGCTGACGCGGTTCAACCCAGGTGAGTTTTCTACGTTGCGCTACGTCGAGATAGCGATACCGAAACGCGGCCATTGCTTCCCTCGGTCGCGTAAACGCGAAATTATTGACCCTTCACCCTCGAGGCGATTCTGGTTTCCGCGGCCCGGGATATTTCGCGTAAGGGGGGCACGAGGTACAACGAGGTCCCTCGCCGATATGCGACGCGTTGTCGGCGTTGGTCGGCGTTGTGGCCTTGTGGCGCATATCAGGATTTCGTCCAATGCGATCGATCGACGCCGTTGTGTATATATATATATATATATATATATATATATATAATCGCGTTATCTTTTTCAATTCCAAAATTCTCTCTTTTCGTGGAAGGTCGAGGTCGTTTGCAAAATTTACGCCGAATTGCGTCATTCGTGGTTTCAACCAGAGTCGCTAACCTGAACCTGAACCTGAACGGCGACTTCGTAATCGCGGAGAGGCTATCGACGTATAATTTTCCACGATTGTAACTTATGGCACATGCGTTGTACAAAAATATTTATTTTGTTCATAGACTATTGACGCTGTATCTACTACAGGATACGTTCTCTTTCTCTCTCTGTCTCGTTCATCGATAAGGTTGCAACCATGAGCTATGGTTACAACAAATACAGGTAACGTACGTTTAGTCACGCCGCAGGTTTGCGTTTGTTCGGCAAGATTGATATGTGCTTTACTTTAGTGGCACTTTATTTGAGCATTTTGCATTTTGCCACGTATTTTTACTCTTTATTTATTTATTTATTTTGTTTTTAATGCACACTTGCAGTCAGCACTTTGTTTGGTTACAGCAAGAAGAAAGTCTTAATTTTTTTCTTTACATATAAGATACACAATAGAGCATGTGAAAGAACAAAACGTGGAGAAAAAGAATAAATAGAATTATAGATAGTAAGCGTAACAGGAAATATCTTTCTCGATTTCTTTTTTAGTTCCACCATGAGTTCTCGTGGTCGTGGATTTGGTTCGCGCGGAGGGGGTTCTTATAGGGGTCGAGGTGGTGGTGGAGGAAACGAGTGGAATGGTGGTTCGGCAGGAGGGAATATATCCAGAGGAGGATACTCATCTTCCAGAGGTGGCAGATTTAAATATTCAACGACGAGCTATGATTCTAGATCTAAATATAATTCAGGTAATATACAGAGAAAGTGGGTGCGCGCGCGCTCTTAGAAACGTATACTGAATCGGGGCTGTGCTCCACTCGGAGTTAACGAACTCTTTGTCCAATATTGGTCAATTTAGACAAAAAACTACTCGGACGCACCGAATGGAGCACAGCCTAGGTTGGAGATTATGAAATTTAATATATGTACAAATCCATGTGGATATCTTCAAAATGGAGTAAATAAATGTACGTGATATAATATCGTCGATTTTTATCTTTATAGGGTCGGAAAGATATTCAAGCAGAGGCGGACGTGGCGAACATTCTAACAGTTATAAAAGACCTCGTGTAAGAATACAGAATGAGATTATAGAAAACTTTCAATACCGTTTCTTATGGTATTATCCAGAGTACTGAGATGTTTCTTTTTTTCTGTAGGATTCATATTCTGCTAGAGATGACCATCGATCGTCTAGCGAGTCGACGCGTAAAAGGATAAGAAGCGATTCTTATCAGGTATGTATCCTCCCCTGCCTTTCTCTTTGTAATCTCCTCATACATTTCTCTACCTCGTAAGATAACTAGTAATTTGAGAGAAAAGTGTAGCATCAACGGCATCAATATGAAACGCTCTGAAATTGGTCATGATATTTCCCTAGTTAAATTTTTCATAATAAAAGTTTTCTTTTAACAGAAGATTCAAATGTTTTTAGCTTATGTAATGTAATTGAGAACGATGGTCCTGAAAGTTTGCCACTTGTCGATTAAAATGTAACGTATTAAAGAATGAATTACACAAAGGAATATCAAATGATTTCAGGACACTCGTATATAAGAAAGATTGGTAATACTTTAGATGAAGCATTCATAAGTTATCGTACTTTCCTTTCAAGCAACGCGAACCAACGGCTTCTCGAACGCTCGTTCTTTTTGCGTTGGGACGCTACTGCGGTGGAACGCTACAAAAACGTCAAATTATTAAAAGATGAATCCTTAAAAGATGAGATATACCTCGATGGTGTTTATGATATTTATGATATGCCCGCTGTCCGCATATATCCTATTAAAGTTTGAGAGCTATTTGAAAAGTCGATGGAAAATCGAACGAATAGACGTACGTGCGAGTTGCATCACGTTGTTCCCTGTTAGAGAGCAATAAGCGCCGATTCATTATGCAATAACGAGAATAGAGAGTATAGAGAAATTGTAGAGAAATAACATACAACGTCCTCAGGCATGGGGTTTTCATGAAATATCATCCATAAGCACATCGTGTAATCAATTATTTAAATTATGTCAAATGCTAAATTACAAGAGAGATAAATTTTGAATAATATTTATACGTTCGTAGACCTTTCCAATCGTATTAGGACGTTCGTCCTTTATCGACCTTACGTTAAACGTGACAAAAAGGGAATTGGGCAAGAATTAATGTCTAATGTATGCATATCCCTACAGAATGATGGAAAATACTTGACACGCATGATACGTGTAGGGGAGACGAGCGAGAGATGGATTTATGGATGTACATACCTATACGTAATATTGTTCAAACTATCTTATTACCAAACGCAACCATGCACAAATATTTACAAATGATTACGTACATAGCGACAGCTTTGTTACTTTCGTTCGGTTATCATCTTCGTGTATATGAAAGATTTGACGTGTCGCACCTAATAACAGATAATTCGACTAAGTTGGAAAGGTCTACCGAGAGCATTATACGTATTGTACACGCATCGTTGAGTGGCAAGATAGAATTTGTTAGCTCGAGGGAAGCGAGCGCTGCTACTACTCCCAAGGTTGCAAATGTGAATGAGATTTAGCAAGTATATTTTTCGCACGATTATACGCGAAGTCACGTGATGAGGCAAAAGTATAAAAGGCATTTAGGGATTCTTGATTGTTTAGGGAAAGTCAAATTACATATCTAGGTGATACGACGAGCATAGAGTAACGGCAATTATTAATCCTATATGACTGCGACGGTCATGACATGACTGAACCATTTTAAACGATATTAGCACTGCATGCACGTGATAACCGAATGATGAAATGCAAATGGATTTGAAAACTGAAAATAGAAATATATCAGTTAATTACTATACCGACAGTTACGCTGTTAATCGATCAATCAATTTTTTATTCAGTCGATTGAGTTAGTCAGTTAGCCATTTAGTCAGTCGATCACTCGATCAATCCATCAATCGATGTCAGTCGGTTAGGCACTCGATTAGCCCAGTTGGACAGTAGCAATTAAGAGTTAAACGTAGATACGTGTGTGTGTGTAGAGAGATCTACGAAGAGATAAACGGTAGGAAAGGGGAGAGAAACGATATGGTATGCATAAGCACACATACGTGTATATACTTATATATAAATATACAATATGTGCGTAGAATAAAATATAAGGGAGAAAGGACAGGAAATGAAACGAAAGAGAGGAATGCATGGAAGGAGCACAATTAAATTTGATTTGGCAGGGTGGAGGTAGCGGTTCACAGAGGTATTCGTCGTACGGTTCATCTGCATCGGCGCCCTATGACGATAATAAGGGATCGTCATCCACCGTATACGAGGACAAGAGACCGAGCGAACGCGCGTCATCGTACCACCGTTCCGAGGATCGTCATTCGGCCTCACGGAGCTATGCGCCTCCGCCACCTCCTCGGATTAGCGAAATGGCACCGCCTCCGACTAGATACACCTCGAGTCGAGGAAGAATATCGCATCAGAGCTCAAATTACAGAGGTCGCATTTCGACCCGCGGCACCGGTGGTAGAGGTGGTGCATTTCATCGTGTGAGCTCTCGATCGGACGTCCTCATGGCTCGCAAGCGTACTCTGCACTCGCTTGACTATCGTCGAAAGCTGCTAGGCTCACGCTCGCGAGACTACATCCAGCGTGTGCGCATGACTACTACCAAACTACGCAGGAGGTAATTTATTAAGTCACTTACCCAAAAAAAAATCGTACGCAAATACTATCTTCGTTGCCTGTGCTTGAATATCCTTCTTTGAAGTCGGTTCACGCAAACCGACTCTCGGTCGATGACCTGAGTGTCGCAAGACAATGATTTAGATGAAAGCGAACGAACAAAATACACATGCGTGAATAAGTGCCTAGTAAGTAAATCGATTGATAAAAAGTCAAGATGCAAACAGTCTTGAAACAAATGTTTCACTGCCGAGAGAGAGAAAGAGAGCTTTTTGCAGCTTTGTTCTAATAAAGAAGAAATCAGTGATGATACGTATAAACGCAATGTACGTGTGTATGTGTGTATCATCAAAACGCAATGTAATAACTTTCGATACGAGAGCTAAAATAATTGTATTCTACTCGTCATGAGATATAATTCTCTTTAAAGTTCATAGCGGTACGACTATACTATTCATATATTTTTTGGCACGACCGAGAGTGAGCGAAGAAGTCAGAACGCGATGAAAAAAAAAAAAAAATAAAAGAAAAATGAATAATAGACACTTTTAGCGTACACTACGAAACGCATTTCACATTTTGGGCCGTAAAGCCGAGATATTAAAACCGATCCTATCGCGATATTTTCTACGTATCATCTATAAGCAAGTTTTGCTCGATGATACAACGAAAGACAAAGAAGCACGAAAAAAAAAACAGAATGCTGGAAAATAATATAAGTCAAAACAAAATTGCTGTGTCATTAGTAGCGGTACTACTAGGCTACCCGGAAGTAAAAAGGACTCGGGATCCGGGACCAGCGTGAAGGACAAGGATAGAGAGATGGCCAAAGCCATTAATGCAGAATTTTCCGATGACGATGACGAGGAAGATGATAATAAGAGTAATTGGGACGACGAAGAAAAGGTAATTCAACAGTGACGTTGTAAACAAGCTTGTCAAACGTATATCGCTCGTAATCGTGAATTTAAGTATATTTATGTAACTCGGTCATTAGATGAATGTATATGATATAAAGATTGATGGTCACAAATGCGGAGGATTGTTTTATTATTTGTTTTTTAATCGCTGGTGCTTAAAACCACACGATCGGATCTCTAGCACCAGGTTCTTGCTAACGATAGACTCGTCGAGAATTTTTTTTAAATGCATTTATTGCATTAAAATTTGTAATGCATTATTTAAGTTTTTTTTTTAAATATAATAATAATACGTAATATCGGTAAATATGCAGAATTTGGGCCTTCTCACCGATTTCAGCGACATTTTTTTCTGCCAGATTCTTTCGTTTCACGCAAAAACGCGTCGATTAAGCCCAAGTTCAACGAAATCGGTGAGGAGGCCCAAATTCTGCATATTTACCGTAATATCCCGTTGCATGTTTGAATAATTTTGTAATATTTATTGTAATATCCATTAATGTTATATAGCCGCACGAACGTGATGAAGAGGAAGACTTGGAAGAGGAAGAGGAGAAAAAGAAAAAAGAGGACAAACGTAAGAAGGAAAAACAAGACAGAGAAAGGCAACATACCGAAGATGAGGAAGAAAAAGATGACGATATTAAAGAGGAAGATGATGATCAGAAGCGAGAAGTGAGTTGTCTCTCTTAGCTATATATTTATTACTATTTAAATTACTGTTACTATTATTATCATTATTAGTGTTTTGTTGATTTGTTCTAATCTATTTTTTTTGGGTCTGTAGGAGGATGAAGATGACGATGGTGATGATGAGGAACACGATGAGAATGAAAAAGCGGAACGTGATAGAACTGCAGATTCCGAAGAATTGCCGAGTAGACGGGACGGTAGAAAATTCATAAAATTGAAATGCCCGCATTGCGCTCATCACAGCGTCACGTTCAGAGAATATTCACTCCATCTGTTCTCTGGCCGTCATAGCGCGGCGATGAAACGTATCGCTGCTCGACATAAGGTGACGCTTACGCGTATGCGAGTTGTTCAACGGCAAGAGCAAAGGCGTATTGAGGCTCGCGATGCGACACGTGGCACGTTACCCTCTCGTACTATGTTTTGTGCCATTTGCAAATTAAATTACCGATCCTTGAAAGCTGCTCATCAGCTGTCCGAATCTCATCGTCAAATGAAACGATTCCTCACACCATTCTGTCGTGTTTGTCGTATCCAATTCCGTTCACCAATGTTCTTTGAGACACATATGTGTTCGCTAGAGCACATCAAGGTAACTCTTATATTTTGAACTCTTGTATCAATCAGTTGTTAATTTTCCTTGGCACGATATGACTAATGTAAATCGATTATTTTTCTTTCCTTTCATCAGAGAAAGAGTATACTGAGAGAAAGAATGAATGCAAATGGAAGTGGCGAAGCAGAGGCGGATTCGAGTGCGCCAGAAGAAGACGATAAAGAAGTTAATCTTGATAATTTCATGACTTTGGATTCTGTAGGTGATGTAGACGGTACGTAACAAGCATGTACAAATTATTTCTAATTTGTCAAAAATCTTTCTCGTGGTCAAATTTAATTATCACATGGATTTATCTCTAAATGCCTTATGTCACACCATCGTTGTTTTTAAAGAAGACGAAGAGTCCAACGACAAGAAAAAAGAAAAGGCCGAGGGTGAGAGTTCGAGCGAAACTGAGAAAAAATCGAAAGGCAAACAAATGATAAAAGTCGGTGCGGAATACATAAAACGTGTCGAAGTACAATATTGCGAGTTATGCAAAGTATATCTGCCACGCAGCGAAAACATAGAGCGGGCAGTCGCTTTACATTGTTCTACTCGCAGTCATCTTAAACGGTATATCATAACGATGTTAAAGAATAAACGAATCGATGGGTAAACTATTACAATCGTATTATACGTATTGCAGGTACGTGCGAGACAACGACGACAAGGCACTTAGACGTCAAGCGGAAAGAATACATCTTCAATCGTCATCTGCAACGAATGTGAATTCTACCAATTCCACCGTGACTAATAATACATCGGACAACGCGAAGACTTCTCCCGTCAATTCCGATCCACAAGTATCCGCTACACCAGTGTCAACTGCAGCTGACAATAATGGCGTTTCCGGGGCAGAATACATAAAAATTGAAGAAGAAAAATCTAGTACCTTAGATTCTGAAAAGAACGCGAAAGACAGTAAGAATAATCAGGGGGATGAAGACGACGATGACTACCGTGCGCACGGTAGCGATAAAATTATTTGGGACGACGTTGACAAGGATTTAGGTGACATTTTGAGAGAAAGCGAGGCAGGAGCATCGAAATCGAGCGACGATGAGGATTCGCGTTACGATCGTTTTCGCAATTCGGACAAGAAGCAGCCCGGAAAAGAAAAAGAAAACGAGAAGAGTGAAATCCTCGAAGATAAGAGCGGTAATAATAAAATTAAAGATGTTAAAAATTAAGCTCGAACAGACGAATATGTTGTATCGTCGAGAATCATCTTTTGCTGTACATCTTCAATTTATTTGACCCATTTTCAGATTATTTTTGAGATTACGTTCTTCTAAATCTCGTTCCAATAATTATTTTTATCATGGATCATGCGAATATACATTTATCGAATTATCTTTAATTTAATTAAACAAAAATAATGTTTGTACGTAATATACCGCACGTGCAAAATATTTGTTTATTACTACGTGTTTCTTCCGTATTCTATTTCCTTCTTCGTTTGAAGATACGTGTTAGTTACAATGTATTTAAGTCTCCCAATTTTCAATTTATGTAATTTTAACATATATAAGTATTGTATCATTGATATAATCATATGCGTTGCCGAGGTATCAGTGACATTGTCCAAACGTAATTATACATATACATGAAGTAATTAAATATGCAAATTTCAATTTTCAGTTGTTAGCGTGGAGAAAAGCGTGTGCGCCTGATCAATCTCGTGTAGACCTCGTGTAAGCACAATTTAACTATAGGTTTTATCGATCGTAATAAATTCCGCACTCTCTAGGATCACGTGTATAATTCTTTCGACCAATCCCTAAATCACTTCGTAATTTCACGCGCGACCGTTTATTATCGATTATTTTAATAAATATTTTTTTGCCGAAGAATTTTTAGAGTAGGTACGTAAACGCTAGTATTCTCTACGGTTTACGATATCGTAAATATCAATTTTCCGTTTATCAAATGCACAATCAAGTCTCTTATTTCTTTTTGTCCGCAGTTAATACAACTAACTATAGTTCTACTTTATTTTGCGAATGAATGGAAAGTCAGAGACCGTCGTAAAATCTTCTGTTTATCGTGTATTTTTGTCGGGGCAATTTATCGTGTTTGTGATTATAATTAGTGATGAGATTGGTGGCGTTTGACGCAATGCCACGATTGTTTGTTTTTAGATATTTATCCAAGTATTACAGTGAGCTAACATCTTCCCTGAATCGTATGCATTTTCATCTAATGGTTCCTGAAAAATCGTCGGAGTCTGGTAACAGAGACTTTCGCACGACTATCTTGTATATCGTTTATTCATATTGTTAAAATATAAGTCGTAATGGAATTGATAAATTTATCGCAGGTCCCGAGAGATGGATGGAGAGAAAAATAGATATTAAGAAATGCTTGCGTAGCATTCCATGTCACGAGCTGTGAATTGTGAAACCGATTACGTGACACGTGTTCAGTTTAGAATGGTTCAGCATTCGAGTGACGTAGCTCACGCATGCGCATAGAAGTTAGTTCGGAGACATTTGTCCTTACTCCTTCCCCTTCCCCTGCGTCCCCAACCCAACCCAATACCACCCCAATTCGCGATTGTGTTCGCCGCGTCTCGCGTCTCGCGTCTCGCGATGCGGGGAAACTGCCGGAGGCGGATCCGGGGACCGTGGGGGACCGGGAGGCTCGACGAGGCTCGGTCGACGAGTTGTCGTGCCGCGTGCGCTTGGCGTCACAAGTCGCAACGCACAACGCTCGCAATACGATTCACGTCTCGAATTGTCACGCTCGCCAGGACCGGGACGGCGTGCGAGCGGACCGAGGACCGACGACCGAGAGAGATAAACCCGCGCTACAAATAAGTGCTGCGACGTGCGTCTCGCAATTCGCAAATTCATCACTTTATCCCCGGGTTTCACCAAACACGGACGATCGTGCGATTTCGCGGCCCGGTCACGTTCTCGTCAGCGCTGCTCGACGCCGTCCCCCCGAATAACCGGAATAACACGCTCGTTTGACATCCGCGCGAGCGATTTGATGCTCGACATTGAACAATGGCACTAATGCGAGGTCTGCGATTATTTTCCGTCCTGGGAACGAATTACGCGCGCGGAGTCGTGCCTAGTCGAGTGATGGTCGCGAGAGCCACATCCAACATGCAACCGCTCTCCAAGAACAAGGAGTGAGTAGACAAAATTCGAACATTGATTACCGATAGTGATAGGTTCGCTCGCGGTCAGAAGCGCTCGAAAGCTTTAGGTAACTCGATCAGTCGGTGATCAGTTTGATTCAGTTTGATTAGTTGACAATGAAATTTCTAATTGTGCAATTCATCGTCTTCCTTATCTCAATCTCTTCTCATATGTTGGGTGAAATTAACAAAAAATTGACAATTCTGTTCATGTCAATTGCTCATAATCAGAGTTTGATCAAAGTCACTCTTTGGTCGCCTTCTACTTGACACCGGGTGTAGCGTCAAAACAATTAGTAAGATTAGTGCTGTTAGATGTTATTAACAACTTTCTCCTTTTGAAAATGTCAAGAAACGTCTTGCGAAACGTTTGCTAAAAAATAAGATCTCTGGTATCGCGAGAAATTTTTTAGACATGTGCGTTTAAGTGAACAAATATATAAATTTCTAAGTAGGATTACGTCTAACTTGAGCAACTTTAGTGAACGGTCAATTAAAATTCATCTCGCTAAGAATTATTAACTCGTGAATACTTAAGTTATTAGTAAAGCGATCTAGACAAATAATAAGTACAAAAAATAGATAAAAACACTGTATTTTTCTCTCTCTCTCTCTCTCTCTCTCATTCAGGGTCACTATGACATTTGTTAAAGCCAATGGAGAGAGAATAAAGGCAAAGGGAAAAGTTGGAGACAGTATTTTAGATATTGTTGTCAACAATGACCTCGACTTGGATGGTTACGGTATGAACATTTTATATCTACGAAATGTTTTTGTCCTTAATGATTACGCACAAGTTTGACAAGATCCATCTGTATTTTCCATCTTGAACCTGAAGGAGCCTGCGAAGGAACACTGACGTGCAGCACGTGTCACTTAATTTTTCCCAAGGATGTGTACGACAGTCTTCCTGATGAACCTTCGGACGAAGAGCTGGATATGCTGGAGTTGGCGTACGAGCGATATGAAACGTATGTTTCCAAATTTTATTCAATTTGTACTCTCTCTTTCTTTTTGGCTAGGTGAAAAATGTTTTATATGCTAAAAGATCGATGCGCGAGAGACACGTTCTTCGAATCTCACTTTGTAATATCTTATACATTTATTCATGAATTGTAAATTGTATATATTAGCTTTCTATATCTATGTCCCTAAGGGATTTTGAATAAAATTTGCTTTAAGTAGGAGGTCCGTCACAGTCAAACATCGTTTGATTTGTTATTCAAATTGATCGTCTCCTTTTCTAATTCTATTATATTTTTGCTTAACGTGTTTTAAAGATTACAGTAAATTTCTTTCATTTATTATTTATCATGTTTCGGGTGTATAGTTTTTTATTCGTACTATTTTAGATATACGTATATCTAATTTTAGCTCAAGACTGGGATGCCAGATAATAATGACTGAAAAACTAGACGGCATTGAGGTGAGAGTACCAGCTACCATTAACGATGCGAGACAAACGTGATAACTCAATAAGGTGTTCAATCGTGCTTAGAAAATTTTAAATTGACTCCATAGCAATATGTTTAGCACAATGTTTTTTTCCAATATAAATGTATTATGTATATAGTAGCTAAAATTATATATTCAAATCTAAATATTATAAATATTTTTTAAATGGACTAAATGGACTACGTAATATTTTTTAAAACAATTGTATATATTACATGCATGATTCATATACCTATATATACAATATTGACAATATTTTGTACAGAAAAAAATCATTTTTACAAAAAAATATTAGAATATAAACGATGGAAGAGAAAAATAAAATCTTTTAATTTTTTAAAATGAACTTTTTTTTATTTAATTCAATTATAATCTAGAAATCGGCAGTCGATCCATTTCCGAGTGTCAAAAACCCTTTATCAAATTTTACTTGCAAAATATTATTGTTATTGAGTTTGCGTTATCTTTATTTGTCATCAACACTCTACGAGTATACAGATATATTATGAAGTGCTCAAGCATACTTTAATTTAATCACGAAAGAGGTCATGAAAAAGAGACACTTGCGGATAATTTTAACCTTTCTCGTGTTACATTCTCATGGTTATGTCAATCGCCAATAAAAAATGTTCATCTTTAGAGTAAATAAAAAATGTATGCACATACCGATGAGAACTTTATACGTAGGAAATATTAATCTACTATCACCCAACGCGTTTTCATGAATACATAAATAATTAATTCAATGAAATATTGATGGAAATGTCCTCAAATCAGTCAGAAAAACTTAAATCACATTTATATTATGATTGAAATAATCCACGGACAGCTTTATTCGCAATATATAGAGTATCCACATATCCAGAATAATTTATTTTTTCTTTTTTTAATTAATTACATACCAAATATATCTACTGTTATTACGTAACTATCAGTACATAAAGCTAAAACACTTTTGTACTATGTGCGTTATATATATATATATGAACCCAACAAATAACTTACTCACATGATTAAGTTATTACATCCTTCACTACGTGCAAATGCATTATTACTACGCTACTTACAAACGCGGTGAAGTGTATACATCTATGTTACTATGTAATTTACATATTTTCAGTTTCTTACCCTGCCCATTTAAATTACACCTCTAGAATATATCTCATATACATTCTTGCGTTATGTACATATATATTTAATCGAGTTGTTTCTCGATTCACTTAAATGTCTTAAATCGGAATAGAGAAAGTTCATTAAGATTCTTGTTTCGAATTTATAATTCAATTTATAAAGACACAAGTTGCGAATATTGATATGTTCTTTAAATAAATTGACTCAATGATTTATATGAAATCAAATATAAAATGATGTACGAACAAAAAAAATTTAGATATAGTATGACAATTAATAAAAGACTTTAAATCATTTTTGCACTTAAATGTTCGACAAGACTGTGACTAAATTTCCAAGATTGCAGAATACATTTGTAAAAGCTCCATTTTCGTGCATTCTTTATTTTGCCGTCTCATCTTCGGCGATATCAATTTACGGGCTCGAAATTCGTTTATTCACGAAAAAATCAATAAAGATATCTCGGAATAATGGATAAAGAAAAAATCTATTTTTAATAACTTTACTTTAGATAGTCCTAAAAATTATATCTCTTTGTAATTTTTGTTTTTTAAGATAAAATTGATGAAAAAGATGCGAAAGCTAAAGGAAAACATTCTCCATTTCTTCATTATATATCTCTTTTATCTAATCTTAATCTTTTCGTTTTTTCGTTTTGGCATATTCGTGACATCCAAGTATGGATTCCGTATCTGTATATCGTGATTACGCAAAGAAAAAATATACGCCGCAGTTTTAGAGAATACGTAACCGAATATGGAACTTTTACCATATTAGTAGTAATATACGTATGTTGTGTCATACCCATGGATTATCGAGTGTCTTTACATAAGTCGTTACCACATGATTTGTATTGTTATTCCGTGCAACACACCATAAACGACATAAATTCTCTATGCTTTCTCTTTTTTTTTTTCAATTGTATTAGAAGTTGGATTCTGAATGCTCTAGATAACGCGAATATTATATACATATATCGCAAGGATATGAACATTGATACAAATCGAAAATAAAATTTTCTAAAATTTATAAAAACGGTTGTATAAGCACGCTCATAATACAGCTCTTATATTTTTTATAAACAGGAAGATGTTTTATACCATTACTAAATTATACGAAATGATGATTTGATGTTTTCAATAATTGCGAAAGTTTGATGCCAAGTATTGTTTCAATGGTTTTGAAGAGAAAAATGTTTGACACAAAGAAAAAATTGTTCACGTTGTATTCTACAATTATTTTTAAATACTGGAGCTACAATTTCTTTTAACGTGTGTGTAGGTGTGAATCTTTCATGATCACGCAGTAACGATATAAAATTATAAATCTAATTCTAAATGCGCTTAAATTATAAACTCATAAGCAGCTTCATAGCTTAATATCTTTAAATATTAAAACGCACCGATGTATAAAGGAAACGAAATCGCGTATTTGATTTGTAAATCGTACAACGCACATCCACAGGCTTGAAATTTGAAGAATTCATTCAATAATTTTTTTTACTTGTGGTATTTTTTTCTTTTTTAGTGAGGCTGCGTTTCGATATTCACTACCAGTACTGAAAATCTGTAGTATACGTAAACTATAGATAGATCAGTACTGGCAGTGAATATCGATACGCAGCCTTAGTAGATTAATGAACGTGCAGGTGGATAAACAACAAACAATTGGATTTGCGGTGTTTAACTGCAATCATACGAGTGTTAATTTAAAACGAAATTTAGTGCTCCAGTTTTATACAATGTTGATCTACTGAAATTCGCATGACAAAACATAATTTTCATATATTATCATATATATTGAAAATATAAAAAAAAAAAATTGAACCGTACAAGTCGCTAAGTTTTTGACTTTTTTAATGTTTAATTCTAATTAATTTCTAATAATGTTTTACACTACATACAATAAATATCATTAAGAAAAGATAAACCTGATTTGCATCGAGTTTACAAATTTCAAGCATTTTATCAATTATTTTAATTAGCTGCGCAATTATACAATAATCGGAATTCTAAAATCTTATGCTTTCACGCACACATGTGAACAAAAATAATCTAGGACTAGAGATTCTGCAAGATAAGTACAAATAATAATAATAATAATAATAAAGTAAAAACATGGCAAGATTCACATTCGTGCCAATTTCTCATTTTGTCGCAGATCTTGAGGCTTCGAAAGTATGCACACTTCAACAATCGTAGTCGAGGATGATCGGGACTCGGCAAGCGTAAAGATACATTTCATGCAGTTTTTCATAAATTATAATATATCTAATATAAAAAATTATCTTAAATATATTTTTAAATTAAAATCTGTTTGTATATATAAAAAGGAAAATTATTAATGTTTTATTCTTGACATCGGAGACTGCACGAATTTTTTTGGTCATCCGATATTCCGAGAATGTCGTGATAACCAGAAAGAATATTTACGAAGGGCAAAATGCAGCACGCATTCGGTACGAGGAATTTTTTTTGTCGACGTTGCGCAACAGGAACCTGTTGCTGCTGCTGCTCTTGGCGATAGCGGGATATACCAGTCGTAAATAAAGCATAAATCGGCAAGTTTCGTTCGGGGAATCGAAATAATTCCTACATTGTAACGACACGACGTAAAATTTCTCCAAGAACATTATGCGGTTTTCCCGTAACGCATTGAACGATAAAAAATCAAGCAAGCGAAACCCACCTGAGGAAATTGTAATTGGTAGCGATATACAAAAAACATGTAGCTCATCAAGGCCAACAAGAAGTAGCGCTATCGACCAATCATTAAATCATGTTAGCTACAATACTAGCAGGATCGAGACAGTTCGAATTCGGATTATACAAGAGAACTATGTACCCCGGCGAGAGAAACAAAAAACCTTACGACTCGAGTAATACTGGTTTAACGACAGGCCATAAACATGGTCGGTGGCTTTGAAAGTATAAATTTCAAGGCCGTTAATTGCCGGAATAGTACGAAGAATAGACAAACGAAAGACGCTAATGAAATTTCGCTCGGTAAATTCTAATGGAACATTTTTTGACAGTCTTAAAATGTCACCTTTAAATTAGTCATAAAAATGGCTAAAACAATATTATTCTGGAGCGTCCTGTATTTGTATATAGCAACAGCAATTTCGATTAAATTATCTATCGTTAAAGTTATATTAAAAACAAAAATTATGTCAAATAATGAGATGGTAAAAATTAAATTAAAGAAAAATGCATTGCTGCGGTGTGTTGCATTGTTAGCTATTATCTTAAATTAAGAAATGAATTTAATTGAATTACCTTTCACACTTTTGCTTAGGCTGTTAACAAAATATATTCGCAAAAATTTATTAAAACTATTCTCTTCTTAGTTCCTTAATCTGGAGTAAATTGTTTAGCAGCAAAACTCCGAACTTACAAAATTTACAGAACAAATTTCCCCGAATGCAATGACACCCCTATTTAGGTGCAGACGATTAATCGTTTCCGAGATATTTTAACAATAAATTTAGTAGCGTCTGAGTTTATTAGGACATTTATGAGTATTTGTGGCGTAGCGAATATGGTAATTGCCTCATAATTCGTAGACCTTGTATCATGACTATTATATTATTTCATATATCATGACTATTTATATTATTTATATAATATAAATTTTTTTATATATTAAAATAATTTATAATACATTTTTATTTATATTAACAATAATTAGTTTTATCATAAAACATAATACAATAAAAAAATTAATTGATTGGGGGGTTTAACTCGAAAAAAATTATGAAGTAGTTACCATCCATATCCACTACGCCACAAATACTCGTATGTAAGCGTTCTAATAAACTGTACTCTGAATACGCTACTACATTTATTATTAAAATGTCTCGGAAACGGTTGACCGTCTGCGCCCAAATAGGAGTATGATTACATTCGGGGGAACTTTCTCCGTAAGTTCTGCCAAATTTCATCGAAATCAATGGAGTTTTGAACCTTTCCTTGTAAATGATGATTTCGCAATGACGATAATAACGTTAATAATGCGACAACGTGCCGATAACGATACAACGCGACGCAACGTGGTAATAACAACGTGAGATAAGCAGCCTTAACAATTTTTGGCCCCTTCTTTAGACAATATCTATTGAAGAATTTGTTTCTAAATAATTTTAGATCTATTTCTCATAAATATCGACTTAAGGCGATCCGGGAGATAATCTCTTTCGTTGTTCAAAGAATACGCGTCCGAATAGATCCTCGCGGACCCTTTCCTCGGTTTTTCCCTTAAGATGCCTAAACGAGAGTCGACAATTCGTGCGGACTGTTGGTGGTAGCGGCACTACTCAGATCGAGCGTGGCCGCCGGCAGGCCGGGGCTCACGCTGCCGCTGGTCTCACGCGGCAAGTGCTGCGACCTGTTGAGCTTGCCGCTGCCGCCGCCGCCACCGTTGGGACTCGGCGGCGACCGATCGCCGGGCGTCGTTGGTGGTGTGGCGGTGACGGCGACAGAGGCGGCAGCGGCAGCGGCAGCGGCAGCAACGGCAGCGGCGGCAATACCGCCGCGATGCGTCAAGTGATTGTGCTGCGCTGCGGCATTCGGCGACGACAGTAATAACGGCGGCGACATGGAGGACACGTGCCGCTGCTGATGAGAATGGTGCTGGTGCGGATGATGCTGATAAGAATGGTGAAGGCCGCGACCAAGTTGGGCCAGACTGACGGTCGAATGACCCATCGCGCCGCCACTGCCGCTGCCGATCTTCGATCCCACGTGCAGCGTTGGCCGTAGTTGCAGCTGCTGATGATGATGATGATGGTGATGCTGCTGCTGCTGCTGCTGATGATGCTGGTGCCGTTGATGCTGCGAGTGTGCCTGCTGATGCGGCTGCTGCTGGTGCTGCAGTTGCAACTGCTGCTGTTGACGCTGCAGCTGCGCCGCGACCTCGCATCGCTCGCGGGCAAACGCCTTTACCGCATTCGTCTTCTCCTACGAGTTGTACAAGAAAGAAAATTATTCTATACAATATTTGCTTTTTTTTCTCTCGCAGTAAACTTTATTTAGATAGGAGTGACAGAATTAAAGAGGATGCGATTTGGAAAAGTATCGGCATTTCCGTAATCCAGGGTGCTTTTATTAGATTTCGCGTGAAACTTTTGCTCGATGTCATTTCATAAAATTATTTACTTAAACGCAAGTTTCACTTTCGAATTTTATTAAGTAATTAAAATGAGATAAAATAATAGACGACGAGTATATTAGAAAAATCTTTGTCGCAACGCCGAAAGCATCACGGAAGAAATATAATAAAAAAGAGTCCTCTTCGTCCTCGTCGTCGTGCAATTTATGTGAAGTTTATCGCGAAGAGAACGCGACGGGGAGCCGCGACAAACGCAGTTATACAAAATCTTCCGCTCAATCACACAATTACGTAATGCGAAACGGAGTATCGTCCCAGGATCGCACGAACGCGTTAGGTAGTTATACCGCGCCATCGGCTCTTTTTCGAAGAGCAAAAACTCGACGACGGACACGTCCGTTCGCACCCACCGTCCGCTTAACGCACACACGCGTACAGGCATACACGCATACGCACGACATCCCGCGTACAGATCCAGTTTGGAATCGAATTACACGGTAGAATGATCACCGACGTAAATAATAGCGTGATAATGACATCGACCGTTGCGCGGGATATGCTAATAAGGCACGCCGGACGGCGGGCGGGCGGCGGGGAAAGGGAAGAACCAGGGAGAGGAGAGAGAGAGAAGGAGATGCAGACTGGTGCATCGCCGGTCGCGAAATACGAGAAAATAAAGAGGCGAACTGGCTACGACGGAGATCCGGATATCGTGCGGATGATCGAAAAAGTTCGCGCGCCGTTAGATCGCCGGACGAAGGGGAAGAAAGCGGATGGAGGAGGAAGGGCGGAAGAGATGGGAAGGCGTAAAAAATGACGCACTTTCAGGCGCACTCACTTTCTGCCATACGAAGACGTTGTGGACCATGGCGCATCCGCAGAACACGATGCCGAGGCCGATGAAGACCGACGTGACGATCGCCGGTGTCGAATGGAACTGGATGAACGTGTACAGGATCATGCCTGTGGATTAATATCGCAGGCGTTACAATAAATTTTTCACTCTTTCGAGAGTTCGAGTCGTTTTCGTCGTGGGTGCTCACGTGGATCAAGTGCGACTCGTATATAATTTAATTGATATCCAAAAAGAAGCGTTTCGTTCTTACCAGTTAAGAAGACAGGGATGCTGATGAAAAAACCTCCGACGGCGCACACGCGGCTGATGGACGATTTTTGCAGGTACTTGTTACTCCTGAAACAGACAAAAGTCACAGAGCGAAGATGAGTTTCGCGAGTCCGTGATAATTGGGCGAGTTATAAAGGCGCACGCTTTCGTCGTCGTTTACGAAACACATCCTTTTTACCTTTTTATATAGGTAATATATTAAATATACGTTCAAGATTATATATATAAAATTTACAAGGAAATAAAATAAATTATTTTTACAAATTAGTTGTAACGTATCGAGGATTGTTGCATTGTTATTATTTAAAAAACGTATATGTATTTTCAATCTTCAAGAAACCCGCGACCGATTGAACGCTGCGCAAATTAATTGTCGCGATATACCCGTCCGCGAAAAGCGTCAGAGGAGCGAAACGCGCGGGAATGCCTTTAGAGTAACCTCGCCTTTAGAGCACAAAGGCCGTAAGTCAAAATATTCTGCTCCTCGGCGAATATTGCATAATCGCGAAAGTGCAGCGATACGATCGGTGCATAACGGTACGTACTCTCTACAGATAAAAACCCACGCTTTTTTTCCTGTCTTCAGCCGCGGCGTTCTCGGCGATCGGCGATCTGTCGCGCGCGCGAGGTAGATACGCGCGCGTTTAAGCGCACTCCCATCGAAAGAGAGTCGGTCGTGTCAAACGGATTTATGGTCCCGACGTAAACGCGGGACCAGTAGGCGTTTTTGTGCCGCCAACTAATCTCTCATACGTCGGTGCTACACTGTATAGTTAGGCGTGCCCTCGTCGTAATCATCTTAGGTTCTCCATAAATAAAACGCCGGCTACAATGCTCCTCCCAGGCGTGCGTAACGATAAAGATTATTTAAAGAGGCCGGCTTTAACTCTCTTAGATTAGATCCACCGAATTAGGATTACTATATGTATTTTCTCGACGATGCCGCGGTCGAGATTTCAATGGATTATCTGAGAGCCGATAATTGAATATGACTTAAATTTATTGCGACAGAGACTTCTTAATTCTTCAGAAATTCAATATTATTTCAAGTGTGACAGATACGCGAAAGGAAATATCGTATTAAAAACCAGCTGGACAATTGTTTAGGAATTTCTTACATAAACCTGAAGTATATTACGTCTACTTTTCAGTTATTCTCTGAAACACACATCTTGTATACATATGTGTGTAAAATATCCTTGCAAAAAGAAGATATCAAATACAAGCGTAATTGAAATCGTCTTCGTCTAACGTTAATTATAGAACCGGTAATTTATCGCAAAACGCGCGCGGTAGCTTACTCCCAGAAATAAATTACCACTATACTAGAAGTCTCGAACAATAGTAGTTCTAATCGCTTCGCATGACCCGCTCGTGTATCCAAAGAGATCGTTGACCCCGAAGGGCGGCAACAACGGCTGCGTGGGAATTCCTCGTTGCACCTTATAGATGACGCTTATTTAGAAACGGCACGCGGACGAAGATTCGTGAGCTTTTTGCGGAGAAACACGTTTCGGTATATGGAAAGGAGGCTCAGCGATTACCACTCGTTTTGCTCTGCAAATGCACGAGAGAAATTATATCAAATCTGCGCGACGTGCAAGGTATACTTGCGCCAAATGGTGTATATTTTACGGGAAACTACCATTTTAACATCAGTTTACTATCGTTTTTCGGCATTCTTTGTTATTTCTCTTCTTACTTTGTCGTTTCTTGTTTTTAATATCGACTTTATTATTATACATAATAATTTAACATCCGGCTATATTATCGAAATTACTATACCAAATTTTCGTTTTATCCGCATGCAACGTTTTACCTACAGACTCCATTTGGCATTTCTCGGCTTCTCTCGGATTCGAGTATCGTTGGCATCTCCACATTCGTCATTCGTCACGCCTCTCTCCTTTTCTTTCGCGCACGACGAAATTATACGAGCCCGAGTTGAATAGACGCGGACGCTTTTGTCGGTCCCTCGTTGTGCTGTCGTCGTCGTCGCGTTTGTGCATCTCCCACCGGTCTCATGAATGAACGTGCCGAACCAAAGCAAGGCGTCTTCCCGCGTTAATGCGCGAGATCAACGGGGTTTTGTTGAGTGCCGATAGAAGCGAGTCATTCCGGAGCACCGAGAGTGACAAATCACGCGCCAACGGCTGCAACTTTTACCCGTTATATACCAGTCGAGCAAACAAACGGAGACTTTTCTCTTTCATCGAGATGACGGAGGAAGAGTACAGTGACGTAGTAATCTAGGAATGTAACGTAACGTTACGCGAATTCACGCGTATTTTCCGTGATTAATTCGTAATGAATATTATTAGAGGTAATAAATTTATAATAATTTTATAATCAAATATTGCCCAGTCGAGTATCTTTCCATTTAGGAAAAATGAGATATTTTTAGGGTCGGCGTAAAAATGAGGAAAGTCGTCGCAATAAATTGAATGCCTAAGAACTCTAATTTTCTTCTTTGCAAAAACAAAGAAACGAGACATATACATATGCATTTTCGCGCGTGCTAACTGTTAAGTGGCATTGTTGAGCGCGGCACGACGATGAGCACAGAATTATACATCCCGTCTACTTTTACACAATGGCAATCTTTCGCACGAAAGCAGATTGTAACGAACGCCGCGACCGTTTGTTTGCTCCGTATATTCTTTATATCGACCGCTACAATAATTATCTTTAGGATTTACAATAGTAATCGGGCCACATTATTAGAAAATCCCGGCGGCGTAACGGTCGAGGTGAAAAATTCCCACCCAACTCTCGCGTGCGAACTGCGCTTCCTTTCATCAGCCTGTGTCATAGCTTCTTCTTCTTCTTCTTCTTTAAACTTCCTGATACCAAACCGCTATACGTTGCCAGCCTATTTGGCCAAATTCGAGCGTAATATTGTGTTCAACGAGATCAAGGCCAGCGGAAGAAGTTTGATTGAATTGTCCTTATGCGCAGTCACTTCCATTTAACTTCTTTCATCAAGACCTCCCATCTTCGGCAATTAGCGCTTCCTCCCAATACGATCAAACACGTATAGATCATTTCCGGGAATTCGCTCCCGCGCGCGCGTGAATCGTCGGAAACATTGACCCGACATTCACCCCCGAACCAAAATATCCGCGGATCCGGTTGATATTTATAAAGCGGTGAGATTTATTAATTAAGCGCGACCGCCGGAAAGTCAGCGACCGGCAGCGGCGCGGTGCGGCACAGCTTATTAATGACCGCGCAGAAAATCATGTTTCTCAGTGTCCACGTGTGCCCGCTACATTCATTGCCGGAGCTGAACAAGTCGGGGAATGTCGTTCTAGAGTGGGAATCTCGCTCTCCGCCTCGAGGTGATTCCCGCTGGTCGCGGTGAACGTAATGCTCTATTGATATTAACAACAAAGAGATCCGTTTCTAACGACCGAATATATTTTCGTACACAAAACAAACAAGTTTTGGATGATTTCACCAACGTACACACGTCGTGTCTGTTTCGTAAAGGCGCATAGAGTTCAGATCAAACAGAGAACATAAACAAACATAAATGGACGAACGTGCTTTAATAATTAAACGCGAATGGCGTCGATTTAAATCAAATATAATCTTCTTTTCGGCACGTTAAAGGCAAAAAGCTCGCCACATTTGTCCATATTTACCTGTGTAAAAATGTTTGCTCTTAATCGTTCGTTCTAACTAGTTTGGCCTGGATTCATCTCGAGGTATAAAGACGTACAACAACATGCAACGTAACGTAAAACATGCAAACGTATATAATAATAAAATAAAATACGGCAAATCTCAAGTTCTCGTAGTCCCTCCGAGGAACAGATGCGTCGAACTTACTCACAGTCTAGTTTCTCGCGGAGGCGAGCCGTTCCCGGCCCGTGGAACGATCATCTCTTCGAGTGAACACGCGTGTGTGCGTGCGCGAAGCTCGCTGTTACAGGAAGAAGAGGCGCGAGTGTAATCTGTTGCGAGTGTTGCGAAACGGTTAAACTTGTGGAGCGTTGTTACGAGAGCGTGGCACCCAATCAGGGCCCCGAGCCCCGATACGCGTTCGTGCGCGCGTATTCCGTCGAATGACTCGGCGCAACGTACACACGTGCGCGCAAGCGTGTCGCGATCACATCGGGCCCTTCCTCGTTGTCTTTATACGGTTCGCCGCGGACCACGTGACCACGTGACCGAGCGTCGTGGCTGTTGCAGCCGCTCCGCGCTTCACTTCCGGTCTCTCCGGGCACGGAAGCTATATAACCAGCTATAACCGCGTGCCGTTACTCCAATCTTCGCGAACACCGTGCGACATCGTGCCCGGATTCGCGCCCTGTAATTTAATTAGAGCCATTTTGTGCGCGTTGCATGAAAATTGCGGTACCGTGATGTACGATTGCACGGAGCTGCACATTCGTGCGGACAGTATCGCGCAAACGTATATTTAAAGATACGTTTCCTTCGTTCTAAGCAAGTCGTCCCTCCAGAACTTGCGAGCGTCGCGCATCATTCGCCAATACTGAAATTAAGCTGCGCTTTTGTCGATTACGAACGCAAAACTCGATTATCGTTCTGGCTCTAATTGTAAGTAGATCTCGTACGGTCGTGCATGGCGGATCATCGGCCGCGCCGGGTACTTACATCCGCATAGCTTCGCGGCGTCGGCATTCGCCGTGGTCGCGGATGCGAGTGGTTACCGGATGATGGATCATACGCGCGCGCGCGCGCGCTCGCTTTGCAACCGCGATCCTTCCTCCCTCCGTTCCCACCGCCCTTCCTTCCTCCACCAGCCACCACCTCCCGATCCACGCTTCTTGCATCCTCCTGTGCCGACAGGTGTCGGTAATCCGTGTCGCGGTCGAAAAAAAAGTTCACCGAAGGCGTCCCAACGTGCCCGCGGAATTTCCTATCTCCTTGGTGCCGGCCCGATACCGGGAAGAAGGGACTTAACGACGGGGGCCCGGGACCCTCGAACGAAATTGAGGGTGCCCTCGCCGCGGCTTTGTGCCGGGACGACAACCGTTACGGTCTCCCGGTCCACCTCTGTGTTGCACCTGTTCGGCTGTTCGCACCAGGCCCACCAGGCATCCCGGCACCATCTCGTCGCGCGGGCAATCCGAGTATTGTCAGCTCTACGACGCGACACACCGAAGTGACAGCGTGACCGATCGCTTGTCGCCGTCACTTGCCGCGCCGATACCCGCCAATCTTCGTACAGCCTGTCGACGAACGAGAAGATCACCTTGTTCCCTTGTTGTACGCCCGACGCGATTCGACGAATCAGCCACGGCTGATCGATCGGTTTTTAAACGAGAAATATTATCGCTGGTCAATACCGTGCTGACGACAACCGGGCGATTCTTTACGGTTATTATGAGAAAATACACAAGATATGACTTATCGCGAAAATGTAAGCAACATCGTATATATGCTCGAAATGCCTGTATTAATACAAGAAAGACGATTTCGTTAAAGTGGAACGCAATTGAGATATTTTATTCGCGATTGGGCTCTTTCCATCCCGAGACTGCGTCGGACCGCATTATTTAACTCGAGTGTAATACCAAAGGCACGCCACTTGGACGGTGCTGATGGTGCGAATAAATCGCTCCTCGATGTGCCGTGTTTTGCCAAGATATTGTGGGTAATCGGCACGTATCTCGTCAAGTGTTTGAACGCGAAATGTATGTGTTCACCGGTATTTCGGAGAGGAAGAAGCAGAAGCGCGCAGGTTCGAAAGCTGTTTGGAAGCCTATATATACGAAGATCAAAATCACGCGGTTTGGCATAATCCGGATGCCTCATCGGGAATTAAAAAGTCGAAAACGTATTTCTTATTCTCGCTGCTCTTCTCGCGTTCTCGCTTTTATATTTCCCATGCACGTTTGGTAAAAAAAATAAGATTATATGTAAATGGCCTTTTGCCTGGAGAGAAAAGTAAAGAACGTGTGACAAAAGTTTTTCAATCGCGTATACTTCGAGTCTTGGGGGTATTACTCGAGAGTCATTGAGAAAGGCGTAAAACGACACTTGACATGCAACGATTTAATAAATATGTCAAAGCCGATCGTTCCAGGCTTGGCTCCTCTCCGCTTCTCGGGTACAGAGGTACTCGCGCGACTTCTCCTCTCGCCGCCAAATTTATTCCCCGCCTCTCGTACGTGCTCCTAAACTCGCGAGGATATCTCCAGCGAGAAGAGCGGCCGGGGAGAGACGAGGCACGATAAGACGGGATCCAGAGATCCGAGGGCGTGGAATGCCAAGTATAGTAGTACTTGAGAAAGGCCCGATAACACTGCCGCGCGCGCTGCTGGCTAACGTGCACGCTGACGTTAAAACCCGGAGACGGTTTATGTCGAAGACATATAAGCTGACGGGACATAAGCCAGACGCGCCGCGCCGTCCCGGGGAACCGAGGGAATCAGAGCGAGCCGCATAATACATGTGCGTAAAGGTTGTTCTTGCCGGCGCAGATAAGATTTCCCGAACGGCGAACGAATCCTCGCGATCCAGCATCCGATACGCCATCGGCGACGCGCGCGAGCGTCGCGCGAGGAATGCCAGCAAGTGAAGGTGCGCGTTTGCGAACAGATTCTCAGAAAGGTTCCCGCTCCGTCATTCGTATTTCGTATTCCAGCAATCTGTACGCAGATTTTCGGGGCCTCTTTCGAAGTTGACGTACTTACGCCGTGACTAACGCGCGCGCGCGCGCGAGAAAGAGAAAGAGAAAGAGAAAGAGAAAGAGAAAGAACATAGAGAGAACCGAGCTGGCATCTCAATTTCGACGACCTCGAACAAATTTTATTTAGTCTTCGCTGAAAACTCTGAGGCTACTCGCGGATAAAGCCCTTGTATTTCGAGCAACAATCTCTCCTACGTTACTTTATATCTGTAGGTCATCGTTCTTATTCCGCATGCAAAGAAATTTTTTAACACGCGATGAAAAAAATTAGCTTATAATTCAAATAAGAGCAATAAATTCCACTACGTTTTATTTCTGTGGCCCAAATTATCAAAATACCTTCTGAACAATTTCGTTAAAGTGACATGTTTAGCAATTAATAATTAACCGAGTTTATTTCTTAATTTCTAAATTCAACGAATATGCTATTGAAATTAAATGAATTCACTGAAAAGGTGTGACATAAGACTTTAATAATACTTCTTTCTATTAAGCAAATATAGCCCAGAGATGCAGATAGCAAACGTTCGCTTTGATCGAATTGGCATATCAAAACTCGGTTAATTTTACGGCGGAAACATTCCATATCGATGTCTGTTTGATGTTTGTTCAGCAGCCGCGCTCAGATTTCTCGGTGGGTCTCACAACCAAACCGTTTACACTGTGAATGATGAAAACCAAACTCGGAGACTAGAGCTTAATTCCGAACGCTCGTTAATCAAGATAGCATACGTTAAATTTTTATAACGTACGAAAAATGTACGAACATGATAAAATTAAAGTGCGGATAAAAATATGAATAAAATAATTAACAAATTTTAACTCTTATGAAATTTATTTCGTGTCTCACTGTCTCAATGAATTTATCCATAATTTCAGTAGCGTATATTCAGCATCGAATTTACGCGATATTAAATTTATGTGTAAATATTGATTATTAAAAGAATCACAATGCTATGCTAATTAGACTTTAGTTAAATTATGCTAATCTCGTTTTCCGATCTTCCTTCGTTGTGGTAAAAGATTGAAAGAAAAAAACATTTGTGTTGCGTCCGAGTGTTGTTTATGAATTCGTATTCACCTATATTCGAGAGTTGCAGTTGATTATTCTTTCACGAAGCATATAGAGGCATAGAGGCAGGGCTATACGGCTGTAAGGTTTCGTGATAGCGCAAGACAAAAATAGCATGTGCTCTGATCGATCGTTGCACTTATCGCAGTTGGCACAGAACACTGTTTAGAAAGAAGCCGTTAACCCGTCACCTACATTCAGTTTATTATGCATGGCATACGAGCGTCGCTTTACCTTATCAGTCTTCCGCCCGCGTCTTCTGCCTGTCTGCCTGTGTCTCGAAACTTCCAGGACTTTTAATATCGCGCATATATGTTGTACCATAACGATAAAAAAGTGTCTTTCCTATATATTTTGCAATAAATATACACACATAAGATTGATTCACGGAAGATTCGATTGAAAATATTCTTCAAATCTCGACGAAGGATTTTTATATTTTACATTTTACATTTTTAAAGAAAATAAAGCACGTAGATGGTTAAGAACGAAATAACTTTCCAATATAGTAATACTCTAAAATTTATATATTTTTTACAAAGATAACCACTTTCTAATATTTATTGTACTATATGTATTAAAAATATTTACATCACGTAATATTTTTACTTCCATGTTGGAAAAAATTAAACTAATAAAGATTTTAGATTTAGCTATTGACATAAAGAAACTCAATTAAAACAGGTTTCGTACTCCTACAAACTATTTATGTCTCTGATAGTATGTAAATATTTTCGGGGAAGATCCCAATCGTTCCGTCAGACGTATCCGAAGAATTTCCGTCTTGGTTGAGATTTCCTTTAAAACTTTTAGGTTTTATAGCCGCCTTTGTAGCGTACAATCTCTCTCTAGATACACTTCAGAAATCGAAAATAGAAAGATCGAAAAGGTGGTAAGGGGAGGATCGACGATGGGAAAAGAAGGCAAAAAGAGAGCCTCTACTATGTTAACTTGATAAAATACTTGAGACAATTCACAAATATTGACTGTTCTAACTTGTCGTGGATGCGTTAAAATTTAATGTATTTTCTGGATCTTTATATTCAGTGTGAATCACATGCCTAAGTCGAGAGCGCTCGGGAGAAAAAAGATATTAATCGCGTTTCGTGCCAGTCTAGTTGGAAATTTCCAACAGTGGAAAGCGCGATACCCTACCGTGGACAGAAACCGCGAGAGAAACAAGAGGAAGCTACCCTGTGCGTTCCTGTACTCTTTTTGTTTTCCTTATTCATTCTCAAGGCGGTCATTAACGGCCATCTACCTGCTCTACCAACTCGGGATTTCCTCGTCCTTTTCCGCCGCGACAAAATGAGCTCTGCGCGCTCTATTACCCCATGTACACTATATTTCTGATAGTTCGCTCCATCAAACCATCGCGCAAACTTTCTCGCGAACGGATCGACGAAAAAACAATAAGATCAAAAGCAAAGAGCTTGAAAATCGAAACTCAGATAAGAACCTAACCGAATCGAAAGATCATTGGAGTGTGAGATTAAATTGCTGAATAATTTCTAAAGTGAATATTTTCTTTCGAATATCGCGGTAGAATATGAACGTAACATGGCTACAGATATAATGTATTACAAGCATCGGTTAAATAAAACACGTTATAGTTTTAAATGTTCAGTAATTAATATTATTAACGCTAATTTTCGGTAACAAATTTTTAATAATGTTATTATTAATTAACTTTCTGCATTCTTTAAGAAAAAAACATGAAACTTGCATTTTCGTCTATCAGACATTCTCCTCTATCGAGTGTTTATTATACAACACCAACAACCTACAGTTACTCATGTCCGATATTGCATTTCAGGAAAAGAAGTCACGGTTCGGGAGAGATCACCCCGAGAGCGATGGCATCAACACATTTCTTTAACGAGGATAATTTCGGGGTGGCGCGACATCGCGATCTACCGCGTCTGCGTTTCGCTCTGATTCTACTCGGGTGCAATTTCGCGTGGGTACTCATGCATACAAAAACACACGCGCGCACACACATACACATGTGCGTGAACGCGAAGGTGAATTTTTGCGCCTCTCTCCGTGAGAAGAAACACTCGCGCACGGTAAGACACTGATATATCTTGCTGGGGCGCCGACGATCCCCGTACGTTGGATACGAGATCCACCCGTGTATACATTCGAAGGACGATCTTGATCGGCGACGTGAGATCACGCGAGGAGGAACGGAGAACACCCGCGAACGACCTCGATTCGCGTAAATCGCTTCCCTCGATCCCGCGGGAAGAATTCTTTTTGAACGAGGGACTCGGTATATATCCTCTATTAGATCCTATGTTACACGTGAGTCCCATCGCTTCCTGTGTAATTACCGAGTTATTATTGCACATACAAAGTTCGCAGGCTGTTGCAGAATGAAATTTTTTGCACGCTTATTTTAATCGCTTATCTTTCTGGATGTTTAATTGGCACTTGAAACATTAGGTTTCTCAGACATATGAATTTTTTAATCATTGTACATTAAAATTTGTTCGATATTCGAGTCTGCAAAGATTTCTTGGTGTTCTTTGTGTCTTAGATTATTTGAAGCATTTAAATCTTCAAATCAAAAATAGCTAAAAGAATTCTAACTATAGTGGTCAGTTTTCTATTTTATTTTTTAATGAATGGTTCAAATCCGAATGAACAAATTCACAGATAATTATAAATAATAAAATTATAAATAAAATTTTTAATAACTACGTATTAAAAAAAAAGAAAAAACAATCGCGCGGCATTCTTCGCAAATAATTAATAAACAGTTAATATCTATATAAAATATAAATGGAAAGACCTTGATCCTGCAATTTGCAATCTCTGAACTACACGACACAAGTGTGAACCGGTCTTTAAATGGTTTCGTAACGTCGTGTTGGGCCCATCAGAGGTCACAACAGAGCGACGGCGCGCGGGGCGTTATTGCGCGCCGATCGTTCCGAATCGGTTAAATGCCGTTGAACGCGCAGAGAATATCGTCTTCTTACCACGTTAATTAATTGCGAATCTCGACTTTGCCCGTACGAAGTCGCGCGGTCCCCATTAGAGCTTAAAAATAATTGAACTGGATTCCAACGTGTCAAGGCTGGCGCATCGGCCTCGTATCGGTCCTTTTCATGTCGTTCATTAGTCATCGGGCAGCTGGTTCCGCGATAAACCCGTCAACGGCCAGAATCATTTCTGAGCCTTATTAAAGCCTTTTTACTGCACGATTTTGAAGAGATATCAAAATGTCGAGATATTTGCTGATGATAACGGAGAAAGCGATAATTCTAATTCTAATTTTAGTGATAATTTTCGAGACGCAAATATCGAAAGAAGGAAACGATTATGAGCGACTTACCGGTGGCCCTGGTACGAAGTTTTGACGAGCTTCACCGCGAAAAGGAACTGTATGGCGCAGACCAGCAGGCAACAGAGATTGAGGGACAGGGCGAGGGCGCACAGCGCCAGGGTGACCTCGTACACGATCACAAACTCCTCCGGGCTGATAAGACTGTTGGACGTGACCGTGAGCGGCGAGATCTTCAACAAGAAGATGACCGAGAGCAGAGCTAGAAGTAGGGATACCAGACAGAGCAATCCGAGGCTCGTCAACATCTCCTTCGCGCCAGCCTCGTCACTCCGATGAAGATTTCTGGACAGGGATGAAGACCAGGAAGCATCGAGGGGTATCACCGTCGGACCACCGGCCACTTGGCCAGCCACGACAGAAAGCGCAGTGGTAGCAGGCGCGGGTGACGGCGTGGTCTGGCTCGGCAACCGCGACAACCTGGAAATGTCGAAGCCGCCATTCGCCTTCGGCCTGTCCTGATGCAGGACGCTCGTCTGCGAGATCACGGTGTGGCCCAACTGACTCGCTGAGACGTTATGATTGTTATTATTGTTGTTACCGCCACCGTTGTTGCCATTGACGCCGCCAACCGGGCTAACGCTATTGACCGAGTGCTTGGAGGTCGATAGAGTTGACACGTTGAGCGCGTGCGAATGATTCAGGCGTTGCGACAGGTTGTTGACGCTCAGCTGAGAATGGTTCAGCGGATGCCGGTGCGTCGACGAGGGAGTCGTCGCCGATTGGTGCATCGATGCGTTCGACACCGCCGTCGGTCTCGCCACGGAATCGTATACGTCGACTCCGCCGTTGTTACCGCGATGCCCGGGGACGCCGCCGCGTGTCCCAGCGCTTCCGGTGTAGTGGTGATGATGATGATGTTGCTGCTGCTGCTGCTGCTGTGACTGTTGTTGCTGCGGCTGCGGCTGTTGCTGTTGCTGCTGATCCTGATGCAGCGAACTGTTGTGCGAGTGATGATGGACGTGCCCGCCGTGCAACGAGCCCGAGCTCGTCTGATAATCATTGTGATGATGCCTGGAGCCCGTTGACGACGGCTGCCCCGTCAGAATGTGCTTCAGCATTACTCGACACGCTGGTGTCACGCGGAGTGAGGCTTCTTCTCTTTTCTCCCGATACGGTGATCCTCACATGGCGACCTCGTGACGGAAGAGAATACCGAATTGCACCGAATCCACCGTGTCATAGCACGTAGACGTTAACTTTGACCTTCCTCAGACTAGACTCGTCATATCAGAGGACGTCACTTCTTTCTTCATCGCGCGTTGAACGTTTTATAAAACTAATTGTCAACCTTCGCACAGCACGCATAGCACATTACACACAACACATTAAGTTCAATTCTCTTCAATCCAGATTCTTCGCGTTGAATGTCACTTCTCTCTTCACACTACACGAATGTTCCACGCGCAATTAAATTTGCCCCTAAACTTCCGAGCTACACTAAGTCCATCGCGAATCAATGTGCAATTTATCAATTTCGAAAGTTTCAAGTTTATAATTTTATCATTGTCACTCTAAAATCCTCGTAATAAAATAAATTGCTCCTTAAATTTATCGGACCTTTTCTATCGTAATTCTACGTGAATATGTAAAGGCACGTTATTTGCGGTTTTCAAGTTGGAGATATCTCTCGTTCGTTCCTCGACCGCAATTAGTTCCTTAAAGCTAGAAGGAATATGCGTAAACCAAGGCGCTTATTTGAGCGCTACGTTCCCGGACTCAGCGAGTTGCTGCACACCAGTTGCTTCACCATGGCGACGGCCTCCACCGGACGGCGGCGGCGACTCTCTCACATATCGGGTTCACAGCGGGGAACTATGCGACGACAACCGGGCAGCGGAACGGGTTCGCTAAGGGCATGATCGGGTCGATCTGCGAGAGGGACCTCTTTCCTTCTCTTCTTCTTCTTTTTCTTTATCAACGACGATGCGATCGGTCAATCGGTACGTTAAGGCGGCTGCAAGCTCGGTTTTCTACCACCGTCTTCTCGTCGGGTACGCACGAGCTCGTCAGCCGGCATGGCTTCCGAGATGGTGCCGGCGGTGCCTCTGGAACAGGTCGGAGAAAATAATTAATGGACTGACCGTTCACTCTCCGCTGTCGGCCGGAATGGTCTGACCGTAAAAAGAAGGATAGATACGGGGTATAATCTATCCGGCGCGGCGCGGCAACGAAGAAAACGGCCTTCTCTCTTCCCCTCTCGGTATATCGGAGCTTCGCGCAAGCCGAAATATGCGGTTGGTCAAATGGTCAGTCAAATACGCGGTCAGTCAAACGGGACGGAATTTAAAGAATTTCATATAGCCTCGATGAGGAAGCAAATACTACGGTTATACTCAGCCGAAGCCAGATTAAAGGTATCGACTGAATACTGAATGGAAGTTGTAAAAAGGATTGTTATATATTACAGAGAGGCAAAGAAGTAAAGTAGGTGACGATGCATCTCTCTCAAATACGAATGAGAAGAGAATAGCTTCGTTTCAACGGACCGCAGGCCGCTTGCGTCGTGACGGAGCGCTTTAAAGCGCGACCGTTTCTACTAACACTGAATGTAACGTGAAAAGATTCTGGAATCAAAATTATCATCGCGGTACGGTTTTTGCGTTTCTCGCAATCGAAGCGTAAAAGCTCTTCGGCGTTTAATGCTCGTTTTGTAATTCCAACTTTGTTTCAACTTCGCGATTTCGAACAATCAGCTCTTTCATTATTTCTTGAGCATTTTTGGCGATATATAAGTTAGAGATATTTACATATTCAAAATCCTTTCTATCGCTGAAAAAAAGTTTTGCGTGTTTCGTATATAGATCTCAAACAAAAACCGTGTGTCGATTTATATTGTCGGGGATCAGGAGCCCCGAAAGGCCGAGGACACGAGCGGCGTAATTAGAAAGATCGCACGATGGTACGCGCGTAACACTTGGCGGGTAGACGATGACCTTTAACGGCTCGCACACGGCTGCACGCGGCTCACGGAAAAGTCGCGTTGCGACGTGGTATATGCGGTTGCGAGTTGCGAGGCATATATATCTGATTGCGACGCGAAGAATCCGAAGACAAATTGCCCGCAATCGCGCGAGATAAGCGAGTCGCGAGGGAAAACCGATCGATCTAGCGGCGTGTCTGGTGGTTCTCGTGGGACAATCGCGTCGATACTTCATTTATCGTGTGCTCGCGTTATTATCACTTTCTACGACCGTACACAGCCTCTTCGGTGGGAAAGGGGAGGGAGGAGGGGAGGAGAGCTCGTTGTTCATACATTTCCTCTCACTCGGCACGAGCGGGTCACGCGAGCTCGTCTCTTTGCTTATACCTAACGGCATGCATATATAGAGTCATTTAAAATGTAATTGCGATTAGAAATTCTCTCGTGTATTTCGAGAGATAATTCTCTTAATGTCGGAATTGTAGAATGTCGGAACCCCCCCCCCCACGCGGAAATAACTATTTAATTATTGCATATTGAAGGCAATTAAAATATATAAAAAATAATTTTGAATCTATTTTGAATAATTTCAGTGAATAATTTATCTTGATGTTCACAACTCAAGAGTTTTATATTATTAAAATTTCAATTTAAAATTTAATCGTCACATATTTCGTTGACCTATAACTGTAGTTTTCTCTTCACGAATATCGATATGTGTTAAGTAAACGAAGAAAAAAAGAGAATATTAACATGAAAGAAAAAAAGACTTTATTGTCATGTCAATCCAATTCGTGCAACACAACGTTTAAATGGTCGGTATGTATACTTTATCGAACGTGTCATTACTGAGAACCATAAGAGACTCATTCCGGATCGATGAACTCGATTGTAACTCCGTAACTCGGAACCACAACGCCTACGTGTCGCATAAAAAACATGTTTACGGGGTGATTTTTATATTTCCACCTTGCTCGTAAAAATAAAAAATATTTTCGTATTCCCCACGTCACGCCTCTCCGAGACGAATAATTTCGAAATATCTGGAGAATAGAAGAGAATTACTTTTCGAAACGCGAATATGAAGGACACGATCGATTTTTTGCTTCCCGCATCTTTTCGCGATACCGTTATACTCTCTTGCTTCGCTTCTGTTTACAATTTTCTTTTTCGCGATGTCAGAACTGCGTCGCGTTTCGGTCATTCGCGCCGAAAGATCGACGCTATTTTCCAATCGAGAAGTTTACGCGCTCCAACTACGTGTATTACGAAAACCGCTTTTGAAGATATGTATTTATTCCGTATTGTCTTATTTTAAAGAGACTTGGTAAAATTCGTAGAAAGAACTCGAGTCGTCATACGCCATCAGCACAGATCCAGGTCGCTGCCGACGAATGTAAATAAACCAAGTCTACAGAATCATTATTGCAACTTATAAAAGCACGGATGTGTAAAATAACGCGATCACATTCCTCGTGTTCGTTTAAACATTTTTTTTACTTCATATGTATAAGTCGATTTTACGAAGCAACAAAATTATAAAAAATATGTATAACTTTTCGTCAAACTTTCCATTGCCCTCTATGTTGCATCGTCTTCGGACAATCTACTTGGAAGCTTCTCTCTTCTCTCTCTCTCTCTCTCTCTCTCTCTCTCTCTCTTTCTCTTTCCGTTGTCAATAGTCAGGCTTGACTCATAGAAACGGGTTCCGCTCGCATTCCGGACGTCCAGCCTGCCGTTCACGGCAGAAAGCGCATCGCCGCCGTCGCATCGATAACTGCGCACGTGACGAGCGGGATTCCGGTAAAACATGCTCACGAAAAACGCGCGCAATGTCGAATTTTGACAAAATAACGTTCTGCAGAATCACAGAAAACGATTTCGTATTTTTGATATTTGAGTTTAGACTCTTACCCCTTTCAAATTCCGCTAAAATCCATTTTTACCCGTTGCTATACTTTTACGCTCTTAAAATTGATCTATCTCCTAGCTCTTTCTTAACGCAATAAGCTAAATTTCTAAGAATCGTCTTAGTACTCTTTTAAATATAGAACAAGCCATATATAAACGACGAATTCCGAAAAGCAAACGTTGACTCATTTCTTTTAGCCAAGACTATACTATCGCAACATTATAATAATTTAATTGTTTTTTCCGCGACTCTACATGACTTCTTCATCAAGAGCGTATCTATATCATTATTCTTACGTCGAGAGCTGCAATGGTTGTTATACATTATTCGACGTGCTCATTTGCTTGGTAAATTGATTACTTATCCATCGCCAAAGCATTAATCGGTGGACACATCGTCGAGATAATCGGTAAAGACATTCGTCGTTCGTGATTGTAAAGTAGAAACGACGTACGGACTCCAGCTGCGCGGCGGATCGCTAGACTAATACGAGATGTATTTAAGTTCTCTGACTCGTGCGTCGCGTGTTTATTTGCGGTCGCGTGATTTGCATGGAAACCGAGATGGAAACAGAGAGAAGCGTGGTTTGAGGAAGTCGCTTATTAGCGGCAACCATCAGGGTATTATCGACGCGATGCCATTGACATCATTAATCGTCATTCCCATCGTTTCGCTCGGGTAGCGAACATTTCTAACCGGAATGGACATTCGCGTCGCATTGATTACTAGCTTGCAAGTTCCTGTATTGATTATAGACGCCTTTCAACTTTCAACGTTGAATCAATCTCCGGGCAATCTAACGTCAAATCACGTCAAATTTCTATCAAACTCCATCTTACATAAAACAAACATTTCAGTAGAACCTTAGCAGCTTAGCAGAAACATGTGCGGCAATAAAAAAAATGTAACCAATGTTGGTAAAGAGTTGAACCACTCCAGAGACCAAACCGATCAACTTTATTTTTAATTTGTTAACTTTGATATCAGAATCATACGTGATTAGTTTATAATTCCATCTTTGTCTACTTTGTATTTCATGCATGGAGTTGACCATTTTAGTTTCTGGAAAGCTCAACTGGAAGAATCAGTTCCGTAAAAAAAATATTTATATAGAAGCATAAAAATATATCTTTACAACACAGAATGCGCGTGTTTCCTAGAAAATTAGGAATAAATTAAATTAATTTAGTATTTTGTCGGAGTGTTTCACTCGCAGACTTCGCGAGATATCGTTTCAGCGCTCGCGGCGCGGTCAGCGAAATTATGGGATTACGCGCGCGTGTGAGGTTTCCCCGGGTACGACCGAAGTCCTATGTGCGCGCACCGTTCTTATCCAATTTCACGACTTCGTCGTCTTCCATCGCGGTCGCGGCTTCGTTTTCCTTCTTTTTATTTCCCGTCGGCGTTCGCGGCCGACCGGCTCTCCTGGCAGTATCGGATCCGGCGATCGATATTTACGAGATAAATAGATCCCTCAAAGGGATCCCTTTAAGGAAATAGGAATACGCGTGTATTCCTATTTCACTTAATGTACAATCGAATTATAACGCCATTTTAATTGCACCGCGTCGCAATTTATTTAACGCTTGCAGATTATTTTCAAACTTCCGTCATCGATCAGTTAATATAACCGAGTCTCTGATGGACAATCTCGATATTTGTTCGAGAATTAAGAATTATATTAAATCACAATTCTTTAGGTAAATATTCCTAACGTTGCTTTCGCTTTAACTCGCGCGGGGATCGAACGCACATTCATTCGCGTTTGCAAATGTCCCAAATTACTTTATCTATGTTCTCAATAAAATTAACGATGTTTCTTTACGATTGATGGTATATTTTTGTACCAACTCTTTGCTTCTTACTTATACAATTTTCACTTCTACGAGTCTAAAAATATGGGATATATTCACGCGCTACTCGATACATCTCGCAAAGACTTGCGGAGTAGTCGCGTTTAATATGAATCTCCTAGCGTATGGCAATGTGATTCCCGGAAGACGCGTCTCGCCATAACGTTATAACGCAATCCACGAGGCGACGTCTAATATTTCTGATTGGAGAGCCGATGGAATCTGGCCTTTACAGACAGGTTTCTTTCAGAACACCTAATGACCGTGTATCTTGTATGGGCCAAGTGCTTAAATTACCGAGACGCGCGAGGGGGCACCATAAATACGCTGGTAACGTGTCGTCGTTCTCGAAATTTATTTTCATTGTCCTTTAAGGGCGAACTCGTTGGAATTATCGTGAGCGTTACGAGGACGATTCTTTTCTCTCAAAAAATCAAGTACAGGACTCCCTAAATTCGAAAAAAAGTGTTTCTTGAAGAAGCGCCATTCAACGTTAGTCTTTTGATTTATCAAATTTCAACGAACTAAAAGAGAATCATATATCTAGACACATACGCGTCGTCGGATCGTATACCAGTTTCGTTTGCACGCTGCGCAACGTTGCAAAAACAAACGTGTTTTAACCCTCGATCGTTCAATATTATCGTGCAGCATCACGGATGAATTGACGCTGCAGTATGGAGCAACACTTGGAACATTTCCGTTTTCACGTAACGGACGATCGGCGTAAATAGCCACCGGCGAAAAAGGGAGAGAGACAGATCGTCCAGTGCGGCTAGATCCGCGGCAAGGTCAACGATTTTCCGACCGCGGACCGATGAACTTGCGCCTCGCGTCAGTGCCAGTGTACGTACGTACGTACCTCGGTACGTACTCACGTACGTACACCGAGGTCCAATCGTGGAGTCGGGCCTCGACGTGGCGACGACGAGAGAGGGCAAGAAAAAGAGAAAGAGAAGAAGGGAGAGAAGGAGAAGGAGAAGGAGAAAGAGAGAGAAAGAGAAGAGAAGGCAAGGTCGTTGCCTAGATAACAGTTGCAAGGTACAGTTGGCTCGCATGCCTGCAACTTCGGGAGAAGAGAACGAAGGGATGTAAGAGAGAAAGGGCGGCTGAAGGGATCGACGTGGCGAATCGCAAGGGAACGAAAAGGAAAAAGAGGAAGGGTGGGAAAGAAAGAGAGAAAGAGAGAGAGAGAGAAAGAGAGAAGAGAGAAGGGACCCGAAGAAAGGGAGAGAGTGTTCGTATAACGAGCGCAACGGAGCCCTATAAAGGAGCAAGCGAAAGAGAACGGGGCTGAAAGGGTTAGGAAAAGGTTATGCTATCGGCGTGATATCTTTTCTTTTTTTCTTCCGTTGGACCACCGCGGCCGCTATATGGTTAGAGGAACGATGTGAGAGCGCAGTGATGTAAGAGAGATGTATATACCGAGAGGGGCCCTTCTTCTTCTTCTTCGTCTTCTTCTTCCTCTTTCCTTCTTCGCCGCGACCGTATAGGTCCAACCTCTTCCCTCTCACTGCGTTCACCCCCTCTTCCGCCGCTCCTTTACCTACCGTACACTCTCATACCCTTCCGCCCTGCGCGCGTTTGTACTTCTCGCTCTTCCCGTCGCGGACCGACCCGAGAACATGGGCCCTACACATACGCGCCCGGACCCACTGAATTTAACGTGGCAGGTGCCTGCTGAATGGACGCGGCTAGGGCCTCGCAACGGGCCCTTCCCGCCTGCCCGTTTCTCGTTTCTCTCTCCTTATTTCGTCCCGATGATGCCGCGTCGTCTCTCCGCTGCCTGCCTGACTTTCTCCGTCTCGCCTGTCTATGGCCAGCTTCCTCTCTGTCTTTTTCGCCTCTCTCTCTCTTCCTCTCTCCGCCTCTCTGCCTCTCTCCGATGATGGCCGCGATCGCTCTTGCTTGCATTATGGCACGCAAGAAACGCTCGACGAGCGCTCTCAATCATTTACAGAGAGTCACCACTCCGCGTTGACGAGATCCTCGGCTCCTCTTCTTCTATCTATCTTCCTTCCTTCCTTCCTTCCTTCCTCCTTTTTTCTCTCCGCGCTGCTGACCAGCGACGGTGTCCGTGACGGTTTTGCTCTATCCACCGCTGTTTCGCGGAATCGCGCGTAACGAAGAGCGCGCCGAGTTCGCTGTTACCTGCTGGCGGGTCGTGTCGCTCTCGAGAAAACAGGTGGAAGAGGCAGGTATAGGTAGGCAGGCCAGGGCTCGATGGACCGCGCGATGGATCGCGAACGAACGGCATGTCATTCCTCGGCACGAGGGGCGAGGCGGAAACCGCTGAGGAATTTGGGTGCGCAAGGTAAGTAGCTCGAAGAACGAGCGGCGCGCGTAAAAACCGGCGGCCATTCAGCTGGCTTCGTTAGACAGGAATTAGCGTATCTTTTACGCACGCGCAACCTATCGCGCGTACTCCGTTCTGCTCATCCGACAATCTCAGAAGATTAAACTCAGGAGATTGGACAAGAGTGGTTTCAAAACCGTCAGATATTCTTTTAATCGCCATTATAATGATTCCCCCTAAGTCGGTATTTCTTTGACGAAAACGTCGCGGTCGAGGTCGCGGTATATCGGGATCATTTCGAAACGAACGCTGCGCGGTTAAGAATAAAGGTATTTTGACGAATTACCTATACCTTGGTGCGTGGAAAATAAACGACAACTTTTTCCTCTCGTCGCATTCCGCGTATAAAAAATATCTAAGATAAAATCGTGAAGAAGCGTATATCTTTGCGAGATGCGTCATTATCGCGTCGATCCTTAATCTCTACCGCAGTTTAATCGATTTATTGACTCCTACTACTAATTACAACTCGAATTACAATATGGACAGTGATGGACATTTTAATTAACTCCTATTAGCGTCGCACTTGACGTTAATAGAGCCGGTTCTATCTCTATCGCTATCTCGTAGAGAAGATCGCGAATCCGTTTTCGAACGCGCGCGCGCGCGCGCGCGCGCGCGGATGCGGCTGCTTCGGGAGATGAGAAAGAGTACGAGCGAGGAGGAGAGCGACGCGCCGGCCACGGGATCGGGCAAAGGTAAAGAGAGAACGCAAAGAAGAATTGTGAGAAAGGAGAGAAAATTGCAAAACGACATACCGTGCGACCGCACACGCCGGGAAGATAATTCCACGGTGTGCGGCTTAAAGCCGCGCGCACGTTGGCCTCGCGCCAACGTTTAAAATGTGTTACAACGCAAACACCCCGGCGGGAGTCGTTCAAAAAAGAAAGAACAACACGAAACGCAAAATCCGCGCGCGGTTAATTCTAATTGCGTGATAAATAAAACGTGACGATACACGTAGAATGAATAATAACTAATTGTAAGAAAAGCGTCCAAAGAAGATTTCTTATCCAAATCTCAGGAACGTAAATTCGCTCGCTTACCGCGCGATTCGCTAGCTCTCTTCGTCGATTCCCGAGCTAAAGCTGTATTTACTTGAAATCTGCGTTTATCTATTTTTATCGTAGATTTATATATCATATTATTACGTATCCTCGCCAAAACCGTTTAAACCCCCCCCCTCCCCGCGCAAAATGTCGCTCGTAATTGTCGGCTTTACGCGCGATCTTGCTCCTTTCGCGCGTGCACGCGATCCTGCTTGCGAAGTGCGTTAATATGTGATTTACACGAGGAGATAGAGAATTATCGCCGCCGCCGCCGCCGCCGTCGATACCGCCGTCGTTCAAGAAAGAGACGAGGAAACGAGTCGTTGCGGTTAACGCGTGAATACGATGCCACACGTTGCCACTTTGCGGGGAAAATCTCTGAGGTTTGACGTTCCCCGCAGGATGGAGGCCCGGAGGAGGAGGAAGAGAAAGAGGAGAAGGAGGTAAGAGAGGCCAGAACACGCGGATACATTAAAGTTGAAACGCGCGCGTCTCATATTCCCGAAGCGGAGAGCTAAAAAAGCTGACAACGAGTGCCCACAAATCGGATCGCGACAGAACGGGATACCGTGGCGTTTCCTCCTCCTTCTTATCCTCGCAGGATATCGTCGCCACCCTGATCGACAAGCTTAGGACAAAGTATCGCGTTACCGTCCCACGCACTTTACGAGAGATCATCTTTATGCGCGTATGAGGCTCAATTTGCGAGTGCTACTCACGTATTTAAAAATTCGAAAACGCCAGATTTCCAGAGAGAGATAGATTTTGTCGTGTAACGCTGCAAAGAAAAAGCCTCCAAAGCGGAGAGATAATACTTTCAGCAATAAAATATCTTTTTCACAAAATTCACTACAACTTTTACTTATATTTTACGTGCTCGTATTTTTTGTGTTTCGTGTGTTTTATGGCTTGTTACCGTTTTATAATATTTTACGTAACGATCCTCTTTTACGCGCATGGTATTTAAAAAAATAAATTCCACTATCAAAATGGACTTAACATTTTTATTCTAAAAATTTGCGTCGAAAACATTTTTAATGTATATATGTTTAAAATATTATTTCAAACGTATAAACACACATTTAAATTATAATAACTTTGGAAAGAGGGCGAACGAAAACAGAGGCTCTCGAGAAAGAACAGATATCTGTTCCTCGAAAAGGGAGAAAAAGAAGCCTCTCAAATGTGCGTCCTCGGGAGTGCATTCCCGCCGTTGGTACGACACACCTGCCGCGGACCTGCAGATTGCGCCTGTTATCGCGATTAAACACGCGCGCGCGTCATTGTCGGCATTGGCATTATTGGCGCGCGCGCGCGCGCGCGAGCACGGGTATATAAAAGCCAAATAAATTCCACGAATTTCACGCTTGAACTCCGGCGAGGCGAACTCGGCTTTTTCGCGCTGTTTTCCAACTTCAACGTAGGCCCACTGCGCGCGAGCGGACCGTGTAAACGACAAATCCGTAAACCCGTCTCGGCTATGCTCCTTAATAATGCGACCTTGAATTCCGGAGCCTTCCCCACAAACCTTGGCGCTCGTATTCTCTTCGTCGGGGCGCTCGAACCGCTGACAATGCGCGTTCCACCGACTTATCGACGCAATCAAAATTGAACGAAACGTGAGATAGATAAAATAGAAAAGTTTATTTCCCCGCTTCCAAATTGATTTCGCGACGCGCGTGCGTGGCGTCCTCGCGGAGTGCAGCGAAATGGTCCGTTTGTCCAACAACGATATAAGTAGTAATAATAACGGAGGGAGAGGCACCACGCGGTGGAGACGCGTCGCGCGTCTGTTCGATCGAGGGAAAAATAGGTCGTGCGTATAAGTAACGTTCGGCGTGAACGCGAAACGACAGAAACGGCATCCTACGAACTCTTTACGGCGCGGGCCGCGGCCGCGGACGGTGACGTAAGGCACGGACTAATCTCGCGTTCGTGACCTCATTATTACGTCCTATATTTCCTCTTGCTTCATTTTGTCAATTGTATATATGACTAGGAGCCACGCTATCTTGTGAATTTATCTTAGTTTCAAGATAGCTCGAAGTTCGTGGCTCGCGATGTCGCGACTTTTCTGCTGCACCGCGCGCGGCATGAATCGAGACCGTCTACTTTCCCGTTATCCTATATCGTTTTATTTCCGAATCGACGTCAACGTAATTATCGTCAATGCGAAATGAGCCGTGGAAATTATATCGGCGCGCAAAGTGAGTATCGACCGTCCGATTTTTCGGAGCAGCTTGACGATCTAAAAATGCATCCCACCAGAAATAGGATGCCTTCAATTACCACGTTTTAAACTGGGCCATCGGTCTGAGTGTGCGGAAATCAATTGCGAATGCGATGGTAAAAAAACGCGGTAGCGTATATAGAGCTTAATCAGCATTGAAGAAAGCGTCCGTCCCTGTACGCGTTTTCCAACTTTTAACTTCGTTACAGATATTGTATCTCGAATACAAGATAGTTGTTCTCGATCGGCGTACCGTGTAACAATAAAATCTTTCGTGTCACGTTCGTTTAAAAGCGTCCCATTCAAAAAGAGAGAATCCCGTTTATTTTAAGTTAAGAATTTGAAAACTCTCTCTCACGAGAGTTCGAAAGGAATATGACGGAAGAAGCAGGATATAATTACAACAGCCAGTTAATTATTTCCAACGCTGCTCGAAAGCCCGACCGCGCGCCCAATTAAATCGATCACCGAGCATACTTGCGACACGTGCGACGCGCGAGTGCCGTGTCGCGAGTATATATATTATAATCCAAGCGCGCGCCAAGAGGCCAAGGTTCGCTCATCGTCGGTACCAGGGTCATGTTCCAAAACTCACTCCAGTTAACTAAAATGCTATAGTGTGCGTGACGTAAACTATAGATTTTAGTTACCCAGAGTGAGTTTCGGAACGTGACCAGATATATAGCCGCTGGTAATCGACGCGAGTTATTTCCCGAATTTGGGGTCGGCCGAAAGCCGGGGCGCGGGGCCGCGATACGATTTCGGCGCGTAAACGTTGCGTCGCCGCGCCGTCGCTTCGAGGATTTGAAGGCGCTAATTAAGGCGCGGAGCGTCCATTAATAAATTTCTCAATAAGAATCGATCGACGCAAAAACCGGCTTCCCCGGTCCGCGACGTCCCGTGCGTGAGAGCCTGAGAGCCTGAGAGCCGCGCTGATCGGCGAGACGCCGTCGCCGTCGCGCCTCACGCCGCGTGTTCGCGCGCTAACGGAATATTCTCGTCGTCTCTCGCCGTCTCACGTCTCACGTTCGCGGGACGGCGGACGTCCGGACGTTCGTGACGTTTCGGCCCGACGAATGCGCGGAATGCGGGAAGCGTGACGGATCTCGGCCGAATAAAGAAACAATAAGAGAGAACAAAAAGGGAAAACGCGCCGCGGCAGGACCTAGACGGAGTTCGTGCTCGTGCATCTCTACGGTACGGAAGTCTGGAGCTCACCGAAATTATATACCGGTTTCGGTATGCCGAGAGGAGAACTCGAGACGCGCTGAGAGAGAGAGAGAGAGAGACGGAGAGCGGAGCGGAGCGAGAGAAACGGAGAAAGAGACGGGAAGAGAGGAGGCGGAGTAGCGCGCGAGAGATTTTGGCGCGTCCGCGCGAGGCTCCGCGTCTATTCGCGGCAATTTGGCGAAAGGAATCGAAAACGTGCGCTCTCGGGCGGGTAGAGATGTCGACGGAGAAAAAAAGAAAGAGAGGAGCGCGGCGAAAAGGCTCGCCCCGCTGGCCCCTCTCGCCTGCCGGAGTCCGTCCCTGGGTAAGCGAAACCGGGCGCGGGCAGCTAACTCACCTCGTGCCACATTCCGCTGGGCTGTACCGCCGATGTTCCCGACGACGACGGTCGCGAAGAAACGAAGAGGACGACCGCGCGAATCCTCCTTCGTGGGAGAAGATAAAAAAAATCCTTCCTTCTCGACCGGCGACGGCGGCCGCCTTTCTTCCCGCGGGCCGCGACTCGCGCCAACTCGCGCGACTGAAAAGGCACCTGCAGCCTGCAGCCTGCACCGTGCGGGCTGTTCGCCGCACTCGCGCACGTCTCGCTTTTCAAATTTTCAAACCCACCACACACACGCGCACACGACGCGCGTGGACGGGGAACGCGCGATGCGCGCGCGGGCACGCACGTGAGAGGCCGAGAGGGTGCTCGGACTGCTCGGTCTCGGTGCACCGCCGAGCCGACCAACCAACCGACTAATCAGCCAGCCAGCCAGCCAACGGGGCTGCCCGCGTACCGACCGCACACGCGCGCAGGCTCGGCAACGGGTTTCTCGCGGGGCGAAACGTCGACCGACGCTCGGCAGACTCGGCTCTCTCGCGAGGAGCGGCAGCCGGCAGCTGCTCGCTGCTCCCTGAATCCCGTAACCGGCGTCGCGTCACGTCGCGCTGCACGCTGCACGTTCACGCGCCGACCAGCTGCGACCAGCGGCGCCGACTGAACCGAACCGAACCGGCCCGCGGCCGAACGACCCAGGACGTACCGACTCGCTCGGTCGCCCCGGCCCCCGGCCCCGGGGCGGGGACCGACCGCGACCGTACCCCGTCGCACTTACACCCCGTACCGAAGGAACCGCGAGCTGAGGCCGAGGTCGGCCGCGAAAGGCAATCGGAGTATTCGTAATCTTACAAGAAAATTAAGCGCAAAAAAATCAAATTATTTTTAAAATCTAGCTCTTTTTTTCGTCGACGATCTCACTTTGGCGGCAGGGTCAGCAGGGTGCTGGATAGCGCTTCGTCAACGAGTATGAATCAACCGTAACTTTATTTCGTAATATAATCGCTTTTTTTTACAGCAGAATGTCTCGTTTCTCAGTAAAGTATAACGAATACGCGTAAACGATAATATAATGCGCATGGATATTTATCGTAATCGTACATCGATCAAAAATATTAAAATTATACATATATATGTATATATATATATATATATAACTGCTTTTCTCTTCGATAAAGATAATTTACAACATACATCTTCTTTTTTTTTCTTTTTATCCTTGTGTCTTAGACTGCCTTAGAGCTAACCGACGATTAGGTGTTTTTTTTTCTTTCGAGTTCACATGTCTCACATGTGGGCGTTCGATCTTTTATCGAGCACAATCCTCTATAAACAAGTTGTATGCCGTATGTTTCTCAATTATCGCGCTACAAATGTCTAAATTTGTTATTACGAGACATATAACGCTTAATTATAGTAGGTTTTATTCTACGATCAAATTAAACCAACAAAGATGCAGTGCGCATCGGTATGCGAGTTAAAGAAAGCCGTTGTTGTTATTTTTACGCTCTCGGTATCTATAAAAACTTACGTGGAAACCGTGTTGTAGAACGGACCGTCAAACCGTGCTCTTCGAATATAACGCGGATCTCGACAATATTCCGACGTATATCTCATTTACGTATATATATATATATAAAATACGTACGAAATCCGTGCACCAAAAAAGCGTTACATTCATTCCCAACGGATTTCAACCGAGTTCGTTTGTTCCTTTATTGAGAACACACGAATAACGCATCTCGCTATAGGATTACGGGTATCGGGATGTCTGAAAGCGAAAGGGATGATTGACCGTACCGCGAATACACCTCGATCGATCCGACCAAGCCGTGAAAGCGATTTTGTTAAATATATAGCGGCACGCTATATTTTCCATGCAGGTTCCGCGTTCATGCTCCTAAGAAACGTCGTAAAGATATTACGCGGTAATAAATCATCGTAAATATCATCGCGTTACGATCTACTCGTAATCATCCCCCACACGTTCGTAAAGAAATTTACATGGGAAAGCGACGTCAACCGAGCTACGGTCGATTTTCTGTGTTTCGACAAACGACGGAAAATTGATTGCATACAGAGCACATCGAAGAGGATACACGGACGAAGAACCAAGAACAGAGATTCGAAAGAGAGAAACGACCGATCGCGAAACGAGTAGTAATGGCCGTACCATTGACATTTCTCTATCTATCGTCTAAAACACAGATAAATCTGAATCTAAGTAAGAAAAACTGCAAATTGAACGAATGAGTAGCGTGTATTCCGTCAAGACTGAGATAAAGGGGGTAGAAGGTAGAAGAGGGAGAGAGAGAGAGAGGGAGGGAGGGAGGGAGGATATAAGTTTATAATTTTTGACAGCCAGTTACCTCAAGTATCTCTCACGTACATCAACGTAAAAGGTAAATAAGGATAAAATTAAAGGTAATATTGGAATAACGGTATTGCAGATTGGTGGTTAGCTCATAGACACTTGTCCATCGGAGAGTAGTCTCTCAACGGCAGCATTTATGTCTCCGAACGTGGCGATTAACGCTGAAAAATAAAAAAGAACATTATTAAAAGGGTATTTTAGGCATTCGTTATTAATGTGAAATATTACAGAAATATATATTACCGTATGTTCAAAATTACTAAATATTATTAAAAAACACTATTTAATTTTTAACATCAAAACGCAACACCGTTTGTGCGATCGAACGATATCGTATTGAAAATATATTATATTGATGAAAGACGAATCCGTTTAATTATTTTTTTCCAACTCTTGCATTAACAAAGGAAACGAATCAGACAGAAAGTGAAAACTGCGTTGTCAGGATGACTCTAACCTTGTAAATTAGCATCTCTGTTAAGAAAACCCATAGCCGTAAGTTGCTCTAACTGTGCTCTGTAACGTTCCTCCGGTGGAGGTACAGGTTGACCGTCGACTTCTACACCTTGATTCAATGCCATTGCAGAAACCTAATACGCAAAAATGGAACGTGATACGATACTTGTATAAGGAATCTGAATGTTATATAATCAAATAGACGTGGAAAATGCTTCTTATTGTATCGAAATGCTAGTAGTGCGTTACAAGACACATTTTTTTTAATTCTCATTATTAAAGACTGTAAGACTGTATTGTTTCGAAAGAGCATTAGCACGTATTTAAATGAATTGAATCAATTTAAGACGTCGTTTCTAAATCGTTGTTTTTCTTGAAGAAAATCAACGTGCAATGTATAACTTTGGAAATTAAACCATTGTTCTTACCATCCGTGCCATAAATTGAGAAAACGCGTCTTGCTGGTTGCCATCCGACGGTTGGCTGGTCGGTACGCTGGAATTCGTGCCGCCCGTGTTTGGCGTTGTGGGCGCGGGTGGGACCGTGAGGCCCATGCTGAAACACACCCGCACATACGTCCGCACTTATAGCGTCACGCGCCAATAAAATATCGATCTAAGACTGGCGGTAAAGTGAGAATAAAAAAAATTTACTTTTCCACGAGTTCGGGGGCGACGGTGCGCAACTGCTCCATACCACGTTGTATCTGCATGATGGCAGCCAGAGCGTCCGGGTTGGTGACGACGCTCTGCATCTGCGGATTTTGCATCTGTTGAACGAAGGCGGGCATCATTGCGCGCATTTGTTCTTGCATCTGTGGATTACCGCGAAGGAACGGATTCGCTGCGATCACCCGGCTGGCCATCCCCGGATCAGCCGCCATCGCCTCTAGCATAGATCTCGTGTACGGAGCGTTCAACATGTTTCGCATTAACTGTGGATTCTCCATCATCTGTGCCGTGAGGCTCTGCATACCCGGCGAATCCAGCAAACCTCTGCCTTGCTGACCTCCCTGTTGACCTCCTCCCGTCCCACCGTCGGTCTGGCTCTGATTCCACGGATTCGGCAACGGATCTCGATTTTCCTGACCCTGCTGTGGATTCTGCAAGTCCTGATCGGAATTGTTGTTCTCCACCAGAGCGGCAAAGGGATTACGACCGATCGTCGCCGCCGCTAGCATCGGTTCCTGGATATCGCGATACATGCGACGTAGGGCGCTGTAGCCACCAGGTATGCTTTCAAGATTAGACAGAGCTCGATCGTGCGAGCGCATCAATTCCTGCAGCATCGACGGGTTACGTGCCAACTCCATCGTTTGCCTGGGAATGAATTTTCTTGAATAATATTGCGCAATATTGCGCAACGAGCAGGTATCTAGTTTCTAAACCGTATTTTAAAATACCGACCGCCACTCGACAACCAACTTGAAAATACAAATAAAGAACATATTTAAAAGTTAAGAAATAGCACTGGAGAAAAATGTCAACCGTAACTGATCCAATAAGGAAGTAGGAACAGAGAGAAATTCGATTTGAGATCAATCCTTCGTTCGAAATACAATCTTTAATACTGCGTAATATACGTGATTCATAAATCACGTGCTCGAGGAGAATAAAAAAGGAGACATAGTTCGACTATCGTATTCAAATTAAGTGGATTTTGATCGTAGTTTAAAACGTACGTCTACTTACCGTAAAAGCTCGGGGTTATTCAACATATGACTGATTTCCGGGTTACGTTGCATCAGTTCTTGCATTTGGGGATTGGCGGTGACCAGATTGCGCATGTTTTCCGGATCGTTCATCAAACTCTGCACCAGCGGATTATCGAGCACTTGACGCATCGTTTCCGGATTCGAGAGCAATTCCCGTTGCATACGTTGCTGTAAGTCTATGAAATTAGCGGAACCTAATCCAAGGGACTCCAATCCCATCAGTCCACCTAAACTCCCCAAGCCAAATGGACTGGCACCGATATCAGCTGTAATTTATGCACAATTGCCAATATTAACATTCGCGATATCGCGCTATATACCTGCCTCTATAATATAAACACGTGCTTGTACAAATTTAAAACTTAAATATTCTTGAAAGCTCTCATTGGCACAACGATCCTTGGTTGTGCTCATTTAAACATAATTCCAAATATAAAAGATCGTCTACGTTATTACATTAAAAATTTGTAAAGCTATAATTTCAATTTATATATACACAAATTATTTTTACACATTTCTCTAAGAAACTTTTTTAGATATACCGTAAAGTTTTGGCGAGCGTCGTCTGTGGATCACGAAATACTTTGTTTTAAGTTCTATTGGTTATCTGTATCCGCACCGGCATGTTAACCGGAACATTCCACGACTCGCGGATATGACGTGTCAAACGTATCGAGGTTCAATTCCATTGTTATATTTGATTAAATTAAAGCAAAGCCTGGTGAATTACCTTGTGGTCTCGAGGCCGAATTAGACTCCTGATTCTGCGTGGTGGCGGTGCGCGGGGCCTTGATCACCAGGTGCACCGCCAGACCGTCCTTGATGTTGTGCGTTTTGAGGGTCTCGTGATCCTTCATGATTTTGCCGGCGAAGATGAGGCACAGCTGATCGGCCTGTGCGTTGAACTTCTTGGAGACCGCCTCCTTAAACTGCCGGCACGCGGCACGCGTTCGCCGCGGGAAGGAAAGGGGGAGAAAAAGAAACAAACAAAGAGATTAGAGACGCCGAACCAACCCAATCGGTTTGACAGCTGATGCCTGGCGGGGCGCCAAGAGAGCGGCGCGAGCCCCGCGAACGGCACGCGAGGGGGACGTGGCTCCCTGCCGACATCGTCGTCGAACACTTACTTCCTTTATCGTCGCATTCTCCTCGATCTCCACGCTCTGCTTGTCCTTGGGGGTTTTCACGTTGACGGTGATCTTCTTCGGGCCACCCTCCTGCTGGCCTTCTGCCATCTTGGATCGGTAGATGACTCGTTACTTTCGACGCTCGCGCGATACTCGGTACGCTCGCTCTATCCCTCCCGCTTCGCCCGCCTCTCTCTCGCTCGATCTCGCGGCAGTCACGGCCACCACGGAATTGCGCACCGCGCACCGTGTAAATACGCACCCACGGCACGACCCGCGCGACGGCGACGACGCCGACGACACTCCTTCGCGCACGCGGCCCGAACGTCCACCGCGCCCGATTCAACGGCGAGGAACTACGTTGGATTTTTTTTTTTTTCCACCCACGACGACTCCGTGGCCCCGCGGAACTAGAGAGACTTCGCGGCCGGACGGTGACCAACGTGCACGATGCCCAACGTACGGCGCTCGGCCATCGCGATAAACGCGCGGTGTCGGATAGTCGGAGCAAGTCGGAGTCGGATAGTCGCGCGAACCGCGCGAGAGTTACGTGGATTCCGTCGGCGTTTTCGCACGCGATCGCGAGCCGGAGAAGGGCCACGTAAACCACCGCCAGTCACCACTACCACGACAACGATGACGACGACGTCGACGACGGGTAACGGCGAGAGCGGCTAGGTTATGTCACGCTGCTGCCACCACCGAAACGCAAAAGCACCGCCGCGCGCGACAATCGCGACATGCGCGCTCGATTGAAATGCCTTGAATGCTTGTCCACTTTTCAACTCGGAATCATACCGGACCCATGGAACGCGTGGTCTGCGCCTCCTCCCACTGAAAAACCGAGATTCTGCTTTTTTGCATATTATTAAAATGATAAGAACGATTAGTCATTTCAGAATCGTAGCTTGTTTTTTTTTCGTATTCATTTCCAATTTCAAATTGTCAAATTCTTCAATCTTTTTCAGAGAGGACGCGACGACGGGCGAGCGGGAACCAATTGAAATTTGTTTATTATTTATACTTACCTTGCGATTTTACATAACGCGGTAACACAAAATACGTTTTTCAATACACAGACGCATATTCTTATTCCCTCAAAGATAATTAAACGAAAAAGCATTTAACACGAAAATAATTATAGATAGAAATGATTGAATGGAACACAAGATTTATACGTTGTTTTTTTTTCTCTCGTGTACAAAGTTAGAACCATCTCGATCAGCGTTATCCCAAATTTGGACGGTCCTCGATTACTTCAATAAACGCGTGACTGTGTGCAACGCCCATTTAAATTCATGCCTTCCGATTTTCAGCAGCGTGTTAATTCGCGTCTGCAAACAGCTGCGACTCGTCGACTGGGTAATAGTGCTGGAGAGAACGCGCGGATTACTTAAAAACGTTTACTTAAAAATACAATCTTTTTAAACATAAATGGCAATACGAATAATTAGCGAGAAGAAAAAAACATCGTTCCGTTACTTAGGATTCTTCCGTGGTGGAAAATGACGTTCTCTGCCGGCACCGATTTAGCGGCAGTAAAAGAGTATTTCGTCGATTTTCCGTTTCATATGTCCGCGGGTTTCCAACCCTCTTGCCGCGCTTGTCTGTTGATCGGCTTAAAATCCGGTTGTGTACCCGAGCGATGGATAGTAGCTCTGAATGAGATTAGCGACAGGTAATCCCGCAGGAGTGATATACTTCGCTCAACCGTAACTCTTGATTGACGACTTCCACTTTATTTGAAACGCTTCTATGTGCTCGAGATTAACACCTGCGAAGTAAATATATATCGAGCAAACATTACATTTTGCTGTAAGAGTAAACCTGTAAGATTTGTATGTTTTAATTCAAAATTATAACTTTGTGTGATATAACACAATTAATCGATAATATCGTTCAAAGAATTAAACTCAAGACACCGATTTTAAAAATGTAAAAAAATGTTTTTCATAGATCTGTATAATTTAGTTACTATTATGTGCGCACGAGACACATAAATAAAACGAGATTAATCAGCTAATCTCGTTTCGTGCCAGCGTTCTAAGGATAAGAAAGAAAAAAAAAGAAACGGAAGCGATAATTATATACCTGCACTTTTTGCTAATCCATCGGGACTGAAAGTCATAGCTTTCCCGTCATCCGGTCTGCAACCAGTCAGAAGGGTTACGACTGGTACCTCCCCGTCGCCAGTAAGACCGACTTTTGCTTGTTGAGTAAGGAAGTGACAACACTCTATTATCTGGAAAAATAACCATGCTTCCTTGTCCTTTGGTCTTGGTCCTTTTATTAACGGCAGCGCCAAACGCTCGTGAGGTCTTTGCGCCCGTAAACATCTTGTGCCACGTCTCAATTGATTCTCCAGCCATCGCGTCGCTTCTCTCGCCTGAGGGCTTACACGTTTCATTTCATCCAGAGCAGAGACAACTGTAAATGTGTGATTGCAGTCTTATATAAATAACAGAAAATAAAACAACTCTTGCATTCATCTTTGGATACATCGCGATGAAAATTTTTTAATACCGTATCCGATATTTAACGTTCATCTTACATAGGATAATAGTTTCCGACAACAGATTTACTTACCAGCCGCTGGAATAACCACCACAAATTTCTTTGCGTATACCAAGCGTTTTAGAGCTGACGTATGCTTGGTTAAAGCTTCGTGATCGGGAACGAGGTATGGCGAAATCCATCGAGATCTCAATTGACTCTCTAGAGCTCGAACTTCGGCGCTCAGCCACAATTTGCCCATGTGTCTCATGAGCTTCCCTTTCGAATGTTCCGGTCCAAAGTTCTTCTCGTCCAGACCTATCACCTTTGGAGCGTCCGAGGAGCTCGCGTCCGTTACCACGAACAATCGCTCGGTCTGATCGTACCGCACCCTTGAATTCTCGACGGTACAAAGATGATGTCCGAATTCGATTAGCTTCAACACTCTCAGTAGCGTTTCTTCCCGCTTGTTCATTCTGTGTTTGCGAAGTATTTGCCAATCGAGAGTTTTGTAAGCGTTTTCCAGCAAATTCAATCCTCGAAGATCAATGTCCTCGGGTAGAGGTATCTTTTTCACACACTCCTTCAATCTCTCAACGCTGGATAGAATCGTGGAATCCTCGCTTCCCCGCACGAGAGTCTCGATGTCCACGTCGATTAGATTTAACAGGATCGTAAAACGCTTCAACAATGTCCGCGAACTCTTGGCGCATATCCTCACGATGTCAGGATTGCTTTGAAGCCAGTCGCAGCACAATTTTACAGACACGAGGATCTCCTTGCCAACCAATATGTTCAGAATGTCATCCGACTTTAAGTTCCTCTTCAATTGTGTCACGTAAAAAATGGTGTTCGCGTTCCCTTCCTCGAAGGTACTAGTCGAGTCCGTGTTCGCGATGGTCACGGCGCTGCTGGAATTTGTTACGGAATCCTTGTCGCTCGTCGCTTTCGAGTCCGTCTGCTGATCAGTCGCGTGCCGTTGGCCGTTAACCAAATGGTCAGTACCGTCCTTATCGCGATTCTCCGTTTTCTCAGTGATATCGCTGCCATGGCCGTTCATCTCTTCTTTCGCTATCCGCGCTACGTTTTCGATAGTCCGAATTTTATTTTCTGGAGACGATTCTTCGTCGTCCGTATTGTCATCTGACGATGCGTCGTCTCCCTCCGTCTCAGACACATCGGAATTGACTTCGTCACTGGACGATGCCAGAGTTGATTGGTCTACGTCGCTCGCATCCGAATCGGAGCTAGTTCTCCTTTTTCGTCTGCGAAGCTTGTCGAGAAGACTTTTCGATTTGTCGCGAGTCTTTTTGGGACCTGATTCGTTCGCGATTCCATTGTCTGACGACTCGGGTTTAATATTCTCATCTAAATTGAGTACATTATTGTCTTTGCTCAGTGCAGAGTCTTTTTCTTCTACGTGATCCCCATTGTTTCCCAATTCAGTTGACGCCTGATTTTTCGGTGCATTTTTCAACTTGGTAGAATAAGTATCTCCTTTCACGGTTGCTTCTACATCGGGCACTGCCGTTTCTATGATCATTTCTTGGAGTTTTGTTATTATAAATTCTAGCACGTGCGATAGTATCGCTAAAGTTATGGCAACAACGCCCTGTACTTCGTTGGATTCTTTGTTCTTTAATCTAGAAATTGACATTAAGCATATCGTCACAATCTTAAACACCATGTCGTCCGTTAAATAAAGCGTCGGTCTGTTTTTACAATTTTGAAGATATGTTTCTACGTCATCCACGCTTTCTAGACAATTTGCGTTATTTGGCTCGATTTGATCCATTGTCAAACAATTCTCTAAATCGGTTAATAGAGCCTGTTGAAAAAAATCATTGCAAACTGTGAAAAATGTTTCCGTAAAATTATCGACAAATATTTTACAAGTTTTATCACGTACCTGACATTCTTGATTTATCTTGTCAGAATATGGATTTTCATAATCCCACAAACGTAATAAAGAAAATAATCGCGAGACGCAATGCTGGACAGAATTGCTTTCATCCGTATAGCTGGACTGAGTTATTATAATTTTCTTTAAATTTCCTTCTGCCCCCTCAAATGGCTCAGAACACAAAACGCTGAAAAATAATTAGAATTATAATGTAGATTAAAAAATACTTGCATACTAATAAAAAGAAAATAAAGTTATTAGGATATATATATATATATATATCGTCGTTAAATAACAGCTTATTATTAACACCAACCTTCTCATGTAATGATAGACTGCATCTAATCCATAATTTTTATTGCCTGCTATAGTACCAAGCTGATTGTGAGGCATACCAAGGTTTGGATCAATTGCTATAGCCATCTGATAATATCTGTTCGCTATCATTGGATCCCAGTTTGAATTTAATTCTAATTTGTACCTACTCAAATCTCCAAGGCATACCAAACTTCGATGGATCAATCGCACGACACATCGTTCGAGCTCCTTTGTGTGATTTTTAGGTTGCCCCGTTTTAGTTCTTGCCTATCATAAATTTACAATCATATTACTACGTATTACGAATCGCGATGTCACGTATACAAGAATGTAATTGCCATAATTAATGAACAATCAATTGATATATCTTTAACATAAGATTTTTATTTTCTAGCCTGCACCATCTAAGTTGAACGCTAAAAAATTTTCTTACGCATGACGAAATACTTTCATTGTAAACGAAAGCAAAATCGACAACACCGGCAAGGTCTAGATCATATTCCATTTGCAGCCTCATTATCAGATGATGATAATATCCCACACCTCCAGCCAAGTGGACCGAAAGCAGTGTTTTTTCCATATCATTCCAGGTATTACCCTGAAATATTGTTATATTATTAATAATTACTTTGTATCGTAATACATAAGAAATTCTGTACATATTCATATACTTATATATATAAAAGAGATATCGTGTATATAAAATAACATATAGAATTTATTATATCCTCATATATTTTATCGTTATTGTTACCTTCCGTAATTTTTTGGCTGTGTACACAACATCGTAGAAAGCCTTTCTCCACAGTAGCTCCTCAATTTTATGCGCGTTTCCAACGGGGTCTTTCAAAATCAGTCTCTCGCAATAATCCTTAAGTTTCATGCGCCGAATCTTCCCAGATGGAACAAATATATCGCTTACTGTCAGGGCACGATTCTTTTGCTCGTCCAATTTCTTCACGATCTCCGTCACGCTTCTTAACAGACAAATAAAATGTACGTTTCAAGAGTGAACCAGCACATTTGCGCCACGTGAAGGTCATTATCAAAGATACACCCTCGACCGTAAATGCAACAATATAATCTCTCATTTGCCAGTTTATCTCTCGCGTATCACGTTAAGAACACAAACACGTCTACGTAATAAATGCAGACGTTCTACGGACTAAGAATCGGATCGATTGCGTCTGATATATTGCAAATGATGAAAGATGAAAGCAAAAGTCATCGAGAAACGTGCGAGTAAAAAAAACAAGCGTGGCGATCGGGACGGTGGGTCTGGGTGGGTTAGGTTCGCCGTCTCTCGAAAAATCACTTTGCCTTGCATCTCTTCAAAATCGTTACGAAAGTTTTTTCTTTTCGCCACGATGAAGCAATCACTTTCGGAGGAGAGTATCCGTTTATCGTTTCCCACGCGGGGAAGCGGAGGGATGAGGGATGGGGATGACTCACTTGTGCAGACGTCTCGCGACTTCGAGGCAGTCCGCTGCACGGACCTCCGCCGCGGCGTTAAACGTTCTTCTCATTTTGCGCTATTCATGACCCGCTTTCCGGCCGACTCGTCGTTACTCATTGCCCCGCGGTCCCCTGGGAGTCCTGGAACGCGCATCTCCTCCGCAAACTGAGAAACCTCGACATTCGTCGTCCGTACATACGTCGAGGTCGACCACCACGTCGTCGCTAATCCCGCTACTGTACCCTGTACCCCGTACACGTATGTACAAGTCAGTACAGTGTGTTTCACACTTCCTCCTTTCCGTTTCCGTTGCTCCAAAGTCCGAACTCTACTCCAAACCGAACGCGATGCCCACATTGCCCACCACGATGGAAAGAAAGAAAAGTGCGTTAATACGCACATGGTCCGAACCAATGGGTGCGTTCAGCGGAAATGGCAGCTCAGTGATTATTTAAAATATGATTGGTTCTTGCCTTTGGGTTCTTACTCCGGATCTAAGGGTGCCATTACATGGAGCGCGGAAACGCGGAAACGCGGAAACGCGGAAGCGCGGAAGACAAAATTTACTAGATTTCCGTCGATCCGTTCCGTCTGTTTTGAATGCCTTAATATTACATGGAGCATATTTTGAGCGGAAAAGCGGAACGGAGAATTATAAAATATTAATTTTTAACGGTATTTATTGATTAAAATGCTTGTATTCAATAGATAAGCTGAAAAGATAAGCATATTAATAAAAATTGCAATGAATTAAGTGAACACAATTTTAAGAAATGAATACAAATGTCTATTTGTCACTATACTGTTCCGCTTTTCCGCGCAAATTGTGCTCCATGTAATATAAGGAGAAACAAACTCGCGGAACGAACGCGTCAAAATCCGTTGTCAACGCGGATACAGTATACTCAATCAAATTTCGGAGCTGTTTAATCACATTGAAAAAAAAAGCTTTTACACATACTCTTCGATTACTTTATTATTTAATAAAAGTGGCAGTATAATATTATAGATCCAAACATCATGTTGATGGTTATTATGAAGTATATCTTATATGCAAGCCAGGGTACATACATAGGCTGCGTTAAGTACTGGCAGTGAATATCGAAACGCAGCCATACATACATACACGATAATAGCGGATTCCGCTTTTCCGTTCAAACGTGCGGGACTCAACTCGCGGAAACGCGGAATCTAGTTACTAGTTACTATTCTGTTCCGCGCTTCCGCGTTTCCGCGTTTCCGCGCTCCATGTAATGGCACCCTAATTGTTGAAACCAATCGTAATAAAGACTCATTGAGCGTCGCTGAGCTGCTTTTTCCGCGCGCAGAACCGGCAGGACATAACCAATTTTTCGTCTTTTTCCTCTTTCCACCGCATGCCGCATATGCCAGATGCCTTGCCGACGTCGCCGGACGCCGTCGCCGATACGTCATCCAGTGTTGAGTGTTATAATTAGACGTTTCAAATATTGAAATTAATAAAAGGTAAACAAGTTGTATCTCATAATTGTAAATCAGCATAGAAAAGAAACTTGCAATATATATATATATATATATTGCAAAATAAAAGAATTAAGTGTGTCTATGTACTTTTCAGCTTGAATATCTTATTTTTATCAGATTATTTTTATCAGATTATTTTTATCAGATTTATAGAATTATAAATCTGATAAAATGTAACGAACAGACAGGATATCACGGGATTTTGTGCAAATCTACTGAAATATAAAACGTATTAATTAAATTTCTGTCAATTTGAGGAAACCAGGAGGATGAGGAACATTGATGTCAAAGCTGTGATTCGAGATATTGAACGTACCATTGCAAAAGCCACAGAGCTGAGCGAAACCCCTGAGGTTAAAATCGAGCAGCACGACACATTTTTCAAGGCAAAGGATGGAAGATTAAAGTTACGAAAGTTTAAGGTTGGAGTAATTATTAGTTTTTCAATTAACGCATCTCCATTTTCAGCAGATTAAAATATATATTTCGCTCAGGAACGTATTACTTTTTAAGAGACGATCGAAAATTTATGATACTTTTAAAGATTTAGAGAGCGAAAGCATAGTATATAAATTTTGATTCCTGTTTTAACGTTACATTGTATTATTATCTTAATACAAAACATTTTTTTTCTCGTCCTATAGGATGGCGCGGCGGAGTTAATTTTGTATAAGCGACCCAATGTTCTGGGACCAAAATTATCTACTTACGACAAAGTAGAGCTAAATGCGGATATCGTAGAATCAATAACAAATATTTTGTCCCAAGCCATGGGTGTGCTAGGAATCGTTAAGAAGACGAGACTCTTGTATATTGTGGGGCAAACTCGAATACACGTTGACAAAGTCGACGGTTTGGGTGATTTTATAGAGTTGGAGGTTTGTAAATCTACTTGTTACATTGTATATATTGTGTGTAGCTGATGAATTAGTATAAAGATATAAACAATTTGCAATGATTTATTAATGCAGGTAGTGCTGAAAGAAGATCAGGACGTAGAAGAGGCACGGGACATCGCTGACAACCTCGTGCGAAAACTGTTCATAAAAGAAGACGATTTAATCGCAGAAGCATATGTAGATCTCCTTAATTCCAAAAAATAACTATGCGTTTATCCTACCGCGTTGCTTTCCCATACAAATGTAAAAAGAAATAACGGTTAATTTACTTGCTCGAAGATATAAAGCGCAATATTTTTGATAATAAATTATACGTCTCACAGATGACAAAGCGGTCTTTTTTTATAATGGATGCATATGTATCGTGAAATAATTAATTTTTCCGTATGCCGTTTGCATCGATTATTTTAATGAAAAGCGCTAACGTATACTTTTTACACTTAAAATAAGTATAATAATTAGCTGTCGAGCTGTCGGAGAGAAAGAAAAAAAAGATAAAAAGAAATCAGCTACGAGAGAGAACTACGAAGAACAAACTTCTTATAATTTGAAAAGAGAAAGAGCGAAGACTAGAATATTCTCGATACTTTTTTCGAAAGTGCCGAAAGTGCTGAAAGTGTAAGACGAACAGACCTACGCTACAGTCATCGCGTCGCGTGGTCGCGTCGCGTTCCGTCGGGACGGTACGTTTCCCAACCTCAAACAACATCGCTTTAATAACTTTAACAAACGGAATTGCATTATTTTGTAATCGCAAGTGTCGTATTTCGCGCGCCTCAAAATGTCTTACATGCTATCGCATTTGGAAAACGGCTATCAAGTCGATCAAGCCATTCTGTCTGAAGAGGACAGAGTCGTGGTGAGTTTGTCGAATATTTCATGCGCGATGTATTTCAGTTTCACTTTTATTTTCTATCGTCATAGATGAATGTTAAATCGATCGCGACAGAATTATTTTGCGTTAGAATTCATTGAAAATAATGTCTCTTTTATTTCCAGGTGATTCGCTTTGGGCACGATTGGGATCCGATGTGTATGAAGATGGACGAAGTTCTCTATAATATCGCGGAAAAAGTCAAGAATTTTGCCGTTATTTACTTGGTGGATATCACAAAAGTGCCAGATTTTAATAAAATGTAAGTAGAAACTTATATTTTTGTAAGTTCGTATGTTGCGTTAATAATTAATTTTTAAAGATAGATAAATTTACTTAAAAATTATTTTAATTAATTAATATTTATTGTTGAGATATATATATATATATATATATATATATATATCGTAATAATATAATATTTCAATAATATATATTACATTTAACAACGACGATGTATACTTTTATAGGTATGAGCTGTACGACCCGTGTACGGTAATGTTCTTCTTCAGGAACAAGCACATAATGATAGATTTGGGTACGGGAAACAATAACAAAATTAATTGGACATTGGAAGACAAACAGGAAATGATCGACATCATTGAGACGGTTTATAGAGGTGCAAGAAAAGGTCGAGGTTTAGTTGTTTCTCCTAAAGATTACTCTACTAAATATCGATATTAATGCTATATTTATTTCAAGGCGAGCTGTTACGTGGAAGAAATCAGATGTATCTGATTTTGAGTGGACAATGCGTTGCAAGCTCCGTTGTATAATTTATATTGCACATAAATAATAAAGTTAAAAATAAATAAAGTAAAATGAATATAAAGGTGTACGAGGCGCAATAAATATCAATAAGTGTGTACGTATAGTTCTTGTCAATAATACATATATTTTGAAGAATTTTATAAAATTTCTTATTTTTACTATCGGTTTATATTTATCAACATACTTTCTAGCTACAATATCCATCTCTGGCATTTAAAATGTTTTCTAGTTGGACTAGAGATCGTTTAAGGCACGTGTTAGATAATAATGCTGATAAGCATATTTAGTGTTTGTGATTATTTATAAAAAATAGTACACGTGAAATATATACCATCAATCCTCCATAAAGTTATATTTACACGTAATTACAGTTTATATTTTGGTCTAATATCTATACATTCGATGATCAACTTAACATAAATAATTATACATGGTTCAGTCGTCTCTCACTTATCTGCAAAATATGTCTATAATGAAAAATTTATAAAATGTTAATTTTTGAACAAAGAGATGTCAGACTTACCATTTGTTACATTTTGCACGCCGTCGCCAAGTATATCAGCCGACCTTGAACAAGTTAATAATGGCAGACTCTCCTGCATTAAATTTTCCCTATTTAGCTTGTACGACGAGTCTCTCAGTGGTTTAAAGATACAATCCAGAGTTCGGGATTTTCCTGAAAAATAGCACTTGCCAACATTGTCCTTACGATAAAAGTAATATAATAATAATATATATCTGATATCTGTTACTGACCTACAGTAATGTGATGAGTTTTTGCATTTATGGCACCCGTCGATTTGCACTGCCTCAAATCTTAAAGTAAAATTATGTTAAATAAAGTCTGTCGCAAGTGACATTAAAAATAGATATATAATCTTGAACAAAGTTGTGCTCCCTTTTCTCGTCATTTAATTTTCGATGTAATGTGTAACGGTTTAGACTCGCAAAATTTTCTTTCGGTCTTACCGCTATTTGTTATGCTTGTTGAAGTTGACTGAGGAAAAAGATTGAAGGAGATTGATCCCAGAGACTCCATAGATACGGAATTATGTTTTTTTACTGGAACAATATGAATCGTGCGGTACATTAGAAAAAATTCATTGCTAGAATGCTAAATAACAATATAAACAATTATGCAATATAATACTGACTCAGAAAAGCAGTTCGGTGATTGTAGCTTTTTCAGAAAAAAACATTACAGTAATATATATAATTTTACTTTTTAACGTATATGCAAAAAAATAATCACTGGCTTATAATACAATTTATTCGTACGATATTGCATTATTCCCGGTTTGTAAATGATCGTAGTAAACGTATGTCAGCTGCAAAATTACTCTCAAACCATACACACAGAAAAGCAATGAACGTGTTATATGTTTAGCGCTCAGAGAATAATTAAATAACTGATAAATAGATATATGAAAGGATTAAATGAAGCGAGAGAGGAAAGCAAAGCGAAAAGAAGACAACGCGATCCAAGCATTTGTTCCTACCTCATCACGTATTAGATAGTTGGAGAGACTCTCATTCTGTAGTACAAAATAGATTAGTATTATTTCTATCGTGCTCTTTCTCTAATACTATTAATAATAAAGAGTAAAGAACGTCTAGTCTGCTATAGAGAATAGAGTATATATGTACACAGGTGTTAAATATATATTACATACATATTTCGATATTGTTGACTAGATTTGTGTCTGAATTTGTTGTATCTTTGGCTTTCTTAGAGGTGTTCTCATATACTGGCTCAACTGGTGGTGGTTTGTCTACGAGAGTGCAAGATAACGTGAGTTTTGGAAAAGTATACGCTAAACATAGTATATCGTAAGAGATACTTACAAGTTTTTAAGAAGTAAGGATTTTTGAGTACTTGCTTTATACAATTATATATATAAGCGTATTGGCTCTGAAAATACGAAGACATTCTTTCTGTATTATATGAGTTTACGCAAATATTAATATATAGAATATCTCTAAATTGTAAATATATATATATATATGTAACGTGGACTCTACGAAACGTGAAATCAGTTTTTAGTAAAATTTAGTAAAATCCTTTTTTAGTAAAAATGTCGGTTTCTTTGCAATTTTTTAAGTTCCAGCATTCGATATCTTATTTTAACTAAAATATGGATTACACGCATTTTAGATGCGTTTTTTTTGCTAGTTTATTCTAATACTATTTAATTATGTAATTACTTACTTCTCTTTGTACCATATTTATTCTATGATGTCGCAATCTATATACAGTTCCGAATACATCTAATTTCCTATTATCTCTAATTTGTTGCAGAAGAATATCTATCGCTATTAACGTTCCTGTTCTGCCAATCCCTGCACTGTAAAGTAATATTTTCTTTGATTAAGAAGTATAAATCAATCAATTAATTGCAACGCCATGATCGAAGTCGTGAAACGCAAAACAGCTCTATTCAAGGAAAATTTATTCACACCTGCAATGAACGACGATAAAACCTTTATTAGCGGAAATATTGCGGCGCATTATTTGGCAAAAATTGATCATCGCATCGAAATCTTCTGGAACGTCGTGATCGGGCCAGTCTTTAAAGTGCAAGTGAGTGATAGTCCTTTTTTTATTTTCCTGCAATTATTCGAATCTTTTATAAATACATCCTGCGCATAAAAATTTTCTAAAAACGTGCTATTCGCATTAAGGAAGATGAACCTTTTGTAATATAAGCGTTCTTTGGGTATGCGTCCTGAAATCTAATTCACTCGTACATCGTATCGTCATGTTCTCATATCGAAAAGATTCTCCTATTGTCGGATAATATTGATGACATTTCTCCTGAAAAAAATATCAATGTACAATAAGTGGCATTTGATATTATGCAAATTATTACCGACGATTAAAATTTACTTTGCCCTTCTCGACCAACTGCGTCAGCATAACTACAATATTAACGTTATACTGATTGACCATTCTCCAAAAATCGTAAGTAGTTTCCTCCTTTGGACCTTGACAAGCTATGTATTCATCTTCTCCTGTATATCCCTGCATGCAAAATGAATTTACATTACACATACACATTTTTTTCATTCGGATCTGTAAAAAGATCTGTTTTTGTTCTTAATCAATTGCGATTTAAAATCATGTTTTTATTCATGTTCCCTAGAAATATTTATAATGCTTTTGCTTGAGCAAAATCATCTCAATCATTGATAGAGGAAGATTGTCCAGTTAATATGCATACACCACATGTGCGTATGTAAAATATTTACCCTTATGAATGATGCGTTGATATAATCCGTGTTCGGATCGTTATCTATCACTTCCAGCTTTACTCTTGAGAAATCATCTGAAAGCATGAATCATGTATAAGTCGCAAGTGTGCGCGAGTGAATTGCAAAACAAGTTCGTACAGGGCAAAATGTCGGAGTAGCGATTCTTCTTTCGGTTAGCTTGCAGACAGGCCGTATTCGTGGGCATCTGCAAGTCGACGCTGAGTGTCTGAAGCAGTCGAAATTCATTGCTCAGTTTCCCAGGATTGTCCACCAATTGCTGACAATGGCTGATGAATTTCTTTCTGGTGAACGGCGCGGGCACAGGCGAGCCAGGCATGTCAGAGTGAAGAAATCTTCGGAACACCCTGAAACAGAAGAGATTACGGCGAACGTGAATTATTCTATAAGGCGCACAAAGCAAAAAGACGTATTAATATATCTTATCGTATATTTAGTCAATAAATGCGCGATCAAAAAATAATAAGGATAAGATACGTGTGAAGAAATATGCATGTATATGTGTGTGTGTGTGTGTGTGTGTACGTGTACGCGCTGAAAAAAATTTCTCGTTTTCTCGTTTAAACAAATTCAATGATAAGTTTTATGTGTAAGGTATTGACGTGTTTTTTGCTGTCTCTCTGAGAGCCTCGTTATTCCGTTCTCGTCGAGTATACATCCACGTTACGTTTGACGAAGGCTGTCTATTGAAAAAAGAAAACGAGAATTAAGATTCTTGTGCAATCTGTATATATCACGATAACATAATAATACGTACGGTAAAATAGCGTGCGTAATAAAATAATAATGTGATATAACACACGTAATAATATATACGCGTGCGTACGTAAAGTAAATGGATATTAGAAAAGTGATCGCTGAATGTGTTTAACGTTTTCCGCTGACGCGCTTGACGAACGCTGTCGAAGCAACGAAGAGAATCGTGAACATCAGAAGTGCGCAATAGCATTCGCGTTTTGTATACACATATCTTTCCTTCGCCGGTGTAGCGTAGGCGACTCATTCATAGTAGGGGAATAACGAAAACTTACGCAATGAACATACGCGCCTGGCTAGAAACGGACCCAAGGACTCGATTTCTTCTCAAAAGTCAGAGTCATAGCCGAATCTCCGTCGATCTCTGCGACGACGCTATTTCCATTGTCTCACACGCGTCTCGCGCACGCTTGAAATTATTTCCGAAGTAATTTAAAAATATACCGTCGACTTTTCGGAACTCAGCAATAGCACGCGGTAGCCCGACGCGTTTAAACCTCATCGAGCACCGAACGCCGACCGTAGTGTACTGTATATCTTAGCGTGCGATAGAGACGCGCGTGCATCGCGCGACCTTGCTCACACTCTAGCTATAGTTCTCTCCTGTGAGTCATATACAATAAATATCGATCATTGTTCATGAACGCGCGTGCACCTGTCCGGTGGATTTCGAGCCTACGCTGCCTACGCATGGCTTCGCCGTGACGTGATTTCGGTTGGGCCGAATATTATTGTTGCAACTTTCTGCTTGAAATTTTTTTCCAGTGATTACGAAAAATCTTATCTTATCTTATTTCGCTGCGTTACGCGGTGTAGAACGAGTTCCAATTATCTCCGATCGAGATATATGCCATGTATCTCTCGACATCGTAGTTTGTATCTTCAATCAAGATACAAGAATATCCACATTGATATGCGTTAATAGCTCCTTTTTTTTTTTTTTTTTTTTATCCGTTACGCATGTTACACGTAATGAAATCGTGACTTACATGTACGGCGAGCATCTTCGCACGAGCAACATCATCGTCACTAGTATTCCCATGAAAAGAATGCCGAATACAGCTCCGATAATGAGAGCGACATTCAGTTCTGCATCTGATGGTGTTACGAAAAAGAAAGGGAAACGGATGAAATAATATGTGTTTCACGTATTTCTGTTACGTAAAGTGTTTGCCGACTATTTGCCGGCCAATGTTAACAAAGATACTCACTCGTTTTTATCGTGAAAGTCTCGGAATCGGCGTAACCACCGTCAGTAAACGCCCTCATTCTAACGTGATACCACGTGTCCGGTGTAAGAGGCCCGTTGCAATACATTCGCTTGTCGTTCTTTGCCGAAATCTCCTTGCAGGTGGTGTCATCGCCGATCATATACTTGACAGCTTTCACGTGCCCGTAATCAATAATGTAGTTCGCTAAACAGAGTCACAGACATTTAATAATGCATGCGCGACGGGTTTCAGGTTTCAGCACTTTGTAAACAATCGTCTTGCATCTATCTACGGGCATATCACCTACGATAAGGATTCCACTTTGGCATTGTCGCTTGATACGCGATTGAGAAATCCCTCATCATCGCTTCCTCCCAGGAGGTCGTATTGGGCCAGTACTTTCTCTTCATATCGAATCTCATATTCGACTGTATTTTATTGTATCCCATCTTCGCCACCATGATCGCGTAGAACTTGATTTCGCCGCTGGTATTGGGGAATAAGGGCAGCAAAATAGCGGCGGTTGTTGTAGATTTGTGCATGTTATATGGATCCAAGGTGATCGATTTAATTTCTTCATCTTTGGGCTGTGGTGGTACTACGATGGAAAAAGTATCTTATTTAGGAAATTAATGTGTCCAGTTTTTTTTTTCCATCTTACGTGAAGAACGCCGCGCGCGTTAGTAATAACCTCGACATTCTGATATAAATTATAGGTCCAAAGATAGCTTAATATAATAGAGGAAAAATTATTAACGACAATTATTCACACTAATATACTTACTGCCGGCAGGATACAGCACGTTTTGACTAACTGGCTCTCCGAGTGTATCAATATCCTTAACTTTGGCGGATATCGTGAAGTTATAATTATACTCTCCTTTCAACTCATTCAGATTTATCGAACACATGTAATCGTGGCGACCGTAATCCGTGCATTCGTGCTTCTCGAAAATAAAATCGGGTGAATATCCGTCTCTGGTACCAAGCCCCAATATGTCAAAGAATTCGAGTTCACCGTTCAACGAACACGGCAGGCCCCATGTCAGAATCGTGTCTAATGCGTTCGTGTCATTTAAATTTTCTCTGATCGTGATGGACGAAGAATTGAATTTCGAGATTGCCCCTGGAACTGAACAATCACAATCATAGTATTCAAATCACAGAGGAAGAAGCTAAAGGTTCCACGTTCCACATTGTTAAAATCCATGTTGTTAAAATTATTAAGCGATGTTTGTATGTAATTGCATAAATATTTGATATTAATATTCGAGTTATTTGTATCAATATTTTATTCTTGACAAAATATTAATAGTACACGCAGAAATACGACTTAGCATTTTAAGGATTACGAATAATCTTGCGTTATAATGAAATCAAGAGATATAAAAAATAACATATACCTGCGCTATTACTCAAACATGTTTTAGGATCGCTGCTGTTGCTCCACCCTTGTCCTGTTTTCGCTCTCATAAATATTTTGTAATTCGTGAACGCCTTTGCTTCAAAATCATACTCAAACACGCTGCCGTTTACATTAAGTTTTTTAGGACAATCTGTATCTTCTTCGCGAAGGCACCAGTTTGGAATCGGATACTCTGATTTCCAATCGATTACGATTTCAAATTCTTCTAAATGACCTGGCAAGTAATCCGGTTCTTTCCAAGATAAAGAGAATTGCGAGTCCGTGATGTTTTTGATGGAAAACTCAGGTGGAGACGGCACTAAAATTGTAACACGAAATATTATCTAAATTAATAAATATTAAGTTAATTAATTATTAAATATATATCCCGCAATATATATATATATATTAATGATGCGTCCAGCAAGTGTAATTCATAAAAGAACTTAGTCCCTATCAATAATTATGGCTAAGATTGTCAATCTAATTTGGTAGTTGATCATTTTACTTCACTCTATAAAGTTGATTTCGTAGAAAAGATTAAAAGATCATTTGTCTAATTGTTTATAAAATTATATTATAGAAATAAGAATGAACGAGAGAAGTTAATATCAATGTTCTCAACGTCATAAAATGTCTTCGTCAAATTATTTGTTCACGAAAATTTACTTATTTTTTACAAGATTAATCTGATACGTATTTCTTGCAATGTTAATGAGATGCGTAGTTGCAAAATTCATTCGCTAATAAATTAAGTTAATCGATATAAATTAATCTTAAACTAACGAGATAGCGCACGCGTGCTTACCGTCCTCCAACGTTGTGGCATTGACTCCGTCACTTAAGTCGCTGTATCCTCCGTTATTAACGGCCAGCGCCCAGCAAGTGTAACTTGTGAAAGGACTTAGCTCCTCTACGGTTATATTTAGTACGACAAAAGGATCTGCAGCAGTATTGGGATCTATTTTCATCGGGAACACGCGATTCTCAGGGTCATAGCCTTTCCCCTTTCTTTCCGTGACATTGCACATAGTTATTATAGACAACAGCTGGCAATGATTTTTCTCTTTTTGAATGGTCCAGAATATCAACAGGCTTCTGATACTTGGCACTACTCCTGTAGTAGCATGCGATCTTGGTGGATCTGTTTCTGAAATATTGGAGAAAATTTTTTTCATTAAATTCATCTTCATGAAACGGAACGTTGACGAATTAACATCGGATTGTGTACCGTGCGTGTGATACGAGGAAAGAAAAAAAAACAAGTCTAAGTTAATTTTGCTTACTGTATGGATGCGGGGAACCGCTCTTATCTATCATGTTTCCCTCTTTATCGTCTTTGTTCACAGCGCTGATGTACACGTTATACTTTCCGCAAGCGTACAAATGCGAAATTGTCACATTCGTATTCGTGGTATTGTCGGTATACTTGAAATCGGTCTCTGAAGTCGTGGTTACACGATAATGCTTGAGACAGGCCGTGCCAGACTCCGGCGGCTCCCATTTAACGAACAGCGAAAAATTGCCGGGTATTACGTGGAAGGACTGCGGCGCCGACAATGCTGCAAATTGTCCACGTGTCAGAGACGGATTTGCCGAGAGGATCGAAACCGATCCGTCCTGGAATTGGCGGAAAGTGGGCACAGAGACGGAGCGCACGCTTCGACAGAACTTTAATTCCGGACTCGTTCGCGTCGAGCGGTGAAGCTTGATGGGGGATAATCTTTCAATTTCGCGGGAACAAATCGATCGCAAATTTCGCAGGCGCGTTCCACGGTGTCTCTACGTTTTTCCACCAATTCCAGATGACGGCCGGCTCGAACTTACTCGGCGAGGCTGTCTCCGCGGTTTGATCTACGCCGACGGACTCCACGGACGGCGTCACCGTTTTAACGGTGAAACGATACTTGGTGCACGGCTCGAGATCGTTGGCGATGTAATTCGTGACGGAAACTGTGGTCTCGTTGCAGGATTTCTCGTCGCACTGGGCAATCGAATAGTTGGATATGCATTTCGCGTACGTCTCGGGCGCCCGCCAAGTCAATTCGATGTCGTTGACGCTGACGTTGCCCACGCTCAGGGAGACCACGTCCCCGATTTCCGGAACTGAGGAGAATCAGCGCGGTTAAGATGTTCGTCAATTAATCTCGTATTTCAATAGAGGTAGGACATATTTTACGCTCAAACAGGCCAATTGTACACTCACTGGCGTGATCCGTCGTGGCTGACAGCGCGACTCCGTCCGACACCCAGGATTCGATAAGGATTTTCACCTTAAACGCATACCGCGTGCATGGATCGAGATTGGTAGCGTTATGCCAGGTATTAGTCTCGTTTGTCTGGGTGCAATTTTTATCGTCGCATCTCTCGATGGAGTATATCACCGAGACGTTCGTCACGTCACACGGAGATTCCCACGAGAGAGCGATCCATTCCGTGCCTATCTCGCCCGTCAAGTTAAACACTTCCCTGCTTGTATCCGCTGAAGAACAAAATTGCAAAATATGAGTGCGCAGGATGTCCCGGAACGTATCGCAATGAGATAATCGCTAATAATCTTGCGAAAAATTCAACCATAATTATTATTAAATTGTACAAAAAAAAATAACGAGAAAAAATGTTATATTTTCCCGAATCTTTTTTGGCTTAGTAAATTTATCGCTTGGTGGTTTCATGTCTCGCTTATCGCGAGACATCCACCGTCTGCACGAAGTTTAAGTTCCTCTTCAATACGACGTAAGTGTACGCGATCAAAATTTACATGCACTTTTCTACATTCTATCTTGTAATACATATTTCTGTTTCCGTATTATTGTAACGTTTAGATTCTCATCGGCATTTTCTCTATCAAATACTCGTTAATCTCTTAACTTGAACAATTGATTCTTATATATCGGTAGGATTTTTTTCATTTTAATTACCGCTTGCGTTTATCGGCCACGTCGGATCGCAGATCGTCATATTGATCATACTATCGACGGTAATCACATCGTCGGGCACAGTAGTGGGCCTCGTAGTCTGCTCGACAATCGTGGACGATGAGGATTTATCGTCATCGGTGACCGGCTGGAAATCGGTCGTCAGGGGTTCCACAGTGGATCCGTAGAGAGTCGTGATCGCATCGTGGCTCGCGAAGCTGTTCTCCGTAGATCTAGAAATGCCCTCGTAGATCTTCCCCGGATTCTCCATCGATTCCCCATCGTAATCCAATCTCGCCGACCCGGCGCCGGCGTCCCCGGCGATCGTTGTCCCTTTCGACGTGAGTGCGTCATCGTTGCAGAGCGCGCGGAGGAGGTGGAGAGCGAGAACGAGGAATATCGGGCGTTTTTCAAGGATCATGTTCTAACGAACGCTGCAAACAAAGCGGAACTGTTCGCACCGTCCCAACTGTCGCGAAATAACTTAACGCGTGCGTCTTAACGCGAGAAAAGCAGAAATCGCATCAGGAGCGAAATCCCGCTGAATCGGCGATCAAAATTCATTACGTTCGTTACATTCGCGTTGTTTGCGGAAGTTGTGGAAACCGCGAGGGCACCTATTTTTTACGTTGTATTAATTATATAAGTATCGAATATATATAAAAAAGTATTTCTATTTCAGCTTGGGAATGAGAAGCGTTTCTGTTTCAACTCGTTAAACTTCTACGTGACTTCAAGCACTGCAATTTTCTTTCGCGGGCGCGTCACGACGCGATATCTTTCAAGTATCCGTCGCTGACGCAAGAGTCAAAAGATTTCTGTTAGAATGAAACGCATATCCTAGTTTTAACACAGAACGGATATGATTTGGAAAGAGCAACACGGTGATTTGCAACGGTCATATCTATTTCCTTTCACGCCCGTGTCCGAAGGACCGCATATGCGTCCGGTTTTTTCCCCCGAAACCCGACTTTTTGGACCCTCCGCGTATTTCCACGCGCACACACGCTCTCTCTCTCTCTCTGGCAAACGGAAATTTATTTTTCCGTCGAGTTTAAATTTAAAATTTATAAAAATATGTGACATTGAAAACTGCAAAACCACGACTCGCTTCGACGCTTATATATATGTTCTAAGGCCATTAGTTGCGCGTTGCATTATCAATATACATATATTATACACTGTACATCGATGCACCGTTAATTCGGAGCGGAAATCCCCGCGGGAAAACTTGGCGAATTGCATCGCATGCTCTTTGTTTTTTTTTTTTTTTTTTTTTTTTAATCAACCACCGAGATTTTCACCGAGGATTACGGAAGCACAAACACTCGATCGCTGCCGATCGCGATAATTAATCGCCGATAACACCGCGCGCGATATTGTATCGGCTCGCAGGTCTGTCGGTGACTGTGGAGAATGTCAGTAACTCGAATCATTCGCCGTCGTTGTCGGCTGGTGCTTTCGATAATCATATTGCCCAACGAGTTCGCCCGCGCTCGTTGACAGCCTTCCGCCCGGTTGGCCGCTTGTCGCCGCTCTGCTAGTCGATATCAACCGATAACGGGCCAGAGTCCACTCGTCCGAGGAGAGTGCACTCTTTTGCGGCCACTTTATTAATCAAATACACGGGCCGCCGGCCGTTCCAATCCCCCATCCCTATATACGGCGTGGACACGCACAATTTTTTTCACGTTCCCTCTGTCCGCGGGGAAAGAATATGGGAAGGCCGGCGCGGGCGATCACTGATTTTTCCATCCCGCACCGATAAATCCGCGTTCCGATATTGCTAACTGAATTCGTGAAACCTCTAATGTCCATTCACGCGTCTTGCGTGGTTGTCTTTTCCTGTTTCCAATTCGAGAAACGGGAGAGCCGTCGTTCCGCATCGTTCGATCGATCTTTTATTCGCAATCGAGAAAATCAAGTACATATTTTTTAAAGCGTCCACGCAAATCGTTAGCTTCTTCGAAAAGATGCAACTTTTGTATTTATTTCGTTAATTTTTTGTGATTCTAGAAATTCGAAGTTTCCTCTAATTCCTCTATTATTTTTTTAATCGTTACCATTCGGTCATTATTTTTATTCACCTTTTTGACGTGAGACAATCGGTTGACGATCAAAACACGTTTTTTTTTTTTTTTCATTTCGTAACGATCAACGTGCCATTTCTGCAATTTAATCGATGACCGCGTCCTTACTAAAAAAAACTCCGACTTTTGTAATTTAATACCGCAAACGGATTATCAGCGATTCTTTGCGCTTTAATTGCACAATACAATAGTTTGAGAAATATAACTAAATACACATCTCGAAGTTATACACGTGCTTATCGCGTTTCACGGAAGCTGACCATTTTATCAGAAATAAATCAGGTCTCCGTATCAATAAATCGTACGAATGGCATTATCGTCTATTATTTATCAATTACATTTATCTCTTCTTCTGTTTTTACTTTTTCCTTATTTTCTCAGCATTGTTATCACATTTCGAAACTTTGTCTTAAAATTAGAATAATTGGGATTGTACACTCGTATATTAAGATTAAATGAAAATAAAAGATTCGTGATTTATTTAGCAAGGCAACAAAAAAATCTGCCTTTATCTTCAACCGCTTAAATTATAAATTGTACCGAATCTTGACGATCAACGACGTAGAGTCTTTGTCTTTCTTTGTTCTAAATTTAAATATATATCAAGAATTTATTAATTATATATACATTAGAAAGTATATATTATATACGCTCCCTCCCTCTGTACTCTGTATATTAAATTATTTTATTGAACCATATAAATATAAGCTGAAAGTGTTCGCGATACAAGGGTTCGGAGCAATTTCGTATCGGGGTCTCGGACGATCCATCGTTATCTCTGTCTCTCGAAAACAAGTTCCAATCACATTCAAACTCACCCAAATACTTCACTCCATCGATGCTCATCCAGGAATCCCGCGAGGAAACGAATCGGAGAACGCGCGGGGCCGTCGAGAGAATTTTGCAAGGATCACGAGCGTAAAAGTGCGAAAAAGAGGTTGGCGAAAAGACCAAACGCGGATCCTCGGATCCGCAGGCATCTGCTTACGAAGCGGAACTCGAAACCATGTGCCTCTTCAAAGCGCAGCGACCGCCACCGGACTGCCCCCACAAAGATCGTTGGAAATAGCGTGGCTGTGGTGCGTGCCTGTTCAAGCTTAGTAGACCTCGGTGGTAGGACTCACGCACGCACACACATGTACACACCTACGCGTAAACGCGGTCCCCAAAGAAGCATCCGTGAACCGGATCCAGGGTCCGGCTACGTCCTTTATAGCGCGACACGTATAGGTCCCTTACCTACCACATACCTTTTCGACGCAGTTCTAACAAAACCTTAGCAGGTAGCTACTGGGATAAATGATATAAAGCCAAAAAGAATTCGAATACAGAAAAAGAATGCGAATACCTCGAATTACTCATCTAAAATATATCAGAGCAATCGTGAGATAAGTTATCGCCAACTAGACATATGTGCGATATTGTTATAGATTTTTCCAATCTCTTTCTATTTTATTACGAATTACGATTATTAAATTGAGATTTCACACTTTAAAGCATAAAAACTATTGAAAAAACCCAATATATTATATATCAATAATTACTTCGTAAATATTTTACGGTAATAAAAGCATACGTTCCGAGCAGATTCCGTCCGCGACATAGCGAGATTAGGCTTTATCTTTTTGTCTTTATCGATAAGTTTCTCAAACCAACAAATTCATATTGCTTCAAACGTTATCAAATACTTATAACACCGCAGGATTGTACAAACGTCTAGCTTATCATAGTTCTAAGAATTTGAAGCGATTCTAAAGTGTCATCGAACTTGAAAAACATCGGAAAGCATTTATTTGTCGCAAGTGAGAAAGAAGAGCAAATTTATTGATTCTTTCGTCAGTTTTATTACAACGAATATACATTCGAAATTTATCGTACCAAGCGCAACTTAGTACAGCCTCTGCGGTGGTCCCATGGTGGACTTGACGTGAAGCGAACGTACATTCTGCCAGTGTTTCTTCAACAAGGAAACAAGGAAGTTTATCGAGAGGTGGACATTTTGCACCATCTCATCGGGTGTCATATCGACGTGTCCGACGGCCACCGACAGACACAACACCTGTGGAACAAAAGCAATCGTATAAAGTACGAACGAAGTTGTATATTAAAGAAAAACTTTTTAATGGAAAATATTGCGGGCAACGCACCTTTTTCATTTGGAATTTAATGGTGGCCTTAACTTCGTCGATTTTGCCAACCATCGATTCCTGGTGAGACAACAGCCCAGGGAATTTACCGGCCTTATTTAAACCAGGACCGAGAAGACGGGGAATTTGCTTGATCAATGACTCGCTGGCCAAGAACGCGTCGTATTTTTTTGCTGCGAAAAGAATACAAATACGTGGACAAATGTTATTCAATTTTAACCCTCAACAGATTGCATAAATTTAAAACGCATTAGCTCCTCCGTCAATAACTTTGAGAAAAGTTTCTAGATTTAAAAAATATTTACAGACAGACAAAGGTTTTCGAAACAGATCTTTTTGAACGAGATACGTGTATCGACACGGATTGAGGCGCAATGATACGATTCACATTGCCCTCACCTAGTGAAGAACCTTTAATCTCCTTCCTCTCGACGACCACCGTTGTTCGAAAGTTAAGCAACGATGGTGCTTTTGGGAAGGTAACGCGCGTGTTCGAAACAGCGAAAACGCATTATTGACATACCGAGTTTCTTGACGAGCTTTTTGTTCTTGTTAAGTTTCTTCAGCGCTTCCGCATCCATGTACGGAATATTATTAGCTTTGGCTTCGTCGCAGTGCTGCTGGTCGCCAAGAACGCACACCTGCATTTTTGGTCTGGGAATATTCTTCAACCTAACGTAACGAAAATCAACAGTGATCGAAGTTTAAGTAAATACGCTCGCGTCTCGGCGATTTTAACACGATTGCGTGGTCTCTGCGGTATTTAATCTCGCAACGAAACTATATCGTTAGAATAAAAGTTTATATCGCGCGTACAATTGTAAGAAAGAAATAACAATATCTAGAGTCCCAGTATTCTCAGATTTTTATATTTTACCACATGAATCGTTCAGATAATACATGCAATAAAAAAGACATCATAGAATTCTGGTGACTCCGTGAACTTTAGCTGTATCGATAAATCACATATCGCAGCCCGTTATACGCATTTGTCGATTTCCTAAGAATTTCTTAGGACTATTCTCCGTTCCACCTATTCCTTTAACAAGTGCGGCGTTCCAAGAATAACTTACCAACAGGATCGTGATCCCGTATTTAAATAAACGGTATAAATACCTCCCCAATTAATTTAAGACCCTGGGTGCAGGTCCGCTAGACAAAATCTAGCTCCCTGACGCAACGCGAGGCAATTTTCATATTCTTCTCAGCGAAGGATACGTCGTATCGAGAGACAAGAAAAAATGCCTCGGTCAGGTAGAAACATACTTGACAGTGCCCGAGAAACGCTTGTCCTTCTGCGGATCATAGTTCTTCAAACCGATCTGCAACTCTATTGTTTCCAAGAACTTCCTTTTCTTATCTTGCGAGTTTTGGAGCACGGCATTCACGCACTCGTAAAGAGTGTCACGGGAGACCTTCGATCTGCAATCAAAGCGAAATAAAATACACGCGTTACGCGTGCCGCACGTGCAGAGTTGTCTTTGCGAGTCGAAAAAATTTTTTGTAAAAACAGCAAGTACCCGATAACCGACGGCGTTTCTCATTTCGCGTATAAAAAGCGATGCGAAAAGCTCGCGCAGTGTTCGATACACATCGGAATAAGGCAAATCTGTACAAAGCAGGTACAGCTTTCAAGATTTCAACGCGACGCACGTTAGCGGTCATATTAATAGTCGCGTTTAAGAAATATCTGAAAAATAATATGCATTCACCGATTAATGCGGTTCGACGCGTTTGTTCGTAATAAGACGGCGAACTTGACGCCAACGATCGCAATTATTCGATAGGATTGTATACTCACGTCATTTCAACGGGTGGACGACGACGAGGAACGAGGACGCGACTAACCTTCCCAACGAGCAATACCGGAAAGAGAAACGAAACGTGAGTAACGTGACGCGCACAGAAACGCGTCGCTCAGGTTGCACGAGATGGCACGAGATGGCAGTTCTGCGGCGGACGTGACTTGTGAATTTATTTACGTTCTAGGGCATTTTCGGAATCTAAAATTACAAGGCATTTTTTATCTAAAAATAAAGGTGCGTTAATTCTGCAACGTGAAAATTAATTAAAATACTATTTATCGTACGACAGTAATAAATAATAAATTTAATATTGCGTCAAGGGTAACGTAAGACGTAACGGGAAGGTTTGACCAATCGCGTTGCTCGATTCGGTTATGGACGGCCGAGTCGAGCAACCTGATTGGTCAAGTTTCTTCCTGTTACGTTTTACGGAAAGTGTGCGTCCAACGAGTTTCTCCCTCTCTATTTCGTTCGTTCACGGCGAGCGAGGCATCGCGCGATGTGTACCGCGCCGCGCGCGCTTGACAGGTGCCGCGACCCGCGACCTACGGCTGGCCGGCGAAGCGCGGACGTTGCGCGGCGGCGCGCATGCTTGCGCGCTTGCGCGAACGAACGGCGGAGGCGCGCGCGCGCGTCACGTCAGGCGATCAGCTGTGCGCGTCGCGGGTCGCGGGTCGCGGGATTCGATTATCTCGCGCGTAGCGGAGGGGTGCGGGTGCGGGTGACGCGCTCCGAGTGCCGAGTGTCGATCCACGAGCGTACTTGTCGTTCGTCGTGCCGTCGTGGTCGCCAGTGGTCGCGGGGAGACGATTGGACGAATCTCGTCTGCGCGTGTCGCGTCGCGCGCGCGACTCCATCACCCAGCTAAGCGGAGCGAGCACAGCGAGGGCATTCGAGGGCCGGTCGTGTCGGTCGGAGAAGCGCGTGGCGCGACGCGGACGAATCGGCCGCGGGATCGGCGGCCAGCGGGGCATGACGGGAACAGGTGACAATAGAGCCGCGCCATGTTAGATTTCACGAGATCGCGAAACGCGCGCCGCCGCCGCCGCCGCTGCCGCCGATGCTGCTGCTGCCGCTGCTGTTGCCGCTAGCTGCCTCCTACCGCCTGACTACTACCGTGGTGCGCTGTGCGCTGGTACACCGTGGGGAAAGAGTGAGAGAAAGGGAAGGAGAGGAGATTTACACTTTGTTTTCCCGTCTATCGCGCGCGCTGCTTTCCTCACGACGGTGATCCACACGAAAATCATCCAAGCTGGATAGGTTACCCGAGTATCTCCGCGATACCGTGGACTGGTTTATGGGGTAAGTCCTTCCGTCTCTCTTTCTCTCTCCTCGCGTTCTCTTTCGCGTTTACCCCCCTGTTTTTTTTTTTTACTTCCCTTCCCCCTCGTTTTCATGCCGCGCGCTGCCCGACCTGTCCGCGGTCTCGCGTACCCGCTCCGTTCCTCCGGCGTGAGGTTAACCTCCAACCTGAGTTAGCCTGCGTCCGCGGGCGAGCGAGCGAGCGATCGCTCCGTCTCCCTCGCGCGATTATCCGCGCGCCGGGCTCGCCTTTTCCCCGCGAGGAGAAAGTGACCGCGGCGAGAGGCGAGAGTCCCCGTCGGTCGCTGTGCGCGTCGCGCGACCGTCTCCGTGGCGTGGATTTTCGACGCGTCGCGTCGCCTCGAGAACGTCCTCGTCATCGTCGGCCGATGAGTCGAGGTGACGCGTGCACCTATACAGGCCGCCGAAAAACAACGCGTCCACGCGGCGTCACCGTTGAACTCTCTTCTCTCTCTCTCTCCCTCTCTCTCTTGGACGGAAGTCGAGTCTTTCCTCCAACCGACAAATTCGATCCCGGATCCGTTACCCTCCGTCCCGTCGCGTCCAGCTCCTAGCCCGTCGGTCGACGTCGACAAGGATCACGATTGGGAGCTCGAACGAAGCGTTAACGAGCCTTTCCAGTCCTTCGGCATTGTTTATTTCCGCGATCTCAAAGTCGCACTGTGAAGCAAAGTCCGCTTGCGGCCAAGCGAAAAATAGGAGCTCGTTATCTATTCGCGGAACTTGATTTACGAGCAGCCGTTTGTTTTTGGCGGAAAAAGGTTTTTTTTTTGCCTGGGAGTCTTCCGCAGTTTCGGAGTTTATACGTACAATTTATATTTCAACATCCCGATACAACGATATTTTCCGTTTATTTGTTTACTTTGGATGTTGTATCTTATATTTAACGGACGTTAATATTTAAATTAAATATTTGAATTAAAACCAACGTGATATGTACGTGGTGAAAGAAGTTTTGAGAGATTGCCAACTATAGTTGAACTTGGGCACATCTACCGCTAACGACAATATTATTTTCGTAGTCTCGTATATTCTTATTCTTCATTGGGTATAGCGTTAAGTGTGCGCAATAATACTCGACGATAACAAAGGCGTTATCAAGTACGACGGAGTCACATTTATCAGGTTCGATTCGCCGAGCACGCGAACCGGTCGTATAACGTAAGAAGAATTCGCGTTACAATTACCGTTGAATCGACGATGGGACAGCGATCCTCCAGTTCCGTTCCACCGGGATATCGCGAGCCACTTCGCCGAGCTCCCCGTCCGGGCTTTTTACCGGCAAATTTATGCGTATAAGGTTTCCCCTTCGTGACACACTATTTTATATATATATATATTAAAGTTTGCACGCGCGCGCGTTGGACTCTTCCACTCGTCACGACGAAATGGAATCGCGCGAGTAAGTAATTGTAGATTTCACGCACTCTGCTTTCGTCGAAATTTAAAATCGATTTTGGTAAGATCGCGCGAGCTCCTTCGTATTTCGATCGCAAATATTTGCGCGATCTTTCGAAAAATCGATAAAACACTTTCGGGAAGTTATAGAAATCATCCGAGGTTAAAAATAAGTTAATGAGATTGTCAAGCCAATCGCCAAAATAGATTTTTTTTGAAAACGGACTCTCGTGCAAGAGGACCCTCGCATCTTTTTTTTCCCGCATTTGTTTCTTCACGCAAAATCATCACCTTCCCAATCGTATCGTCATTAACGATGATGAGTCGATGTAATAAGGATAAGTCGATCAGCTCTCGAAAATCAACGACGTTTCGCACTTTACGCGCATTTCTTTCGGCGATGATATCACTTTAAGGGCCGCCGGTCGCGCCGGCCTCTCCGACTCGGACGCTTTCCTTTGGACTGAAGATTTAATTAGCGGTATCTGCCATATCGGAGTTAAACGGACTTCGCTAAAGCGCAAACGCGTCGCCGCCGCGTCGCGTAAATCGTTATCGTGTTATCGGTTTGCAAGGGTCGGAAAGCGTGAGCGTTGAACGCGTATCGTGAGAATCTAGCGGTAAACTTTTTGATTTTGTAAAATATTCTAAAAACGAAAGTGGACGTATGTACGGACGGAGATCCCTCCCCGTGAAATTTCGATTTTTTTATAACGAAAAGGTCATCGCCCGAAGGGTCTCTCTCGCGGCGTTAATTTATAACGCTTACGGCTGGAAAAACGGCGGTCCGCGAGTGTGTCTCTACGGTCTACCGAGGGAACGAAGTCTCTGTTCGCCGGCGCGAAACCGAACGTAGCGATGACTCACCTTGATCTCTCGCCGTGCGATTGGCTTACTCGGTGATTCACGTACGGTTGCGCGTTCGCCGAAACGCGCGTTCGCGACGCGACGTTTCCAGCGCGATGTGTCGCGCGTGCTGATCCTTATTCCCGATCCTCGATGGAGAACTCTGGAGCGAGTAATCGGGACGATCGTGGTTTCGACAGCGAGCAGAAGAACCCGAGCATCGACTCGATCTTGCGTCTCAAGCTCGATCTTCGTAAAGAATTGACCGTCGTAAAAGAATCGGACCGATAAATAGACTAAAACGTATCTAAAATGAATCCCAAATGAACGAGTCGAGATTAAAAGAGTGCCTTGAAATTTTTATGGACGGATTTTCGGAGTTTATCTGTAGTTTAGCTATTCGTGTCTCTGCTCTCGTTTGAAAAACCTTCTGCGCGAGGTCACGCAATAATTTTCGGATTAATTCAGACGATATTTATGATTCTCGGCTCGGGACTCGGCTCGTTCCTGCCGCGATGCCAATCCGCTCGATTACGGCACACGATTTTGGTAAATTTAAATCCGTTTGACGAGCACCGGGAAAGCTGTTCGCACGTATGCGTGACGTGACTCATAAAGATGTCCAACCCGCGTGATTGATCAACGTAATCGTCGCCTGAAAAAATACGGCGACGTAGCGCGGGTTGTCTTCCGCGATGAACACAGGCAGCGAAGAAGTAAATATACCAGTTTTCCGAACCATCGAATTCTCTTACACTTGCTCGAACATCTGTTATCGGACGAGTCGTTCGGCGGGAAGAATTAATTTGGAATGCCAAAAATACACGACATTGAGATGTAACGAACTGGGGCGACGCGCGTATCGAGAATTACGATTTTTTTCAATATTTTTCATACCATCTCTAAATATTTTGCACTAAACAAATTCCCTCGGATTGCGCAATATTATTAACCAACCAATCGATACGCCGCTGGTTCATGATATATTCTATTCTTTTCTCTTTCTGTTTTTAATTCATAGTACTGTATCGATATTACACTATGCGATATAGATGATATGAGCGATTAAACAATAGGTAAATTAGGTATAAGTACGCCAATAGAACGGTCTATTGAGTGAATTAAACACGTGCCCATAATATATTCATTTCTACGATCGAGAATATCAAGCGTTACCTTGGTCAGAGTCCGTTTTATAGTCTCTACGGGTTTTACTTCGGTAATATCGTTTAATAATGTTGAATGTATTGCAGCGCGATTAACATCAAATTTCCAGAGATTTTACAGATGTTTGAACGCAATTTATTAATCCTTAATCATTTATGTGGATTTTACTTCGACTGGAATAAAATATACGTTTTAAATTGACGTCTAATTTTTCTTATTTATTTAGATTCGATATTATCAGAAATCCGTTCTCAAATCTTTTCCAATTTGTGCAATCGTTTCCTAACTTTACAGACGATATCTTTTAGATATAAAAAATATAAATGTTTAATCTCTTCTGTTATAAATCCTTAGTTCAAAAGAAAGATAATCGCGTTTTTTGCAATTTCTAAAAATGAAACGAAACATTTACTTCTTACAATCTTATAACCAAAATAATGTCGAAATACGAAAAACTGGGACAACACGATACTCGAGTACGTTTTAAAACATCTCGAAAAAGTATAATTGCAATCATGAGAATTATCATCCTAATTACACGTGGACGCCTTAATTACGGTGTAACTTCGCGTTCGGTTTCTTTAGTTTTACCCCAGCTTAGTGTTAATGAGAGTTTCGAAATAATCCTCGTTTGGATCATTGGAACTGCTAACATGAACGAACGAGAACGTCTTTTACACGATAACCATTTTATCGCTGGTTTTTTACGATAGCGGCAACCCTGCCAACCGATGCTCGCGATTGCGCGTGAGCATCTTGCCCAGTTTTTCTGGGTAAACAGAGTTATCGCGTTTATCACAAAATATCGCTGCAACGCTCCGTTGTCGTGCTATCGAGGCCTTCACTGTGCAGACCAAAAAATGACGGTAAAGCTAACTGGTCTCTCGCCAGCGACGAAGATGATACGAGCATCGTAATAAAACCCAATGTCCGGAGGGCGAATTGATCCTTATTCGAAAGAAAAATAAAATTGGTGATTTTTTAAACAGATTTTTTATTTGAGCTCAATTATCGAGACATTTAAATATTTAATGTAAGGAATTAAGAAGGTATAAAAAAAGAGAACATTTAATTGAAAGCTTTATTAAAAGGAAAACTTTCAATCGACTAAAGAGCACGTCTGCAAAATTCAACGAGTTTACTTTAGATTTAGTTGCATTGCATGAAATATTAGAGAATATATATGATACTTTATTCGAAGATGCATGCAAATTTACGCTTTAATAAAACATTCGCCTGCCTGACTCTAGCACCATTACCATTTTTTCACTTTGATTTACCACCCTGTGAGGAGTTGATCAGCCGATGGGAGAAAAAGAGGTGAGCGCCGTCACAAACGATGATAAATTACTGAATAATAACGCCGGAATCAAATTTTTTTTTACATCCCTCCGGTATAATTATATCGAGATGTATACGTATGTCATCGTCTAAGGGCTACGTTGTTTACGCGACACCCTTGTTCGCGCGACGCGCGGCCCGACTACCTAAAAGACTCCCGAAGGATGCGTCGCGGTCTGTAAGTGCTCAGGTCGACGTCACATTTACTTGACATTCATCCTCACCCTCGTTATCTCCATGCTCATTTTTCACGATAATGTCATCCGACGTCTTCCGTTGGCAGAGGCATATTCGTGAACGGAGAAATGTCGGGTGATTCAGCGAGCGAGCGAGCGAGCGAGCGAGCGAGCAAAAATAATAATCGGTCTCGCGAAATACTTTCGCTCCGCTGGATAACAACCGCTGCTCGTTATCGATAATCGATATCGGCCGTTATCAAGGTACGACGAAGATCGATAATAATATTCTATTGCTATAGCCGCTATCACGGGTAAAATTTGACGCGCGATTAAGTTATATCTGATGCTTTTTATTTACACGCACCTAGTTTCAGGAAAGTTTTTTGGCGTTTCTAGGCTGCAGATGAAAGAAAAATAGAATGCTGTATGAATATTTTACGCCAAATATCATAGATTATTTTTTCAAAATGTTATTTCATGACCTTTTTGTGCCATACGATTCTCCTTGTTTCCAATTTAACTGTTTTTGTTCTTTTTCTCTTTCTCCATCGGTATCAATTATTATCGGTCCGATAAAAGAATGTTGGATCTGCTCGTGATGTTCGATGACGAGTCGATACGAATAATATCGATTGCCTGTCGAATTTAAGCGTCATCCGTGTCGCCAAGTTTCCCGATCCAACGCGCGCTAATAATAGCTTTCTTGTAGCATTCGCTCGCAATTGGCGACGGTATATCGGCCCAGTTTGAGAGACGGTCGTGCTGCACCTCGATATCTATTCGCTATCGACGTAATTAGCATTGATATTTCTCTTCCAACTGCTGAGTATACCGCGCCTACATTCTTGTTAGTAACGTTTCACCGTCGCGTCCGTCCGTTTCCGCCATTCAAACCGCGAGGGTACCATCCGTCTCGTCCCCGCGTCCTGTAATTCGTCCGACAAAATTTTCTCTCGACAACTTATATATATATATATATATATATATATATATATATATATACCTTTTCGATCACATATACATGATACCGCACACTTCCGCATTATCCATTCGCGAGTTGTTGTAAACGTGATTAATTTTCGCTGCGGATGGACGTGAAATCGCGAGTCTGCAATATACGGGAATAAATGCTACATATTTCAATGAATGCTTCAATTTCAATTTTTATTTTAGATTTAATTCGAATCGGAACTCGAGTGGTGTTGGAACAACGACGTGTAGTTTAGGCTCGCAAGTCACTCGGCTTCTGCTTCTAATTGAAATTAAAACTCGTTCAATGATGAAAATCGAAGAGAGTCGTTTCAGATCCATCTCTTTCGGTATTTTTTTTATAATGGAATCGTTTCTAAATTTGTCAAAAATTCTGCCAAAAATTGATGATTGATTCGTTAAAAATGAAACACCCCCCCTGTACTCGGAGTGAGCCGATTGTGCGTAAAAAATCGATGTCACGGGGTGAACAGTTTTGAAAGCGGATTCACGCAGGAAAAATATGATGCGCGCACTAAACGACCTTAACCTTTCACATTTGCAATGCGAAACTCGTGAACCAGTATCATATATTTATTCGCACAGATGGAATATATTGAGCACCGTGTGTTGTGTAGCAATACATATAGATATATATACACCGGTTACGTCCCAAGCTCGTCCGGATGCACTATCAAGATTAGCACTTGCAATGTCGCAATTAATAGAAATGTTATACATTCCGCCTTTAGCCCTCCATTTGCGGAATAATTCTAATACGCTCCCGTTGTACAATCGGTTTTAGCCGAAAAGAAGCTCGAAAGGAATTCCTCACCGAAAATTGCCATTTACACGCGAGATTACATTTCAATTACCGATTTGATACGAAACGCTCTTTTGCCTGTCCGCGAGTGTGCAATATTTGTTTCTATATAATATACAGCGAACATGCGTACCGACACGAAGTCAATAAGCGAAGAAGCAGTCCCCGGTAGCAACTCGTCGACGATTAAACCTTTATGTATTTTATCGATTAGCCCTTCGAGACAAACGGAAATTGGGTCAAAACTCGTTGTTGAAATTTTCAGGCATACATATGTCACGCAGTTATGTTTCGACGGCATTTGGTTATTTGTTATATTATTTATAAAGCAGACTTATTGTTAAATTTATAAATGCGTAAATAATTTATGAGTGTTTGATATATAACTTTGTTATGATACATATGTGTATAAGTTATACGCACGTGTATATCATATTGCTCATATGTGCGGAATTTACTTTTACCATATTTTACCGAACATTATACAAATGCATTCGCGGATTATTGAAGTGTACCCCTTTAAGGCGAATGTGGCTTTTGACGTAATTAATAAATTTATCGAGTACTCTCTCGCTCTTTGGTCCAAGTTAATTCTCTCGCGACATCTCTGTTGGCTCTTCTTTGCGTCGCAACACGGTAATAAACGAGGAGAACTTGTTCGGTTTCGGCTCGGTCAATCGTTAATTGTATTATGACGAGTCCGTTCCGACGAGGACACGAGCTAGAAGGGGGAAAGGGGGGACGTAAAGAGAGGGAAGTATAGCGGCGATTCTACCATACTCTGACCTGAGGAAGCCCCTGGTACTATCTCTCGTCTTTCTCTTCGTTTCCCTCCCGCCGATCTCCGCTTCCTCCTGAACGCGGCGGAACCCTCTTTCCCTCCGGCGATATAAACCGCGTCTTCCCCTTTCTCTTCCGCCTTCTCTCTATCTGTCGTGGTGGTGGCCGCCACGGCAGTGGCAGCGGTAACGGCAGCGGCGGCGAAGGAGGAGAGGACGGCCGCGACGTGGACGTTCGCGCGGTGGTGGTACCTGGCGAACGGTGGCCTGCCTGCTCGTCTGCCTGCCTGCCTGCCTGCCTGCCTGCTCGCTGCCTGGAGAACGGCTATGTCAGTCTGTGCTCCGTTGCTGGCTTAGCGGCCGGCCCAGTGATTCCAACCGATCAACCGGAGCGGAGTAGATATATATTTTACCTTTCTCTCTCTCTCTCTCTCTCTCTCTCTCTCTCTCTCACCTTTCTGTTCTCCCTCCCCTCTCTCTTTCCCGCCCTTTCCATTGTTTTATGCCCCAGGCCCATTTGCCCGCGCTTCCCCGGTACCGCCGCGCTCGCGTCCCGATGTTCGGCCTGGGGAACAGGAAGGTCCTCAAGTACTCCGCCATCGAGACGTCGCTCTCCATTGACGTCGAGGATACTGTCACGTGTTTCTGCAGGTCAGTTTCTACTTACGTCTTGCTCCGACGTGACGATGAACGCGCGCTACTTGCGTTCCCTTATACGTACATACCGGCGACGATGTGTGCGTCGGTACGATGCCGGTAGTATTAGCGATAACGTTAGCGTTCTCTCGAGCGTTCCCATGAAAACCAATCAGAGTTGATACAAAGTGCACTGACAATTTTTATGCACGTTCGTTAAAGATGTTCATCTGTCGGTGATATACAGTGGCCAGCACGGTTAAAATCAGTTGTATCGCGAAATTCTTAACAAGCGATACCACACCAATAGTTTATTTTATTATAACCTTTACTTCGATATTTTTGTTTTGTGGTTTGAGACAAATATCTCATGTATATATATATATGTTTCTAAAAGGTATGCTCAGTAATTATATATTTCTGTTGCTTTTAAAAATACGAATGTATTATCATTAAGGATGTATTAGATTGCATAGGAAATGATTTTTATGATTTTATTTCGTTCGAACGTAAGAAGCTTAAAGGTAGAAGGGATTAGAAATTATTAAAATTAGGGTAATAAGAAAAATACTCTCACACAGAATCATCGTTTCTAAACTTCGAGGCCCATCAAAATCTTAGATTTTTAGATATATTTCTTCATATGTCTCTGTCTCGTCCAGGACGTGTCACAATTCTAAAATTATACCGTACAACGCAGTTAATTGTGACTGAAAATCATTATATTCCGCGAAAGAAAGCGTTGTCATTTAAAACGTTTTTTTTTATATATGCGCTGTTGTCTTTCAACTTAAGTTGCCGTTATCTCCGTCTGAAAGATAGAGGTACGCTGTCTCATTGCTATCGCTGATACGTGGACTTTTGTTAACGATTCAACGACGTAAAATGTAACGCACAAGGACACTAACGCAATTATCTTCGATTCATTCTTCAACAATTAAACTTGCGTCGTCGCAAAGTGACGACATTCACAATTATTCAGTAACGTCTTTCGTTTTTCCTTCTCTTTTTTTTTTTAATCGTTACGAAACACTCGCAAGTCGCACGTCAAGGACGGCACCGCTTAACGGAGCGGCATTCATATGCCTGTCCGATAAAAGAAGGTGCATTCTGGTCATACCTTTCTCATAAGGCACGATAAGGTTGGGAAATATATGAGAAGGCTGCTCGAAAAGCCGTCCACCGAAAACACGAAAAATCGTTTCATCAGGCGGTGAAGCTGTTTCTATGAAAGGACGAACTGGCAGGTTTTACTCCTCTCGACAAGGTCTAAGGCGAGATACTCTCCCCGCGAGGAGGTGAACGAGTATTGAGATGCTGAGACGCGAGCGAAATGCGAACGCCTGCTCTCGTACAATTTTACGAAATAAATCTCGGAAGAAAATACAAGAAGCTGCAAGAGTATACGGCTATACGGTGAACCGTCTTATCGAACAACTGTTTCTCGCAGAAGACTCCGTTTGCGCAGTTTGCTTCTCGCTGTTTGCTTTAATGACGTATACGGTATTTAGCGGCATTGTCTTGCGCCGAACAATCGCGTCAGCTAAATATCTCGAGACTTTAGAAATTGTCTGCGATTTTGTTGGAGGATTTCGCGTTATCGCACATAAGGAATTAGTCGGAAGAACTTGAATTCGTTCTCGAAAGCGTATTTAGAAAACGATGAAAGCTTCTCGTCGGACGTAATATCTATCTTCCTCGAAATCTAAATTTAATTTGGAGACAAGTTCTATCATACGGGAACGAGTTTGTGATCTCGAAGTAATCTCAAAACCCACGGAGACGGAAATGCCAGGGATGTTCCCACGTTGGACGGTTAAACGCAAAATCTTCCTGTTTTTTTTTCTTTTTTCCAAAACGGGTATATTTCCCCTCGAAGTGCGGGTTCTCGCAGCCGCGTCAACTCGGACGTGTGTGACGCGTCGGAGCACGTGCCCCACGGCACGGTCGTTCTGCGCTCGAGGTGGTCAAAGAGGGGCCGCCCCGGGCCGCTCTGCGGCTTTCGAAACTCATCGTCGAGGATGCTCGTATGCCGTACCGGTTTTTCGTCGCACTGCCCGGCGCGTGGTCTCAAAACGCTCCACTTTCCTGACGCGAACCGACGTGTTCTCTTCTTCCTCGTTATGGATTTTCGGCCGTCCGAGCCACACCACCGCACGGGTCATGACTCGACGCGTTTTGAGCGCGGAAGATTTTACGCGATTTTCATCCGTTTTCGTTCATTTACATAGCGTACCACGGCTGCGATACGAAAATTATAATTAAATCCAAGCGCAAATATCATGTATGATATATTCGTTAATTTCGGATTGCTTCGCAAAGGATCATAAATTATACATCTAAATTTAACCGAACGTTAACTTTGTTACATGACAAACATCGCTGCGATTAATTATCGATCCTTACTCATATATCTATATACTTATGCGCGTTATATAGTACTTTATTTTACGAATAAAATTTCCTTGGCAAAAGTTGCCAAAGACTTAATTAGCGCGAGAGTATATTTAAGTTTCAAGGTAGCTTAAAATGAAAAAGTCTCAGCGAATTAAGATTTAAATGCGTGGATAGCTAATGGAACTTGGTTTTCGCCGCGTCTTTGAAGAAAAAGTGGTCTCCTCGAGGGAGGTTGTTAAAGTGATCAAATGAAAAAGAAGGAAGGCCGTGTATGAAAGAAAAGAAGGTCGTATTGTCGGAAATGCACATTAAATATTTAAAGAAATATACAAGACAAGTAGAGCTTCGTACTGCGTTTATGATTCTTTTTCTTCTATTTTCGTCTAGGAGACGATAATCTTCAGGAAAATACTTTGTATTATATATCTACATTTCTTCTCGAAATGCGTCAGCGTAGTGCAGCATACGATGGCTACGTCAATATTTGCATTTAGCAAAGTGCTATTGGATGGGCAAGTTTCACGCACTTCGATATCTTCCGCTTGGATCGATATCAGAATTAAGACGACGACGACGACGACGACGACATGACCTCATTTTTTTAATGACGACCGTGTCCATCAGTTGAAGACATGGGATCGGCCGTGATCGAGCACTTGTACAAACATTGATTTCTAAACCTTGCGCACGTGGTTAAAAAGAAAATAACGCCCTTCGGGGATAGAAAATGCGTCGTAGTTAGAGAAAAATTAAAGTGCGAAACATATTGCGTTCTAGAAAAATGAGCAATTTATGCGTGCGCTTTTGGTATATCTGCGTTTTAATGTTACAGGGTGGGACACACGATGGGAAAGGGAGAGGCCGCGAAATTTATTACGACCTAGTGACGCTGCGTATGACGATGACGCGTCAAAGTAGTGGCGTGACGTTTATTCCCGAAATGCGAGACCGTTGATGGCTCATTTGGCTCTAAGCGAAATGAAGCGGATTGACGAGAGGAATATCTCGCTCGCGCGAATGCGTGCCAGTTTCTGTCGCGTGGCAAACGCGTTTACGTGGATCACACATTTTCATTAAGCTGATTAACATCCCGACATCGACACCGTGACGAGGTCACGGTAGAAAGAAATCACCCATCGGCTGTTACCTTCATCTGGGGCTTTTTTTTTGGTGACGTCATAGTTGGTTTAGCGCGTTTGCCTGGCACTTGCTCCGATATCGCGTTGCCAATCGATTAATCGCCAGAGGCGCGTACTATCACCCGCTTGTAATCGCGAATGCGTGTTGCGATCTTTTTTTACCTGCTTGTCAAAAGATTCACTCTGCGTCGGGAGGCGCGCGATGGTCCTTTATCCCGTAATATTCGGTACGCGGCGAACGAGCAGTTACGTGGGCGACACGAAACGCGAACCGATTAATGGACTTCCGGCTGGGAGACGTCAGGCGCGGCGAGACGCGACGAGAAGGCCGGTTTCGCGGAAACCACAGGCGAACCGCAAACTGTCGCGCCACACACACACACACACACACGCCGCAAGACGGGAAAACCTCCGTCTGAGCGGAAGTGTTTGCACGCAAGTCGATTGTGCGAGGAGGAAGCGTCAGATTGACGCGCCAGTGCGGAATTCGTCCAATCTGGAAGAGCGAATATAACTTTAGCCATTTGTCACATTCTTAATTTAAAAGTAGGAAAATTATATTAGTTCCACGTTCGCTTTTATCTTTTATACTTTGTGGTGCTCAGCGATGCCCATTTGCGATGCCCAGCCTTGAGAACGTCGACAAGGCAAGGACGGAGGTCGAGAATACGTAACTCGCGAGAGTTACTTGGCGAATCTCGCTTCCGTGGGAGTGGTGGCGCATGACGGGGGTAAACAAACGCGAGGGAAATGTTTATCGATGGGGCAGTGCCGTGACGTCACGCGGAGGCGCCTTTGAGGCACCAACGTTCGTCCGTCCATCGATCCGCATCCCGTAAGGATGTAATCCCGCAGAAGAGGGTAACCCCCAGTGGCCCCCTGATGGCGCCCGGCGCCAACCTCCGACCTATCTCCCGATCCCCTCGCCCGCCCGATCGTTTCGATAATTATTTCCCCATGACTGCGATCTCCCGGACGACCCGGACGTTCCGCGTTGTCAAAGCTGACGTACAGAATTCAACCTCGAGGATTCAACCTCTGTCCCTAGCTTTAATCGTTATCGATCGCTGGCTTTTGCTCGAGCTTTTGGTCGTTAAAGGACTCAATGCGGAAACTGTGGAGTCTAATCTCGAGGGCCTTGTGCTTTGCGCTATAATTTCTGACGTGGATCACACTGCCGGATCTGCCAGATAATCTCCCGGTAATTATCGATGCAGCGTTTCGCTTTATCTCTATGCCAAGTACACGTATATAATCATGTTTGATGGCTAGTCCGCGTATCTCGTGACGAACAGGTGCAGGGAAGAGCCTTCTCCGATCGGCATCCGTTGAAAATCACTCGCAGTTGTGTACGAAGAAGCTTTTATTGTCCGAAACAGTTTTGGAGATGGCAATCTCTATTCATATACCGGTCGTCACGATTTTTGTTCTCGCTGATGCGTGCGACGATGGCATAACAAACGAGTTATTTCTTTTTGCTATTTTGAGGCATGCCGCATCATCGACCATTTGAATATAATTCCCCGGCACGAAAATAGATACGTCGCAATCGTTTCGCGCACGCTTCTTCAAAGATATATGAAACTGAAAAATTGCTCGAAATATGCCGGATATTTTCCTGCTCTTTGATCTTGGAAAGATTGCACCGCCTGGTAACAGATCATTCTCAAATCAAATGAAAGTGATAAACATTTTTGGCAGAACCGGAAGCGTTTGTGTTTCAAAAGTAGAAGCGCATAACGCCCGAGCTCATTCCGCAGTCCTGCACCGCTTATATTGCATTACGCGTTCGTTTTGTATTTGAAAGTATATGATCCGGAGTGGGGAATTAAAGATTTCGAATTTTGAATAATCACGTAAAATCGATCGAGGAAGACCGATGCGCGATACAAAGATACAAAGCGACGCATGATCCGAGGGAAAGATCAGAGAGATAGAACGGGAGAGAATACTCTCGCGCTGCGCGGAGCGATGAGCAGCGCGGCGCGGCGGGTGGCGGGGGTGCAGGAGCGGAATATTGATTGTCGCAGAGTCAGGGTTCGGGGCTCGGGGCGCCGCTACCCCTCGCCGCCGCGCCACGCGCATTGCCCGCCGTCCGTTCGACAGTCAGCTGACTCGTGTTACCCGACTCGCACAGCTGATCCGACACACGCCGCCGCGCCGCGCCGCGCCGCGCCGCGCCGTGGTGGCGCAACCACCGTCGCATTGCCGCCCTCGCGCTTCTCTCCCTCTTTCTTTCTTTCTCCTATTCGCCGCCCCTCGTCCTTCACGACGGACATCCCTTCCCTCTTCTTGCCTCTACATCCTCCGCGCATACCCGTGACTGTCCCTTTGAAGCGCGATACATATTAGGCTCTTTTTGAGGGAGAAGGGAAACAAAGTACGGCGGAAATTGCGACGGGAATAAATAAGTTTCCCGTCCTCTCGCGAATAAATCGAGTTGACCTGAACGCGACTCCGAAACTCGCGGATATTCCGACCGGCCGAAGCCGGCGGAACTAATTTCATTGAACATTTTGTCGGATATCTCGTTTTCCTCGTTGGGGAGTCGCACTTTTGTGGCTACGCGCGACGCACTCCGATCGTTGCGGACGGACACGAGGCGTGTCCAAGTTAATTCAATTTTGCGACTGAAATTGGTATTCGTTTGACAAAGCCCGTTTTTTTTTATGTATGCACACGTTGGATAGATATTTCTGGCTTCTGGCATCAATCGATTGATCGCTACGCGCGCATAAATAACTTGTTCATTGAAGAAAAATGGGCTTCCACTCAAGCTTGTAATTGCAGGAGCTACAATTTTTATCCCAAGATCCAGATTTAAAATAAATTCTAGATTATTTTTGTATATTTTTATGTCTTACGCACATTTCTCAATTTTTCAAGGACACGGGTTTGATTATAAGTCTTTTAAATAAAATTACGAGAACACGACACGATAGATTACACGATAAAGATACGTAAAATGGGTTTTTGATACTTGATTTTTTTAAGTACAAAATGTATAAGCGTATATATCAAATATATATTTGTAATATTTCAATTGTTCTACTTCTAAACGTACTATACTCGACAAAGGCATTTGTTCTATCTTTGCGCTTTGTGTTAAACGTTCCGTATGGCTTTAATATATAAGTATCGATAGTTCCTCTTTGCGAAGCTATCGGAATTTATGTGCGCCGGTCAGTGTTCCGCGGTCATGCTAATCCCTTCCAGCTCTCCGAGTTAGGCAAGGGAAGGTCAGATCTGGCGGAGATCAACGCGCTCATATCTCGCGATTGCATTAATATCACGCGCAATGTCGTGGAGCACGAAACAGCGTCGACGGAATAGCTCACCGGATAGAAATGTGCATGCGCGAGCATGTATATACCTCGGTCCTGCGCATATATAGTCAAATAATTGAACGAGATGTTGGGAGGAGGATCTCCCAATGTATACATTAAACACAATGTGAAACAAAAGAGCGCATCGATAAACGTTGTTAGGTCAATAACTAATTTAAAAATAAATCTGATAATAAAATTAAGGCGATTGGGTAAATTATTTAAATTAAATAAATTTAAGTGTTAGGTTGGAGCGACAATCAAGCAGGGACGATAATGAAGAAGGCGATGCTCCCGATTCCAGGCACGTTTATCACGTCCAGAAATTATTTGGCACGTCTAACGCGAATCGATTGAACAGTTTATACTTCGAAGCACCATCTCGTTACCGTGCTGGCCTTTTGATAATCGTATCTGGGAACCGTAGTGCTAAATTCCATTCCGTAACCTTTGGTTAACTCTCGTTGACTCTTTCACCGTTACAAACATATCGAAGCGGCAAGTTCCGTATTTGCTTTTCTCTGCTCTGTCAACGAATTATTGATCTTTTCTCGTTGTTTTTCAAGATTTCGAGAATCCAAAAAATGTCGGAGTTTTTTCATCGGGAAACGCGCGTATAGCCGAAACTGTCGGTAGATATTTGTCGGTATCCGGGCATCGGCTCTAATTCGCGCTGCACATCGGCGCGTTTCAGCTGGCTCCCTTCGCCCTCCCACCGATAACGACTCCGCGATCTCGGCCACGACACTCTCGGCAGTCTGGGCAGTCGCGTCCGTGCGCTTGACGGCGACGCGTCGCGTTACGTCGCGTGAGGTCGGGTCGCGACGCTTCGAGGCTACGTTCACTTCCGGAAGGAAGAAGAGAAGGAGGAGGCGCGAAGGAAGAGGAAAAGTCTCCGGATCGCCGACTCGCGGCCGCGAAATGCGCGGACAACGCCTCGTCGGAACGACGGCCAGCTCGATACGTACGATCGGCGTACGGTTTAGAAAGTTTAGGACGGCATACCACTCCCGTCTCTCTCGTTCTTTCAACGTGAAAGAGAAAACGTCTTTCCGCTCGTCGTGATCCGTCATATGGTCCATAAGGGTCCACGACAGCGATCCGCGGGCGCGATGCAGCGTGATTCGATTAGGGAATTAGAGAAGGGCAGGATAGGGTGCGATGATCTCGCGAGGAAATGTTTGCGACGTGTATTTTTTTAGACGGGCTGATTAATGAAAACAATATTGACGAGAATAAAAATGAAATATACATATAAAACACTCATAAAATTTTTTTTCTTCACAATATCTATAGAGAGAGAGTTTAACGATGCCTTTTGAAGTCTGTTAAACCGAAAAGAATTGTTTGCCAGCGTTTTTTTACGTCAGAATGATTTCATTGGATTTTGCGCGATGAACATCCCGGAAAAGAGTGAAAATTATTATCTCTGAGAGAGTTGGAAATTAAACAGAGGATTATTATTATGTAATGAAAGAGGGATATATACGTAAGAGAAAGAAAGGAGATTGAAACAATATAAACCGGAGGTTAAATAGACCTTCTGCCTAGAAATTCTCGTGAATTTTTTAGAAAACGTTATGTTTTCGGGAGCTCTATAGGGAACGAGAAAATAAGGTGGTCCTTTATTTACTCCCCTGATTCTGCGGGATTCTCGCCGAGAGGCCGACCGTGACGGATTCTTTCTGTCAGAATATCGAGGCCGAAGTAGCTGAATTTAGTGCTAAGCAGATGGACGTGGAATTTCTTTCCTAATTCCCGCGGGATAAAGAGACACTTTAGCGTATTTCGTTCACAAAAATAAATTGAAAATGTTATTTCATATATATTATATTGTATATAATATAAATAATACATGAACTTTATATATTAATATTACTTAAATTTCGCGTCGGAAGGGAAAATCGCAACTTATCTTTGTTCGGTAAATCGCTACTCCCGGGTTGCGTGATGAAATTTTGGACGAAGACCGACGTGACCTCGTCCGGGTCAGGATCAAGGACGCAAACGTCACGGCTCCGTCGAGTTGTTCGAAATCGTCGGTATATCTATTTGGCTCGATTTCGTTCACTTCGCGACGCATCGACGCGATGCGGCCGCGGCGACGCTCGAGTTTCCGCTCGGACGGCTAACCGGGTTGATAAGTCGCCAGTGCGCACTATTATTTCTCGTTACTGTCAGTAAATTGCAGCGTAGTCATAATTGTAAATTATTAAAATAAGGTGGACTTACGCGCTGAGAGATCTCTCTATTCTTTAATCAACGGGAATTATAAAATGATTTTGCGTGACACACACACGCGCCCTCGAGGTTTTTATATTAGTCTATTTTTTTTTATATTTTCAAGTCTCTCTCGACTTCTGACCGCGTGTGTTACGAGAGTTCGGTCTAGCGCAAAGTTCGCGTTTTACCTGCGCACCGATAACTCGCGGCAGGAAATAATGTTGGCGGAAGCAATGTGGACTTTTGCGCCAATAAAACAAGCGCTCGCGAAAAAACGAAGGCAAAGTATAAAGTACAAAACGAGCGTCCGTCCACCAGAATGAAACGCGTTTATTCGTACCACGTTCTTTAATTGACGTTGTCTAATGATGATTTACATCATATTGATAAAATTCATTATATTTATATTGTATTTTGTTTTTGTGCCATATTACATTTGGTATATCACCGTATCACAGTATAAGCTAGATTTCGCCGATAATTCTCTACATTCAACACTCGTTAACGTCAACAAAATCGCGATACCGAACTTCGCAACACGATAGCTGCGAGTTCTGCACGTTTGCGGGATATTGCGGAACGTAATTCCACATGCGCGAAAAGTTATAGTTAAGGCACGAACTCGCCCGAACTTCTCCGCCCTCGCTCGAGGTACTCGTCACGAGACGATCATCGATTCTATTTTGGCCGACCGGAATCGCTAATCCCCCCAGCTCCCAGCTATATTTTTCCTCGTGGCGTTACGGACGCACGTGTACGTGATAACCCAGTTCCTAAAAGACATCGAAGCGACAGACTCGCGACGATGATAGCTCGAAAGCGAGAAGCCTGGCCGGCCTGGCGCCGCGCCAGCTACGCGTAAGTATTGCCCGAATTTTTCTGGATTGGCGGATCGCCGCGAGGACACGCCGAGAGAGAGTACGTAGAGGAGAGAGAACGTGAGAAAACGGGGTGAAATGCAATTTATTTTGATACTCCGAAATGTAGATTCCTCGGGAGTAATAATTTCGCGGGGGATAATAATTTCGTATGCATCAGCCTCGTATCTGCTATACGCTGATCAAAATGGAAATTCGGGACTATCGGTATACCTACATTAATCCGCGCAGTAGCTATACGCGGGTTCTGCTTCAATCATTATTCTTTTCCGATAAAACGGTTCACCGAAAGCAAACGCTCGAATTTTGCTCCAGATCGACGATGAACGATCTTTCACGACTACCCGTAAACGAGATCGATTGTCTTCCAAGCACAGCGTGTCTTCCGCAACTTCCGTCGTCTTCCCGCGAGCTACATATTTCTTCTCGAGCCGAACAGTATAGATCGGGCGTCACCATCATCTATGCTACTGAACGAATCGCCAGACCTGGTAAGCCGATGAACACGGCGAGATGAACGAGAGTCCGAGATCAGTTTAGCTAGGCCGCTTTCAATTTGGAGGAAGAACTATCCGAGGAAATCATCTGAGGGAATAACGCATATGAACTCTTCGAAAGAACCGAAGCATGCAATTAAGATGCATGACAATCAAGTGACACTTGACATCAGTCTCGCGTTCTTTCAGCGTGTAAAAGATATCACGCGGTTAGGAAAATTAAGATCTGCAAATCCGAGATGCACGACTATCAAGTGATTTGCTGATTACCCTTCGTTTTTTCAGCACGGAGTGAGAAAATATCGTTACTAAGAAACTTGAACACGTTTATAGTACACGAGTATTTAGAACGGATTTTATAGAGAAGAAGAAAAAGAAGAGGAGCGCGGAATAGAGAAAAAAAATCAAAATCTAGACGGATCCGACCGATTATCAAACCTGCCATTAACAGGTGCGCCGAAAGGAGATTCTCCGATATATCCCTCGATACGAACGTTCCGTCCTCGGCCGAGTGTAGCTCGGCACCGCGCACCGGTCTCCGCATAAGAGGGAGATTCGGAGAAAGCCGTCCCGGCGCGTGCTGGCCAACGTTCGATGACAAACGAACAAGATTTGGTGCCTACCCAGCGTGCGTGAGCGGATCCTCGGGCACGAGGGCGGCGCGCCGAGGCCGAGGAGCAGATCGTCCTCGACGACGACGATCGCGACGACGAAGACGACGGGAACGATGCTACGCTCGCCGGCGCGCGGCGCCGTCACCGTCCTACGGGTGCCCTCCTCCGCTTCCGCATCCGTTTCTGCCGCGGTGGCATCCTCGACGGCCACGACCGTCTCAGCGCCACCGACGCCGGTCCACCACGGCGGCGCCGGTACCGACGCCGGCAGCTCGAACAGCGCCTCCTCCTCGCGTCTCTCCCTGCTCGACACCTGCCATAGGAAGATCCGGCTCTTCGGCGAGCTAGTCGCGTGAGTTTCCCGTCCTCTCCGCCCCGGCCGTTCCCCTTTCCCTCCCCCCCCCCGCAAAAACGATATCGTGTTATAGATACGTATGTGCATATGTGCGTGCCGTAACGTGGAAATTAGCCCGGTGTAATTAAAGCGCATCTTCTACGCGAGATATACGGATTGAAATGGGAAGAGTCGAGTGTCCGTAATAAATTGCCGTAACATATATGCCCGAGGCATCGATAGCGTCGCAGACGAGAGAGTATTATTGTACGAGATGACTGTTGTACGCGATTAGAGACACGCGTCATTGGACAAGGATAAATTTGTATATCTGGGCTGACTTACGTCAGCCTTTTTCCTTCTATGCGGAGATGCAGCTTCTTTCCAGGAGCATGGAAAGCACGTACGCTTTCCGGAGAGAGATTTGTGCGCGTGAGCTTTGGATCGTGTAGACGTGGCTGAACCTCGCTGCTATCGTTATTGCATGTAATTGCATTTTTCACCGGCAGGAAGCTGAATGTGCGACGCGGCTGCTGCGTATACTGAACAAGCTCGAGCCGAAAACCAGTTGTTAATGTTTAGTCCTCACGCGCAGACGAGAACGCTTCTCTATGTTAGTTGCGTATTCTTGTGCGATTCGCATTAATTGGAACTACCGTTTACTTTCTTCATTTTTACTAGAATATTATTAAGTCGGTGCAAAAAATTTCTCTTTCCATTTTTAAGAAAAATGATACTTATCTGAACTTTTCGAAAAAACTAATAAAAAAATTATTTTCTGGATAGAAGAACCATTTTAGTTTGCTAAAAGTGCTACAAAAATGTATAACTTTGCTTTTAACTTTATTTGACAGATACGCCAAATCTTTTGCACCCACGTTATTAATAAGATTCTACTGTGTTATCTCGCAATTTCATATATGTATGTGTATCTATATGTATTCACTAATAATTATATTTAAAAAATATATATTTTTTGTGTGTATTAAATACACACAGGATGTCTCTTGAATAAAGTTCCGATAACAAATTATTTGGAGTAGACCTTTCCTTTAATTAATCAACGTCTCAGGTCTCAGTTCATAATTTGTTTTATATTCTGGCATCAAACGTTAATTAAAAATTTGCAATTTATGTCCAAGAAATTCAATACCATTTAAATTTAATTAATTTCATCTAAAAATACTTTATTGTGGTTTTAACGAAAAATTTTTTTAAAGCTTATAAGAAACATTGATTAAAATTTGATATAGCAATATAGTAAGATATCCCGTGTATTATTTTAAAATATGTAAAATATAGTGTTTTATATATATTATAATGTTAGAGCTATATTACTATCAAAAGTAAGGTAAAATTTCTACATTGCGTACGATAATGGCGCATTGTAATCGATTTTTATAATTATTTGTAATTTTCCACTAAGCAATACTATTTTGTGACTTTTTCCATCGAAAGATTTCTAATTAAGCGATGTTGGAAACGTTCTCTAGCGTCTCATTTACGCAGAAAAAGTATTTGTTCCTGTGAGCGTGATGTGAGAAACACCACGCTCGGCTTCGCTGATAAATTAAAGAGAAATTGAATAGACTCGGGAAGCGTCGAGGGTAATCGTGCAAATCCGATAATTCACCGATTTGATTAATGAATTCGTGTCAGCCGATTAAAGACGAAACGCTTTGTTCAATCTGTTTCCGGTCAATCTGGAGACCGCAAATTAGCGCGCCTATGAAAACGACAATGATGGTGCGTTGTAAAAAAAATTTCTTGGCACTTTCGTTGACTTTCCTGGTGATTTGCTCTAAACGACATACCGCACTCGATATTAGTGTATTATCTTCTGTGACGTTATCATTGATATTTACGATTGGCATACGTTTTCATAATTTTAATCTTAAATTATTTTCTCTGTAGTTCAATATTCAATATCAATTCTATATTCTCTACATGATAGATCCGATTTTTTTCTCGCTTCTTTTGCAAGTATTCTCTCATCGCTGTACAAACTGTTGAAATCAAACTTACTTAATCGCGAACTCTATACTCTTTTCATAACAATAAAATTTTATAAAGAACAATCTCTCCCCAAGAACCGATCAATTTGATTTCGGACAGCGTGTTTATCGATCTCATCCACACACGAGGCTGTGCTGTGTTACATGTACACATTTGCGCCTTTTACACGCGACATCCGTGATTCTGCTTGATTGGCTTGAGCGTTTTGAAAAGAACTTTTCCAGAGGAATTGTCTCACTGACCGTGCGACCGCTTTCTCGTTTTGCAGAAAGGCCAGACGAAAGGAGAAGGATGCGGGAACCACGGAGGATCCGAAATTGTACCTGGAGGAGGCCGCCCTCGAGAGACAGCTACCGGAGCTGGACCTGAGGATGCTCGTGGACCTACCGCCCGGCCTGGACTACAACGAGTGGCTGGCGTCGCACACCCTCGCATTGTTTGACCATATTAATCTCGTCTACGGCACGATATCCGAGTTCTGCACCATGACGGGTTGTCCCGACATGACCGGACCCGGCTTAAGGTACGTGTCCCCTTGTCCCCGAGCTCCGAAAGAGGTTTTCAAGAAATATAGTGTCTTTTAATCGCGCGATACTTTTATTGGACCGTAAACATCCATTCGGCTCTTTCGGTAACTGGAACTGTCAGTTTTTGTCGAGGTTTCTATCCCCTGATATCTATATAATATACGTTCTTTGCCAAACGCACAGTTACATTGTCATCCAATAAAACGTCTTTCATCAACGCAAGTTTGATCGAAATTGTTTACGTACGTCATTTGCACGTCATGTCATTTTGCACTCGAAACAGTCAATATCGATTTGTGACGATTGATTTATCGTTCCAGAACGTATCTGTGGTTCGACGAAAAGGGAAAGAAAACGAGGGTTGCGGCGCCACAATATATAGACTACGTTATGACATTTACGCAACGCACCGTTAGCGACGAAACTATATTCCCTACAAAATATGGTAAGTTGTCTTTCCCTTATAACGCTATGTATTTAATTCATTCTACTTGGCATATATATCTCAATATAATTAATTAACTACGTTATAACTTTACTTAGTACGTAACGCTCCCAAGATTTATTATCGATCGAACGGTTTATTATTGACCTTATTCGTGTTTACGTTATATAATCAAGCGACCGATGTTAATTTCGCCGTGATGTTTTTCAGCAAACGAGTTCCCGAGCTCGTTCGAGTCGATAGTGCGTAAGATCCTGCGGCTACTGTACCACGTAGTGGCACACATCTACCACTGCCACTTCAGGGAGGTGGCGCTTTTGGGGTTGCACGCTCACCTCAATTGTGTATTCGCCCACCTCACGCTCCTTAATCAACGCTTCAATCTTATAGACCCCAAGGAAACGGAGATCCTGGGGGACTTGGAGGCCGCCCTCTTGGGTAAGTTTTATACGTTGCCGTCGCGACCGTCGCGTCGTCGTCGCCGATGTGGTATTGATCGATGACGATTACGCAATGCCGGCGAGAGATCCGAGACTGGATTGCGCATTTTGAGCGACGGAATATTTATTTCTTGACGATCAATAGGGGGTCACCTTCGTCGGAGAATCTTCTCGTTACTATAACAACTACATAACTACCCTTAACGAAGCAGACGATTGAATCACAAATCGATGCTTGGATTGAGCTAGAGAAGAATTTGTTTAAAAAAAGAATGGCTGTGTATGGAAGTGCTTTCGATAACTCCCGCGGTCTTCGTTATCGAAAGCAGGGTTGGCGACTATCGATATATATATATATATATATATATATATATATATATATATATATAGAGAGAGAGAGAGAGAGGGAATGTTCCTTTGTCAGTTATGGGTCAAAGTTACACGCGATTAAGGGACGAACCCAATTACGGTACATTAAGTTTATATTTAGTCTACTACGTTATACAGCCCGGAGAGATACACGCTTGATTTTATGTTATTGATCCCTCCCTTGGCTGGTTGCTTGCAGGTGACTCGACATCCGCGCCTTCGCAGACCTTAGCCATCCAGGAGACTCCGACCACCACGAACACTAGCAGTACCACCTAGATCGCTGCGATGCGTCATAGCGAGCGAGCAGAGGTTGCAGTTCCTGAGACTAGGTGACGATAGGCGATACGTTCGTTCATTCGGTTTCTTTTTGTCTCCTTTTTTTCTTTTTGTAGATTACATGCGAAAAATAAGGTTTATTGCGATACGATCGGCCGGTAAAAGAGAGGAGAAGTATGAGAGAGTGAGAGAAAGAGAGTGAGAGTGCGAGGGAGAGAATGAGAGAAAGCAGCGATTCTGTAAAAATGAGAAAAGATATACCAGTAGTACCTGTACATAGCAAAGTGTGAACAACTAAATGATGTAATTAGGTTCCTCCGTTTGTTGTTTGTGAGATTGTACATAATTTATTAAATAGTAAGATACACGAGAAAGGAGAAGAGAGAGAAAGAACGAAAGAAAGAAGATGAGAGAACGAGAGCGAACGAGAGAGAGAGAGAGAGAGAGAGAGAGAGAGAGAGAGAGAGAGAGAGAGAGAGAGAGAGAGAGAGAGAATGCACGAAAGTGACAAAGAACATTGATTATTATTGACAAAGCTAGTTGCTAAAAGAGATAATTTGTTCTGTAAAAAAAATGACATAATAATAATATTGTAAAGTTAAAATAATACCAAATATATACCTGGTGTTAAGGCATGGCATGTGTTGTTGGTGATGTATCGAACGTGCGTCACGTAGGAATGCAGATTCCTCTAAGGAATGGATCTGTGATCCTCGGATTCGCGAAAATCCTTTGAAAATGCTAAAATATGAAGGTTATTCGACCAATCTCCGTACTCGAGCAAAATTGCAATTTTATGACTTTCACATTTTAGCTTTGCTATTGTCGAGCGTATTGTGTTTGCTCTTCGAGAGAATCTTTAGTCAAATTACTAAAGCTTGATCTTCAGGAGTCTCCAATTTTCGTTTACGAGCTCAAGTAGCAGTGGTCGGGGCGTGAACGTGCTTCACCTCCACGAGCCTGATCGCGGCGCAGAGATTCGCGATTTCCCTCAGGAACAGGCCCATCGCCTCGGCTATCGGTTCGCAGAGGTCCCTCAACGACGTCGCGATATTGTAGAACAAAATCAATACAGGTTGCACGAGGGCGTTAAACAAAATAGACAGCAGTGGTTTCACAAAATAATCCGCTATCAATTGAAGTATCCCCACTGTCAACGGCCGAATTACGCTGTAGAGCACAAAGCGTAGGAGCTGCAGAATAAAGGCCGTGACGAAGGCGATACCGATGTGAATCGTGCCGAAGATCTCCGCCCAAAAGCGGGTCGCTGCCTGATCGGTCTTTTCGGCGCACTTGTCCGTAATTAGTACAGGATGGCAATCGGTTGTTCGATAATATCTGCGAGAAGTATTATATCCGAGTAATTAATTACTGTTTCGTTGATCTTTCGATTGTAATTAATTTAGAAAAAAATCATTCTAAAAATTGAAGAGAGTTCGCTGCAATAGAGCACGTGAAGCAAAATTGGGGAACATTCTTTATATTCGAGAAATATTCTCGTCGAGTGGTCGATACCCACGCGGAGCTTCCATGGTCAAAATAGTAGATCTCGATCTTCTCCGCTATTTCCTCCTTCTTGAGTTTCGTTTTCGTTGGATATTTAAGTGGTTTCGGTTTGCCGGTCTCGTCCTTGGCGTTTTTACTCGGTATCCCTTCCGACAGTTCCTCGCGGGAAACGAAGGGTTGAAATTCGTGCGGCGGTTGCGATGCGTCGAGGTGTTGTTTAGGCGTGCCATTTAAACGCGGCTTGGCGTAATGAGGACACTGAACTTGTTTCAGCTTTATCTCATACATCTTGTCCCTCTTGCCGTTTCTCGGCCGTTTCCAGCGGCTCCAGAACGGACGCGATTGCGGTTTATCTGAAAAATACGATCACCGTTACACCGTGATACCTTCGGTGCGCGTTTCGACGGCGTCTCTAGGTACCTTCCTTGAGTTTCACAGGCAGAACGTAGCCGTTGCTGGAACGATAAATCTGCTTTGAGAAATAAATGAGCTAACGAGATAACGACAAGCGTAGCAGCGTTACATTTTGTGACTATGACAATGGCACGGGAAACTCGATTTAAGTTGCGTCGCAGGTGGCTGACTCTTCGACTTCTTCCGCTGCAACTGGCGATCCGGTCTTCCTGGGACCGCAGACGGGATATCGGCTGCCGCGGCTACGCAATAAGTTGCGACCAGTGATGCATCGGAACACTTGCAGTCCGTGTCTGCATGCAAGACGCAAATAGAATGATTGTTCAACGATAAATGAAAGTCAATAGGATAGACCTAGTGTAAGGTAAAACAAGGGACTAAATCATAGACCTCCATCCATGCACATTTTCGGAAAAAAGAAAAAAATATTGAGTTTTGCTAAAAAATTTGCTGTCAAAAGAATATTTAGCGTTATTTTCGGGGACGCTTCGTACATATATAGTTTACTTTCACAGAACGCTTGAAAAAAATGCAGAAAATATGCCTTTGGGTTTCTCAACGGCGTCGTTTCTCTTATCGACCGTCTCGGTGCAGACCGCATTTACATCAGAATTTATGGCTGAGGTAGCGTCATCCGAGCGCAAGGACGTTAAATTGGAAGGTTCCGTCGTGTCGGCGCAAGAACAATCCTCTCCGGTAACCATGTTAAACGCATGAAAAATTAAAGTAACGTCAACATCGAATAACGCAAACCGAACTGCAACACAAACTCGGAACTCGGAATAAAGGCGATAACAAAAGCGACCTGCAATCGTATATACGTAGCGTATTCAAGTCATATCAGTTTATGATCTTATAGGAATTCGAATTTAAATATCACAGACGCACGACAGTCATGATGATAGATACAAAAAGAGTCCAATAAAATATTCGCGATAATTATAGAAAACGTTTTTGTTATCGCGAATGAAAGTCGATTGCAGAGCGTTATTCTGAGAATTATTTACAATTAAGCAGGCATATTAATCCAGGTTTATCTTTCGTAACGTGTTAACGCGGGAGTAATGTGTTACGGGAGAAAATAAAAAGAAGGAACATATATAGAGCATATTTAATTTTGCTTTTCGGGAAAAACATGACACACGTACATATATATCTTCGTTTTAAAGTTTCTCTCAAGTGAGGTAAGTATTTAGACACATTTAGACTTTTATTTACATCGAACAGAGCTGGAAGCAGAATAGGATGATTATCGCTTAAAAAGTAAATAACGCACCATCTCATCGTGTATATATTATGTTATAATTCAAAAATTTAACAGCAATTCGAACATTCAATGCAGATTACATATGTTTTTCGTATTACCTCGCAAATCACAGTAATGATAAAGGTGTCGCATCGTCAATTACAACTTTATATCTGTATATATATATAAATCCGTTTTTTTTCTTTTTTTATTAAATATATTTCGTATCTTATATATATATATATATATATATATATATATATATAATCTTAAAATTATCTTTATGGAGCTTAAGAAAATGTAGCAATGTAAGAAACGTGCATGTGTGTTAATAACATCCATTGTTATGACGGCTGTAAAAACGTGTTATTACTTTTGTATCATATTATTTCGCTTGTTTAACGACGCATTGACACTCATGATTTGCGAGGATGGAAATCGGTATAATTAAGCGAAAATCATTATGCGCTCATATCGTTCGTTTCTGTCTATCCATCTGTAAATTCGGCAAAATTATATCGATTTCGACCTAAATCTCCAAATATTACAAATACATTAGAAGAAGTTAAGATTAGTACAGCTTACTTCGACGGTTAGATCTTCCATATAGGAAGTAATCACAACACATAACAAAACATATCAATGCTATTGTTTTGCTACTAATCTCATTTGGACTAGACTGAGAAATAAAAGTAATTAATGCAACAATCGAATAAAGCCGTCCGACGCAAAGTAATCCTTTTGACAAATATAATTGTCCGACAAATGATATTATAGTACAATCAGTTGTATCTTCTATATATATATTGCTATATTTATAATATTTATACACGTATCTCTTTTGCTAACACACATTGACATGGAATACTCGGTTTGCAGAAATCGTGTGGTTGCTACGTCAAGTATATCCATATTAAAACTATCTGTATGTTTCTCAACATTTTGTACACGAATGTTTCTTATCGTTCTGTACAAGAAGTCGTCGGGCATGAAAATATGTATGAACTAATACAACCGGTAAATCGAATCTAGAGTTAAATGTTTATCAATGATCTCGAAGACGTATTTACTTGAATCAATAATCATAAAAAGTCCTTACGTTAAATTCGATACTGAAATAAAATTGAAATACTTATTTATAGACGCATCAAATCAAATATACAACATTTACATACAAATAAACAATCATTGAATTTCCTATAATTGAAGGGAACAGAAATTTCATTAATAGAACTAGCATTTAAAATTTAAACGCACCATGCATCTCGTGCATGAATGCGTATTTAGAATAATTCTGATATTAAATATATATTTGTACCTATATATATATTAATCATAAATCAAAGCTGTACTGTGCAAATATCCAACCTTTGATCGATTCGCTTTTACATTACAACACTTATCGAAAATTAAGAATTATCAGATTAAACTTTTTTCCTTTAAAAAAAAACAGGAAAACTTTACATTAAATAAAACGTAAAATGCACTTTTCGAGCCTTAAAGAAAACCATTTTACGTTGTACTTACACAATTCATTTTTATGCGTGCATTTACAAAATTATACTTATATAATATATTTCTTCGCCAATCAACTTATTTTCGGAATCAAAAGATTTAATGAGATATTCTATAAATTGACATTTTCTACATCCTCATTATAAAATGACACCGCTTTAATTGGAATGTACAAGCAATAATTTCATTTTTTACAATACGCAAGTTACAATACGCAGAGCGTTCTCTGTCGTATTTAGTCAAGTTAAATAAATTTCTTTGTAGCGTAACGATACTCTAGACTTACTCTTTGTTTAACATATAAAAAGCGACTTTGTGACTTACGCTTTGACAAGATATGCTTCATATACGCTATAACACAGTCCTTAAATAAATATTACGAATAATTTGTAATATTGATTTGCGAACATTTTAGTCGCAATAGTAACCAATACGAATAATAGTTGGTCTCAACCGAAGTATGCGATGTCGAGTACATAAATGCATTTCAAGAAGCATAACATGGCACTTAAGTCAGGTAGACTCTCTTACAAATTCGAACAATATAGAGTAACCAGTATAAATAGCTGTTATGTAGTTCTCTTTTGGCTATAATTCTATCGCACGGCATTTGATTTTCTTATGCGTTCTAATTTGCATAGTTTATAATATTTATAGCGATGTCTCATAGGCCCCACATCTTTATTATTTATTTTACTTTTACGCCTTACACGAATTTTTAAACATTGCATCATATTTGCATGTTTCGTTATTTGTTGTCTATCAATGAATTTTATACGTTTGTATATTTATTTATTTTTTCAATTATGAATTGTAGAATTTGTCGAGAATTAATGCATATAAATATTCTTCGAATAGTTGCATTAATGAGAAATATATAGACTTCCAATTATTTTATCGATAAGAAAATAATTGTGACGACAGTGATCTTGTAGCTTAAGTTACTAGTACAATTAGAAGTATCGGATTTATAAATTTATAATCACTGAATAGTATATACTTTCAAGTTCTAAGTGCGTTTACTTCTTAAACAAGCAAGTTGAATCATTAGTTGCTATTTATGAATCGCAATATTAAAATTAGATGAAGTCAGTAAATGAATACGATTCAAGATAAATATTTACAATATGTGTTTAATATAAAGAGTAATTATTTTATAGTTTAGTAAAAAGAAATCTCGATATCAGAGATACAAATAGGATGATGCATAATTGAAATGATTGATCGAAGAAATTAGTAACCCTATGCTGCCCAATTACAAATTAGTTTTCTAATCTGCAATTCTTTTTATGTCTCTCTCTCTCTCTCTCTCTCTCTCTCTCTCTCTCTCTCTCTCTCTCTCTCTCTCTCTCTCTCTCTCTCTCTCTCTCTCTCTCTCTCTCTCTCTCTCTCTCTATTTATCGATAATCATAGTTTATATATTACAATAAAAGTTAAATGATACAGAACCTCTTTCATGCTTATTATATTTAGGCAACAAAGGGTTAATTTAAATTATGAAATTTGTGCATTTTTATCGTTTAATCACTCATAGATATCTTTAAGTAGAGTATAGGTGGGATATGCACACATTCGCAATGCAACAGTCTTTTACGACATATGAAATCGAAACATATGACATCGAAAAATTGTTATTCAGCGATTGCTGTATAATAGAGCTTAGAGAACACGCGAACGCGCGCGCGCGCGTAATCGCCCGTGTATGCATAATTACTGCCGTCCTGGAAAGTCACTTACATGTTTGCGGCAACTCTTTGGTGGCCCAAGGAGTACGTCAGGCATAAGTGATATGGTGTATGTATGTATGTGTGTACAATTAGCTTCTCACGGCTGCTTGCAGAACTTTAAACATACTGAAAATTATCTTTCTGCGCGAGCAAAGGTAACTTCTCGATGCTTTGCTTGAGATCGAAACTGTGCAACCAATCCGAGCTAGGTTTCGCCTTCACTCCGCAAAAGCTGAAGTTACAAAAGTCAGCGGCATTCTGCAGGGCACCGCGATGAAACGGGTTCCCCTGCTTGAAGTGTTTATAACGACCGGCATTCATACGTTCATTCGTTGTCATTCCCAGAACCATGATCTGCAAACACATAAAAAAGATATGAAATCATAATCACTCGAAGTAATATAATATTCAAAAATCAAAAAAATTTTCCTATTTTTCTTTATATAATTTTCGTTTATATAAAAAATATTAACATAATACAATTTTAATATCGCCGTACCTGATAACATTGACACGCCAACAAAGTCCCAACCCAGAAAGAATGAAGGGACGTGTTGGCTGCCACCCACATTACCCAAGCATCGCAGGTAGCTGCGGCTACTAGATAGCTGTCCGCGCTATGACCGTTCGTTAAGTTCGACCAACACTCGAATTGCCAATATTGTATACTGGCAGATAAGATAACGATACACAATCCCAGCAAAGACGCCACAAATCCAAGGAAATACTTGTGATTATGTGCACCTGAAAATTGCAGGATGTAATAAAAACTATTCTGTGTTTAAACCGTATTATACTTAATTTTCATAAAACATGTGTAACACTTAATAATTTCCAGTAAGACAAAAGGAGTATAAACAGAATAAAATAAATAAGAAAAAATAGTAATCTAGTATCAAAATCTAAATAAACAGATATAGTAAACTGATTATCACAGTCAGTAACAAAAAAAATTATGTTGATGCTAAATAAGGTATTTGTATCCACTTACCAATACAGTTATTAACCCATGGACAATGATGATCGAATCGCGCTACGCAACGATCACACGTGGAACAATGTTTAGATCTCACGGGTCTTCGGACTAGACAACTGCTGCAGAACCATTGCGGCTCGAAACCACCCGACTCAGCCAATTCAATTATCGTCTGCAAATAAAGATACGTGTACGTTTGTCATTCGTGTACACGAAATAGTTTTACAATAGTAAAAATGACAAAACATCAGTACATTCAATTTATCCTCCTGAGTAGCCACGATAATTCCGGGATCACCCCGCCAAGACTGCAGGAAGCATATCCAGAGAGGAACGGATCCACCGACCAATAACAACCATAAATACCATGCTGCATGGATACCTAGCCAGAATATCCATGTGACGTATATCCACATCTGAAAAAGTAAAGAGAAAGAATCAGCTATTAACTATACAGATCGACAAGCAGTGAATCGATACCTATATGTATTGATGCAATTGTTCATTAATACATTAAAAAATGTCTAAATAAGATATATTTGTGGACGATAATATTAATAACTTTTAAGCAATTACCGCACTTCTCATACGTGTTATCTTATTGAAATTTTATTCAGATACATATTATTAAACATGTATTATCATGCGTGTAAGCATTTACAAGAACTTCAATTTCTTAATATTATGACTAATATTTTTCAAGTATTAATTACATCGTTGCACACTGCTAATAATTTTAGTTTATCTATAGTGTTATTGTAATATTTATTTAATATTGCGTCGTGACACACACACACTATCTTTTAGGCTTATCACCTTATCAACAATGTGTCTTATCACATTTAGTAGCTTATCAAAAACTAATCGTACGTAAACGTTTTTTGATCTAGAATACAATTCGGAATTACACCTACCTTGGTTGCCAAATAAATCGACATTGGCAAAATGAGAAACAGCCGTTCATCGAACACGAAATGGTTCATTAGATACACCGCTACATAAAGGGTGATGAAGGCACCTAGTTTTAATAAATAATCCCATCCACTCTGTAGAACCATACCGATCACATAAAACGCTATAAATGGCGTACTGACCATGCAATACCAACGAATTCTCTGCAAGAAAAATACACGATGATGTTACAAGAAGAGCTGAATTCTCTCTTAAAAAGCGTATTAACTCTGAAGAAATGCACCGATACATATTACGATATACTTATGACACATCGTCATTACCTTATCTCTACACCATGTTCTCGTACGACCTTGCTTCTCCTTAATTTCGTGACTGATTTTATGCCCTAACCACGCGGCGCCGATGTGCGGGCCTAACAACGTCATTGGAGTTTCATTTTGAAAATTGGGCACGTCTAACGAGGCTCCGTGTTGCACCAAGATGGAAATTGCCGTGTTGTTTTTTGCTATAATAGCCCAATGCAGGGCTGTGTTACCGTGCAGATTATCGGTAAGTGAGTGCGACGCACCTAGAGTCAACAACAGTCGTGTTGGATCTAGACTGTAAAAAGAAAGACTTTAAAGTAACCAACGTAACGTCATTCTATTGGAAAAACAAGTCGTTCGTAGAACAATAATTCGGTGCTCCGTGTACCTATTGACTTTATAGGCGCTCCACATAAGGGGAGTCATGGCACTTCTATCCGGCATATTTGGATTGACGCCTTTTGCCACCAAATAAGCCACTATGGCCGTGTGGCCAAATTGTGCCGCCAGGTGTATGCAGGAGAAACCTTCGGAATCCCTCAAGGTTGGATCAGCACCTGCCCTCATCAGTATTACAACCGTGGAGAGATGGCCCTGTCTAGAAGCACAATTGAAGACTAATTCTCTTTTCAAGTTCTTTTTTTTTCAAGTTATCTTATAAATTTACGTATAAAAAATGGAGACTAAAAAGCTAATAAAAAGCTAAAGAAATCATAGGAAGTTTTACGCGTTGCGTAAAATTGTTTTTTTTTTTTTTTAAGTTTTCAATTATTCCTATTGAAATCATAATTTCACTCAATTGGAATAATATTGACGATTTGTTAAAATACTGACCTCGTAGCCCAATGCAACGGCGTAGAAGCTAATTCACCGCCAACAGCATCGACTACGGCTCCCTTTGCAATGAGATATTTAACAATATCTTTGCGATTGTTTATAGCAGCCCAATGCAACAATGTCACAGTCTCCGAATCCGGCTGGTTCACGTCGGCACCACCTTCCACCAACCGTGTCACTCGATCCAACGCCCCATACTGCAAATACACCTGGTCATCTTAATCCATATTTTTAGTAATGCAAATTGCATGATTATGAGCACATATGGATCCTCATCTTTTCAAAGTATGAATTTAAGATGTAAATAGATTCTTCACAATTCGGCCATTGAGATTACCTGTGTAGCTCTGACAATGTCGAAAGAACTGCAATCTTGGGTGGCAGGTCGCACTGGTTCCCGATGAAGAGTGCTGGGGTCATCGGGCTCACGGGTGCCCTCGCCCTGGCAGGCGGTTTGCATTTGCAGCGCGTACATGCTACAACCAGCACAGGACAAAAAACACAAGTGTCTAAAGATTGCATTAGCATAGAAAATATCAACGCAAAAGATATATTAAATCGAATAAAGTCAAAAACAATATTGTACAACTTTGAAGTAATTTATATTTATGTAAATAGTCATCGCTGGTTATTAGTAAACTTTTTTATGGCGTAGCAAAAACCACTCACAGTCATAATTAATATTAAACACTGACACGGTCCATGAAATTCCCTGTTTTCTTTTCTCTCATTTCTAATATAATAGCTAATATAAACTTTATTCATTTATTTATCGATAATCTCCTATGTAACAGAAATAGGAAATAAAGTTGATATTTTTCGCTTCTTTTTGTAAAATACATTCAATGATCAATCATTTGTCCTTTTATTATTTCTCTCGCAACTAGACAATAAACCCAAGTTTTCTGCCTGAGGCCTTGCCGAATTGAAAAACCGATATCCCTGACTCGTAAATGCTCATTCCCCCATGACGCACAACGTACTAATGTACTATTTCGTATTCGCGTCATTGACTAATGTTGCACGCTGCGGTGTGTATATAAATTACGCTAAATTATACGTGTTCAAGGCTGATTGTAAGATGGGTCATTCTTTTTCCAGCTATGTTACCTATAGTCGACGAATACCTAAGACACGATTAGATCTACATGTTTAGTTGTGCTTTTAAAATGTACGCGAAGTATATGTATATATTATATTATACTATATTACATTTAGAGAAAGGTAAACAAAAGTCAAGATACTTATATATAAAAATCTGTTTCTTTTAACTATATTACATTAAGCGAACCAGCCATAAGAATGAGAGGAAAAAGAAGGAAAATGTCTTGTTTAATGTTCGTTAATTCGACGTACCGTATCTATTCAGACACAAGTCTTTTAGAGACATTTCAACATTCCTCAAACTTAATTAAAGCTCAAACAATTTTTTTAAGTGAAAAAGAATCAATTTTTATTCACATTTGTTTCTTGAATCGTGAATCGCAAAGACAGATCCAACGATTGTGATTCTTTCGTTTTCGTCTTACAGCAGCACTATCCACTTATCGTCTCGATTGTAGAATCGGAGTGACAGAACATTTTTATTTACTACACCTGTGTATATCACAAATCTTTTCTATTTCAGACCGTAAGATAATCCAAAGTAGATAATTAATTACATCGGTATCGCAAGATAAACGGGAAGCGAGAGCTAATTTTCTTCACTCTTGGTTTCTTTCGGCGTTTGGAGGTGGACGCAACGCGACGAACGCGACTCACCCTCGGCACCGACAGCGCGACACGTTCTTCCGTTCCCAACGGAGGGAAAGGGAGGCGGAGAAACCGGCGGAGAAAAGCACTCGCCCCGATACATTCGCCGATCGATCTTCGGAACGCGCACAAAAATAAATCGCTTTACACATACATGCGTACATATAAGAGGAATTGGAGGAAACGGCCCGGCCCGGCCCGGCTTACCTCGACGACGGCGTTTATGCGCTGTTAATACGTGGTACACATAGCAGCGGGCGACGACGACCGGACCCCCGGGGTGCGAGGCGAGGACGAGGAGTCAGTTTTAAGGGACGAATCGTATCGCGCTTCGTGCCGCGCACCAGAGAGTGGGGCGCCGCGGCCGGCATATCACACGCGCGCACACATATGCACGAAGAAGACCACGGCGGGCGGCCGAGCTACCGGGGGCTGACCTTTCGTCAATGGCACCCTCCTCGATTTCGATCGCGGGAAACGTGAATTACGCGAATCGCTCGACTCTTTCTGGTCCGCCGTTAGAGTGACTCGTCTCGAGCACGAGCACCGAACGATCACTTCCCGCTTCCCGCTTCAGAAGTCAGAAGAGGAACGCCGCGGTGCTGGTGACCACCCGCTCCGTCATCGTCACCGTGTTTTTCCCGGTTTACGCGACGATGAGCACTTTGGGGGCTTGGGATTGGGCAGGGATATCGACCAAACGCTAGCGCTACGCCGTTCAACCCGTTCGGTCGGCAATATCGGCGATTATTCGGCACTCGGCACAAGAACCGGCGGATAAAGAACATTGTGGAGACATCTCTGTTGTGTCGCGATGATGGTATATGTACGTTATCGCTGCATTCCGAAATACATCGAAAAGAAGCGTTTGTGTTCTCGCGCGACGCTGGCGAGGGCGGAGTGGCGAGTGGCGAGAGTGGCGAACGCGAATGCGAGTGCACGTTGACGCACGTGTGCACGCCTCGTTTGAAATTCGTGGCGGTGAAGTGAGGTTAGGAATCTATTAATTTGGAAAATCATAAAATTCGACGCGATTGCGATGGAAATTGAATCCATGAAGAAAAATCGTCCTAAAATGAAATCGAAAGATAAATCTATGATGGCCACGAATAAAGACGAAGCCCAGATACAGATACGTTTTGTAACCAAGCAGCAGAGGTAAGAAATTATTTTAATTCTTTCTTTCCATCGTCGGCCCGAACGGAGTTTATATATTTTAATTTCAACGATTCTAGATATGCAGTACCGGATTATCCCCTATCGGTTCACAGCTCGATAGTCACCGACGAATTAAACGCTTTGATAAACGAACTTCTGAGAGGTGAGGAAAGATTGATTACGAAAGAACGTCCCGATCACTTTGAAGACCAAATTTGATTGTTCGCAGAATCGAATGATGTCCAGGACCAAGTGGAGTTTGATTTCCTGGTTTGCTCACAGTTTGTACGTAGCTCTTTGACGGAACACATCGCCGACAGAGGAGTTTCTACGGAAGAGGTGATAGATGTGGAGTACGTGGAGAAGCATCCTCCGCCAGAGCCAAAGGATTGTCTGGTGCACGACGATTGGGTATCGGCTGTGGCTGTTTGTGGAAAATGGTTGGTTCCTAACTACGAACGTTTGAAACAACGGACCAATTTTTACGATATTTTAGGATCCTAACTGGTTCTTACGATAATATGCTACATATTTGGACATTGAAAGGCAAACATCAACTTGTAATTCCTGGACATGTATCTCCCGTCAGAGCAGTGGCCTGGATATCTCTCAATGACGATAATGCTTCCTTCGTTAGGTAATTTGATGGAAAATTGGAGTCAGTTTTGTGCCATTGATATATCTATGAATTTCTTGCTCCTACGTAGTCGAGCATAGGTTTATTCGAACCAATATGCAAAAAACATTTTTGAGATACATAGGTGAACCTTCAAGCATATCGAGTGACACGTGTTAACAATGATTTTACATTTACACAAATATATAGCGCGTCAATGGATCAGACGTGTATGATATGGAGTTGGGATATAACGAGGAATTCTGTGGAATGCGCGCATGTCTGCAAGGGACACAGAAGAAGCATCGAAGCGGTCAGCGTTAATTGTGATAAAACGTTAATGGCAACTGGCGCCTGGGATAATATGTTATACATATGGTCAACGTGTAAGTGTGGTAGCGTAAGAAATTGAACATCTTGTTTTCTCAGATCTCAGTGCATATTATTGAAAAATTAAAATTATGCAATGTTTTTCATAAATTGTAATATATTATTTTCTTATTTTAAAAATATGATTTTAATGTGAAGAGAGAAAATTAGAAATTATAAAACAACCTGAATATGGATATAATTTGGCAATAGCGAAACGTTAATTATTAAGACAAACATCTCTCTTTCTTTCTTAAGCTGCGCAAGAAGAAGACGATACCGGAGAATCTGCGTCGAAAAGGGCAAGATCGGAATACGCGAGTAAAACGAAGGTATGCGGATTATTGATGAACATCGGTTTAATGTTTAAAATTTTACGAGGAAGACATCATTTATACCGATCGTTGGATTTGTTTTGCGCGCAGACGCCAAAAAGTGCGATGAAGGGACACAAGCAGGCGATCAGCGGGATCGTGTGGTCCGACAAAACGGAGATCATCACAGGCTCGTGGGATCATACCATAAAGACTTGGGATACCGAATTAAACGGCATCAAGCAGGAAATTCACGGTGACAAGTGCTTCTTCGACATCGACTATTCGCCACTGTCACGTGTTGTGATAGCGGGATCGGCCGATCAACATGTGAGGCTGTATGATCCGAGATCTACAGGTGCTTGAAGTCTCTTGTCGATGTTTTTCTAATTTTTCAATCTTCTTTGACAAAATATCAGGGTTACGAATTTTATTGATAGAAGTGAATATTAAATTTTACATTATGAAAATTTATCTCGTCTTCGAATTTCCAATTTATCTAACTTCTTACTAATTTGGTGTACGCTGAGAGAGTACTTCAAACTTCATTGATTTGCTATTGTGTATTTCAGAAGGTGCGATCGTGAAAGCTAGGTTCACCTCTCACACGCAGTGGGTGTCGTCGGTACGCTGGTCGACTGTGGACGAACGTCTCTTCATCTCGGGAGCATATGATAATATCGTCAAGCTCTGGGACACCAGAAGGTTGTTTACGGATTAAAATATCTATCTGGAAAACTGTTCTCAAATGCTTCGTTAAAAGAACACGAGGATTTTGTATAATTTCGTTCGGCTGCACGGTCGATTTAACTTACAGAATTGTTCTAGAGAGCTAGAACTGCTATCTTAATGTTAAATTATAGATTACTCGAAAAAATTATCTTCAAATTAAAATTACGATCAGATTCAGATATTTATTGCAATCGGAGAATTAAATCAGAAATTAAATTGAAAATTGGAGAAATAATAGTATTATCCGAGATTTATGCGAAATTAACTTTTGCTACGCCTTTTCAGTCCCAAGGCACCGCTGTTCGATCTCCTGGGACACGATGACAAGGTCCTCAGCTGCGACTGGTCGAATCCTAAACTGATAATGTCTGGTGGTGCGGATAACACACTAAGGATATTCAAATCCAACTACGTAGAGCACTAATTACGAACAAGGTGCGATAGAAATTGTTATAAAACATTGTGCATAATCGATATCGAAACGATCGGAACTCCTGTTTCATAAGATTATGTGCTTGAACTTGTCACATTAGTTGATAATTTTTTTAATTAGAAAATTAATAATAAGATTATTATTAGGCAAAAGGGATGTTCCAATCTCTTCTTGTAATGACCATGTAATATTTTTTTCTTTTGCGTCTGAGAAATTTTTTCTTTGCGTTGAGTGTGCTTTTTATATCGATCTTTGGAAACGAAACTTGCGTGTAGTTACGAATCCAATGAGAAATCGACTATATATTCAATCACGTGATAATATCGTACGTGAAGAATATAAAGGCTTGATCGATGGTACAAATAACAACAATTTATCTCTTGTAATAATGAAAAAGAATAAAAACAAAAATATTAATAAAGGATCTGTTAAAAAAATCGGTTGCTTCTTTTGTTCTTGGATTAGCGCAGCCGCTCTCTCCTTTCCTCTCTTCCTGAAGTTCTTTCTTCAAGGAGAACCGTGCCAGATGGGAGAAGTAAGAGTCGTGTCGGTCGGCATAAATCCCCAAAAACAGATCGTTTATTGATCAAAAATAAGGGATGATAATCGTGACGAATCCGGGAATTCGCTTTTCCCGCGCATCGCGAATTATTTTATTATTTACCAAACCGTTTCTTCATTACTCGTAAGTAACTCTAAAAAGACCACCGATTCAAGTGCACGCCCCTATAGTAGAGACACACATAGGGTGTTACGCGGTAATAATACAGGAGCAGCGGAGAACGTGCATCCTCTCCGCAATAGCGCACGCACATTTTTTCCCTCTTTTTCTTTCTGTACAAGTGTGTGGCGGTGTGTATGTGTGTGTGTGTGTATGTATGTATGTATGTGTTCCTTATAAGCGTGTGCTGTGTGTAAAATAGGCAGATGACGGTTCTTCGCGTTATCTTCTTTTCTTCTTCGAAGTTACGCACACACCTGACACACCTACGTACACATATGCGCACACTCTTCCTCTCGTTCGCACACTCTCGTCGGCCCCTCCCTCTCTCTCTCTCTCTCTCGTCGCACGATTGTTTTTTTAAATCCTTTTTTCCCTTTTTTTCATTTTTTTTTCATTTGTTTGCTTGTTTATTCTCCGAAGACCCTATCTAAAAAAATCCCCATATTACTATCTTTCTCTCGTTCTCTCTCGCTCTCTCTCACACACAAAGACTAGCGTTTTTTTTAAACGGATCCAAAATAAACTAAGGGCACTTTTTAGTGGCTTATGCCCCTTGTGTCGTCGACGTCGCATGTGTTACGTTCTTTATTTTTTTTTCTTTACGTTTCTCTTATCTCGAGCTTTTTTCACTCTTTTTTTTTAATTTTTTAAATTTACTTTATTCATGAAAAATCTAATTCTGACTTGTTTCTTGTGTTAAACTTTGTTTTATTACAGCACCTATTCGACTTCCTAAGAGTCTCCCTAGATCTCTTAACTAACTATGACACAACTTGCCTTAACGTCTAAAGATTTTTCTTTCTTCACATTACATGCTAAACGCTTTCTTTTCGCCTCTTGCCTTAAAAGTACTCTCGAAATTCTACAAATTGATCCTCGCGCGCGGATTTAAAAAGAGACCTCAACGTCCGACGACATCGTTCCCCCTTTTATCGTCTGTTCTTTTCTCTTTCTCTCTCGTGATCTTGAAAAGATAAGCGGTACGCACGGGGTACGTGTCTCTCGTCTTCCGTCGTAGAATTACATTACAAATTCCGCTCCCTTCGTCGGTTCGTTCGCCGTCGAACACGAAGAAGGACGAGCGGAGTACAAATGCAAAAAAGAAAGGAGGGACGGGGGACACGGAGATACATCGGGGGAGGAAGAGAAGGATGTGTGGAGGAAGAAACCCAAGATGTCTCGAATAATTACAGCTAAGTCGCTTAACAAACACGTGTAAAACAATGACTTAAAAACTTGGAAAGCTAAGGACTGTACAAGCCGAAGTACAAGACGATGATCTAGTCTCACTTCGGACCTCGCTTTATCGCTAATTCACTCTCTCTCTCTCTCTTTCTTTCTATCACACACACATACGCAAGTACACGTATTCGCTTTCACTCTCTTAAGCCGATTTCGACTAATGTTATTTTACTCTTAAAAACATCCTATATTTTTTCGTCTCGCTTCTCGCTCAATCAGTTTCTCGCTCCCTCTCGTCTCCTTTTCTACAATCAGCCTATCAACTATGGTACGCCTAATCTAAAGTGTCTACGCGAAAAACTCTAGAGAAAGCTTTACGGAAAGCAGCATTACGAAACTTGTTGGCGGCCGGGCTGCGGAACCCCGAGAGCTTCCGCGGCGAGAGGGAGGGTTCGCGTTAGAGGCAAAGAATCGCATAGGAAAAAAAATTCGTATGATTTTTCGCGTCTGACGTCCACGTGATCCAACGTGGGGGCACCCCTCCGAGCGACTAGAGTCGGGTGGAATCGTTTCCGTGCGCTTCCGGTCCTCGGATGGGGGGGCAACTCCTGCCGCGGAAATCCCACGAGTCCCCGCACCCTATCGAGTGCAAGAGCCCACATCCGGCCAGCCCACGCACCCGACCCGCGGTGCGCAGCAAGCAAATAGTTCCTTACTATTTATACAATTATACAAATAGTTCATATATATGTATATATGTGTATATATATATATATATATATATATATATATTTATTTATTTATTTATTTATCAATATATGAATAGCCAGTCAGTCTTGACGGGTGCGAGGTGCATAGGCTGAACGGTGCCCCACGCCCGTGCCCCCCGTGCCCGCGACAACACACAGAGGGAGGATAGGGGACACGGAGGATGAGAGGCATATTCGTATCCTAACTACTATGTAACTAAACTATTGTTCTACCTATCTACGTCTATTTATAAACTTAGCCGCTTCTTAATCCGATAAAAGATCGCCCCTTTCCTATTATCTCCTAATCCGAGCGAGTGGTCGCTCACTCGTCGCTTAGCCTACGGTTTTTTTTTTAATCATCAAGTTCAACTCTACCTATGCGAAAAACATGTCGCCGCAAGAAAAAAAAGACGCGTCTCTGCGCGTTCTCTGTACATAATAACTATACTCTCGCTCGCGATCGCTCTTTCTCTCCTTTTCATTCTCTTTCTCTTTCTGTTCCGGCTACCCTTTTTTTCCGGATTTACTCTCGTGGAATCTCTTTGCCCGCATCCGGAGATGCTAGACACGCAACAGATTGTGTCCGCCGTTCTCATCCCCTTCTTTCCCTTCTTCATCCCCTGAACCAATCGGCGCAACTATTACTGCTGCTCTGTTATACTCGCTTTTCTCCCTCTTTCCTTTTCTTCGTTTGGTCAGTCACGATAATTACTTTAGTTACTTTTTTTTAGTGTATACAAGTCTCTATTTAGTAAAATTCTCAAAATTTACTATTAAAATCACATATGGATTTTTTTGTCAGTCAAGTGGTGACAATCTCGCCTTGTGTAACAAATACACAATATGCACTCGCTAATAAAGTGCTCCTCTCTCTCTCTTTTTCGCACTTTCCTCTCAGCACTTTCCATCTTTCACTCACTTTTCTCTCTCTCGCTCTCATTCGTACAAAATCTCTTTCGCACTCAATCACTCTCCCTTTCACACTTACCCTCCGCATTCTTTTTTTTTTACTTTTTACTTTAATGCGTGGACTCAAATCGAGTAATAAAGTCTGTCTTTTAAAAAATAGCGTATTCCGCCTTTCTACTTCCTCGCCTTCGGCCTTTTTTTCGTCAATTTATCTCTCTCGTTCTCTCTATTTCTCACTCTCACTCTCTCGTCATCGTGATGTACCAAAATAAACTAAATATATTATTTACTTCAAGTCTCAACAGTGTAAAAATCTTTCATACGTTTAGATGACGTCAATAATAGTAAATCGTTAATTATAATAATACAGCATCATTATTGTAATATTATAATAATAACTACGCGACTCATCTCTCTCTCTCTCTCTCTCTCTCTCTCTCTTCGCTAAAACTCTATCTAATTACCCGTTCGCCTCTCTTCTTCACCTTTATCAGTTTCTCGTATGTCGCGCGAGTAGTCTGCAATTCTCGCGTATTTTTGGTAAAAAGCTTTCTTACACTCTCTCCCTCTCTATCGCTCCTCTTCACTCGATTCTTAACTATCAATCCTAAGTCGGACAACGCGAAACTTCGCCGGATGCACGAATAATGACGATAATGGCAATGGTGATGATGATGATGATGATAGTGATGGTGATGGTGGTAGATATGGGAGAAGAGACATCCAGAAGAAGGGGAAGAGATGGAGATCTCATTGGGCGCAGGTTGTAACGTGAAGAATAATCAAGACTCAAACGGGGCTCAACACGAAGGTATTTTAATTAATTCAAGTAATATAAGCGTTTACTTTTGCAAATTTCCAAATTCTTGAGAAAATATACTCATCTCGGTAAATACAATTATCCGCGCGATCGCAAAGACGCTCAGGAAGTTCAATCTTCCTCGATCGAATTTTCCGTTTGATCATTCAGACGAATACTTATTTTATTTACAGCCATCAATTTCGACATCTCGAAAAATGACAGAGTGTCGTCTCGATTACTCTCCCCTCGATCTGTCTGTACGCGCGTGTATCTGTATAGGCGTGTATACGTATACATGTGTACGGTGTAGATCGATGCATCTTTGCGTTTTTACCTTTCGTTTATTCTTTCTCGGCAGTATATATATAACGCGCGTTCCTTCGATAAAATAAATTAATTTACATTCTAGTTTCTCATTATGTAACAAACCTACTTTTCTTCATTTTTTTTTAAATCTCTCTCAGACACATTTTCAATCATTCTTCCTCTCGCGCTCTCGCTCTCTCATTATCTCGCATTCCGTTTCTCGACTTTTCGCGATTTGATTTTCCTAGATTTTTTCTTTTTTTCTTTTTATTATTACGGACTGTCTCTGTGCTGTGTGTGGATGTCTATTTCATTTTCTCTCATACAGTCCGACAATTCCAATTCGATAATGCATGTAATCACGCGTACAAAATCTATCAAATTGACAACGAAAACAAATGTATAGAGATATTTAACACAAAAACAATTACAGATATATTAATTAGCAAATTAAGATTTGACTCCACATCTGAATTTAACGATGCGTAAAAATATATTATAACAATTTTCTCCTGCATATATATATCTTTCTCTTTCTCTCTCGCTCCCTTTCTTTCATTTAACGGATCTGTGTGAAAAGGCACAATTCTAAAAAAAATATTTATATTCACTGTACAATTAAAAATTGATATCGATCCGTATTTTTAACTCGCAATCATTGTAAATATAACACTCTAAAAAGTACTGTTCCATCTTTTTTCCGTCTTTCGTACAATCATTGTACGTAGATCCTGAAAATTGCATTCCTCCCCTTGCCCGTTTCAGAAATAAATTTTACCGTCGTATTTATCTTCTCCCAGTTTGTCTCTGAAATTTAATCTATAATAAAAGTTCATTGTCGTAAAAAAAAAACAAGGAAACGCAACGCGATAAAGATGCGTGGTGCCGCTAGAAAAATTGATGTATTCCTGATTTAAAAATACCTTCGCGTAGCGATGCGCGCATATACCCGGTGTGTGGAATGTTTCTGAATGTAAAAGCAGAAAATGAAAAAAGAACTCGAAAAGATACGTGAACTTTGATGAAGGTGCGGTGGTAAATATCTGTTTTGTGTATTTTATGTAACCTGTACGCGAGAGAACGGATGAGGTGAAGTGCGCTATCGCGGAAGATGAATTGTGTTCACGTGCATGTACTCTCAACCGCAGACAAGTATCTTCGCGAGTTTCGCGAACAAACAACTTCTCCTTTTAGTCGTAATTATGAATCTTCTCTTCTCAAAAGGCCTGTTCGTTTTAACTGAACTGTGCAACAAGTTCAGCTAAAACGACGAACAGGCCTAACATTACATCGTCCTGGAAGTAGTGCATCCTCTCTTCTCTTTCACACACATTCTCTCTCTCTCTCTCTCTCTCTCTCTCTCTCTCTCTCTCTCTCTCTCTCTCTCTCTCCTCTCTCTCTCATTCTTGCTGTATATTATTATTATTTACTATTATTTTCTCGGGAAGAATTCTCCTTTGTATATTTCTGAGCAGTATTACTTTTTCTTCTCCTTTTCTCGTTCTTTATAGTTAACACATTCACACACACATTCTTTCTCTTTCACTCACTCATTAAAATACTTATCCATACTGTCGAGCTCTCGAGATTAGCTTCGATTAGCTTCTGTCATCTGTCCGTAGTAAACATAATACCTAAAGTTACATCATGGAAGCCTATTAGCTTGACACTAAACTGTTCTTCGTAAATAACTTGGTTTTTTTCGTTACTGTCGTGTATGATGTGTCTCTCTCTCTTAGTGTATGTATGTGTGCACATGAAAGTGTACGTGTTGTACATCACGTAGCTTTAACGGAGCCATACTAGTATGGAAGCACGTGCCATTCCACGCGGATGACACGTGATCGCTCTCGTCGTACTCGCCTGCCTGTACTTCCTTCAATTATATTCTCTCTTTCTCTCTCACTCCCTCTCGCTCGCTCGCTCGTTCTCTCTCACTCTTACGCATTCTCTCAACATTCACTCTGCCTACTCGTTGCCAAAATATCATCTACTTTCCTCTATTTACTGTTGGATAAAACGTATAAAAACGCTGGCAAGTCAATTTATCGTGAGGAAGAATCTTATTCGTTACGTAATGTAGTTTCTTTTTTTTTTTTTTTCAAATCTATTCTTCTTAGTGTAATCCGCTCTCGTATCTGTTGCTCTTCTTCATTCTACGCATATCTTCATATGTCAATCAGTAATCCTTTCCTAATTCATGTAACCCTTAGCGCGATCGTACATCTGCAACCGAAAGATCCCTTTATTGTTCGTTTGTCGTCTTATTACGAGCTAAGGGATTTGTATTTCGGCACAGTATTGCATCGTATGGCGTAAAAGGAAGAAAGAATCCTGACCTATTATAAACCGTGGCCTACTTAGGCTGTTGAGCCTGGTACTGCTGGTAGGAATCGTCGGGGGATGCTGCGTTACTCGTTTGCTCCGACTCGCCCAGTGGCATGGTGTGAATAATGCTAGGGGCGGGATAAGTAGTGTAAGGATAGGGATGCGGGCTCGCTATGTACTGAAAAAAAGAAACGAAAAGACGATCAGTTGCCATTTGTCACAATTGACTCGAATTAATCCATCCCAACAACACAAATGTCCGAGAAACGTCGTAAAGACCTAGCTTAACTCTAATGTCTCTATCAACTCCATGCATTTTTAACACATTCGATCTAAATATTCAAGGCATTCTGGATCGTCGAGATTTTTAAATTTAAATTTTTCTATATCGTTGAAAAATAGTTTAGACTTCAATCTTTGAGACGTCTTTCTTAGAGATTTATGTCTGGATAGCTGTTAAAAAAATCGAGAGAAAACTTACGGAACCAGTGCCGAGATGCAAGGTAGACATTTGCGTGGTAAGCTGAGGAATCATACTGTACTGCGGATTACTAGGATCAGCCGACGGTATCATCTGTAATGAAGATCGACAGTCCAATGATGAAGCAGAAGCGATAATCAGCAAATAATGAAAAAAATTCGAAAAAAATAGAAACATTCATAACAAAGCTAAGACACAAATTGAACGCGATCTTTCTAAACGAAAAAAATGCGTATCCAAAAACGTAGTTGATAATTAAATAATTTCGTAGACATACTGATATTTCAATTCAAAAGACTAAGTTTTTCAACTAAGACTAAGTTTTAAGATTAAGTTTCCAACGGTTGAAACAACACTAGAATGAATGCCATTGAATTCTATTTTAAAGGAGACAACGCGTTAGTTTGGATCGAATGTCTTATATATATTCAAATTTAAATGTTAAATCTACAAAATGTATCGTGTTCAATCACATATGTATGCAAAATTACGCTAAGTTCTCGAATTCGAAACTCGATATAAAGGCATTCTCTACCATATATGCAAAGCAATAAAACAAAATGAACGAAAAGTGTATAAAAACTCACGTCAACCTGTTGCATATGTGGCGGGGAAGGATGCACGAGATAAGGAGCCACCCAGGGAGTGCCTGGCACACTGTAACCAGGCAATGCCTGACTGTAGTGACGACTGTACTGTGTCAAAGCCGTCGCTGGAAGCATATGAGTCGTAGCAACGCCATTCTGACCAACGCCGCTCGTGTCGTAGTTCAATGTCATATTCTGGAAAAAAACATAAAAATAATGAAAATTTGCATTAGCACTACCTCAATCGCAAAAAGATTCGCTTATTAAACCTTTTGAGATTTGTTTCTGAAAAGCACGTACCTCTCCGGTTTCTCTCCATATTGTACTCTTAAACAACGATTTCTTTTTGTTTCCACCATCAGCAAACTTAACTAATAATGAATCCTTTGCGCCTGTTAGGACTTTTCCATTGAACATTTGGATGATTTGTTCACACTTCTCCTTTGATTCCATTCTGTAATGCAGTCACAGAAACACTAGATTACTCGTGTATCCTAATGTATTACAATTTCAAATCAAGAGATGCGGTAGCAATATAATTAAAAATTCATGTCTCGACAAAAGAGTCTGAACGAGGAAGAGTTCCTGGAGTTTAAAATGTTTTTTTTAAATTTAATGATTACTTATCGGAAAGTTACATAAATTCATATATATATTCGCCGATTCAAAACTCTTAATTTTATATTACGAAAATCGTATTATGTATATAAAATAAAAATTTACCCAAAATATAACCGTACATTCGTAAACGTAATCCGCATTGTATTATAACCGACGTTTTTAAATCACACCGTAATGTTAAATAAACCTGCAACAATATATATGATGCGCTAATTCTTTTTATTCTCTACCGATGAAACGAATCTCGCACGAAGTAAATGCAGCCGTCAGGAAACCAGTGACAATACTATCATAGATTTTGCGAACCTTGCGAATCCAACTCCTTTGCTCTGGCCAGAAGTGTCGCGCAGGATACGGGTAGAGATAACTTGTCCGTATTGAGCGAGTAATGCCTCGACGTCGTTCTCTTTGAAGTTCAACGGCAGATTGGCGATGTACAGATTGGTGGGGTCCTGCTCCTGTTGCTGGGAAGAGAGTAAAAACACTATGCAATTACATAAAACAGGGCGACACAGTGGATATAATGACTTCCAGACAAATCTGAAGCGGATTATCATTTTAACTTCCACGACTGTCGTTTCTATCGCCGCTCTCTCTGTGAGTTTGATCGATCAAAAATGGATGCACAGGCAAGACGAGACGATAATGCACAGACTCGAAACCGATTGAACACGCCTGCGAAATTTGTGTGTCCAACTATTTCAATACCATTACTGTATCGTTTATTACTTTCATCGTCGACACAGATTCACGTGGAGTGATACGAACGAATGATAGGAAGAATCTTGCGACAAACGAGTATGCGGCGACCGCGCAATTTCCTCGCTTAGTCTGGAACGTTAAAATGATATTCGCGAGTTTACTGAATGACGATCGAAATAATAATGACATACGGAAATAACATACGAAACAGTAACGAGATGTTTCTAACTGCGATAACGCGGACAAGTGCGATAAAAATGAGTTCAAATGCCGGACGCGTGAAAAAAGTATCGATAGCCCCGTTGTAAATAGCACAAAAAAAAAAAAAAAAAAAAAAAAAAAAAAAAAACGTTTCTACCAACATTGACACTACGAGGAGACCATTAAGCAATAATCGCCGTCTAAAAATTTCGAAGAAAGAGTGCAAAAACAGGGAACAAACAGGTATCGAAGACCGATATCGGAACGTGGTACCGACTGGACGCTTATTTAGTCTCAATGTCGGAAGGTCATCATGCTTCATGGCAATTACGTTACCACATTCTTGGTGGCTCTCTAAATTTGCTTGCTTCTAGGGATGCATTCGATTCATCTCTCTCTCGGCTAGTGTATACTTTTACCTCTAAAAATACGGCTCTCCCGACTTTGCGTTTTCCGCGCGCAGAGAGCATGCTAACGCGAACAGGTATTAAATTATAATCCATACACATACACATTAATGATACCCGCGTGAGGACTCTAGTCTGTCGAAAGATCGCGTTGATTTTTTCTACGATTCCAGGATTTAGAGTCCCCAAGAAGTAGACACGACAGAGATAAGAGCAAAGTGGGGGCGTAGACAAAGTCAGACGTAAAAGTAGTCTGAACGAAGATGTAATAAAAAACGGATAAAGGGATCAAATAGGAACATACAAAAGTATCGAATTGTAATGATATAAAATATACAAATATAAAAAAAGAACATAGATTGTAAAAACTTCTCTACTGTGGTCACCAGCCAAAATATCAGTCAAAATTCTATTAAAGAAGATATTCTATTAAATTTTCTATTTAATTTATATGAAATAATGAAACACACCAGTACGTCGCCTGTGCATACACCTTGTCGCGTTTTTCCCCCGTGAGACGGAATTGGACAAATTTTCCCGTGTATTGTGCACGTGAGGTGAAATTTGGTACGAAACGCTTGTTTGCGCAATGATAATCGTCTCGAATTACCGTGACATTTCGAAATTTCATGACGTATATAACCGATACACACTGTAAATGTATCACAGAGCGTCCGCCAAAAAAAAATTTAATTAAAAACACGCGGCCAAATTTCTACACATCGGCAGCATAAAAATAAATAGAGATAATCGAGAAAAGTACCTACGAATTACATATCTATCTTCACGTTTCTAATGTTATTTACATGTGTCGGAAATCGTCTTCGTCGTTTTTACAAATAACCATTCAAAGCGGTAATAAAGAATAGGGTCAAGTAACATGTGACATTTCATTGGAAACAGAAAGAGAGAGAGACAGAGAGAGACAGAGAGAAACAGAGAGAGAAAGAGAGAGGGAGAGAGAAAGAGAAGCATGATAAAGAAAGAAGCACAGGCATTTTTACATATACATATATATATATGTATACATATATGTATATACAGTTATATATCATATATGAGTAATGCACGAATGTGGAGGAAGAGAGAGCAACTCTTGACGAGTATAGTGTCGCACAAAACACATAATATATGTGAAGTATATAGACGTACATATACATGTGTTCATGCTCCAATTTTTTGTATTATGAGTTCCACAGGAGAGTATAAGGTAAAACAGAACAAAAGAGGACAAGAAAGAGAAACAAGAAAAGAAAAGAAACAAAGAGAATGTAGAAAAGAGTAGAAACGTATGCGTGTCTGAAGACTGATGAGATATTATGCACCCTCAAGCATATTTCGAGATCCACCACTTTTGTCAACGAATCAATCAAAAGTATTCTACGATTACTTGAGTATATACTTATACTTTACGACAATTTACTTCAATCTTGCGAATGCATTAAAACAAAAAAACGAATAATGAAAATATCATGATATATAAGCCAAGCTGATGGCATTTAAATATATATGTATACACATATATGTATATACATACATACATACATATATACATATGCACATGGATGTATCCACGTGCGCATATGTATGTGGGCTGTCGCGAAATGAGACAGTTATTAACAAAGCGGAGCTCTTGCTCTTTTTTCAGCAAATGTATGCGGACTCCAAGACCGCCGACTTTCCGTTTTCACTACCAGATTCGTTATCAATCGCACCGTCATTCATTTCGCGACGTCCTGTATATATGATCAGATACAGTAGAAACCCCATTATACCGAATGCCATTTGACCGAATGTCCGATCATTTGAATAGCACAGGAAAAATATGCGACTGTTCGGACGGACGTTTTCTCGTAAAAGCGACTGGCTCGGACAATCGTTGAACGTTTTTCACGCCGTTCGAATGATGGAATATTCGGTTAAATGGTATTCGAGCAATCGAGCTTCCGCTGCTTTATGTCTTAATTGTACTTTTATATTCCGATAGAACAGTTCACAGATTCGTCGAGAATACGACCTATGCTATCGGGAACTTTTCTATAAGATTCAACAGCTTGATTTATCATTGACATTTTCTGTCGAGTAGTTCTGCTCATTTTATCTGATTCCAATTATTTCTTTTATTCCGTGTCTATGGCTCTCTGTAATCCTCTGTAATAAACATCATTTATATTCGTATGATTACATTTGCACGAATAACATTCACATTTATACGATTTACATGAAATAATCGATTTGATCTTTTTTTTTTTATGTAGTACAAGTAATGTTTAGTTACCGAACGTGAGGTCCCGTACTGTCTGAATCTTACGACCGGCTCCCGATTGCACGTTTCAACCTGTAGGTGTGTTGTGATTAAAATTTTATTATACATTCGTACATATATGTAAGACAAGTGTACGTGTGAATCTGAACCAACCAACACCCCTCCCCCGAAGAAAGACAACGCCTATATCCGGATTTAACCACGTAACCCTACGAGTATGGGATTAATCGACAATACGGTACTGTATCGCTTTTAGTTATATCATATCGCATGCGATTGACATCATCATCATCATCATCATCATTATCATTGTCACACAGCTGCTGATCATCACACCCCGTGCTTTTTACCACGGTCAGCTTAGAGGAACTATTCCATTGGAGTTAGTTGTATGAGGACAAATGGTACAAACAGGCGGGAGGCCGATACTCTCTCGTTCGGCATTGTGTGCTTTTTCTTTATTTATAGTTGTCTCAAGCAGGAACGCGATTTAATGCAAAAGAACGTGAGACTGAGACGACTGTCGCAGAGCAGAGTCGGACGAAATGCAATCGAATCTTCGATCAGCTAATAAAATCATTTCGGCATCATTACCAAATAAAAATGATCTTTACTCGCGACTTTACTCGAATTACGGAATATTTGCATCAATATGCAAATTATCATCGTCTTTGATGAGGAAATAAACGATCACACATACCGCCGAACACTGCTATCGAGTCGACATTGACAAGTTCAATTTGATTTTATGGTTTGAGGCAATACTCTTTCTTTTAGACTGCTAACATTACACGGAAAACATAATAAATATATGTTGCACAATATATCGATGTTACTATACTAGAACTACTATTGATACGTCGTTTATGCTGCCATACTTCAATGCAATACTTTTCTTCTTTTCTTTTTGTTATCAAATTATTCACCGAGTTGGCGAGCAAGATTTTAAGTCAAGCTCCAAGGGTGGTATTCATAGATGAAAATAATCGCAAAATATTTTTGATATCTAATAACAAACGTATTTACCAGTTAGCTAAACAGATTTGAACTCATAGATATAATTATCAAGTTTTTTAAATTTCACGAATTAATATTTGGATAATCATAATTATTAACTGATTATAACCACTCAGCTTTTGTTTATTATATTGTATAATTATTGATTCATAGTAAATAATTTTCAAGTTGTAATTCATTGGAATATACTTTGACATCTGCTAAACTGTTTGTCCCTCGATTATAAATGCTAATTTTCATAATATATTAGTATTATAATTGTACATATAAAAGTTATACGAAAGCAGGTAATACGACACCTGAAAAGATATATTAAATGTGTCATCCTATCTAAATAATCAACAATTAAATTTATCGTTTATCAAAAAGAATATTTGAAGACTCTAAATTTATAAAATATAAAAAATAAATGACAGAGAGAGAGAGAGAGATTCGTGAAATTATTATCCTGCATCAAATAATGACTATGAATACGACCCTAAACTTCATGAATGTCGACGCGTTACTGAATTTTCACATAGAGAGGTTCAAAATTAATGCTGAAATTCGCAGAATGCAATTCTCATCACACGGCGTTGTAGACATAATGTCGACATAGCATAGTATCGGCTGTATTTGTAGCCGAGGTATAGCAGCAAGCACCGATAGAGGTCTGGTAGGTAAGGTACGTAAGACGGAATGACAGACAAAGAGTATCAGAGAAAATTGCTGGATAAATGAAAGAGGCAAAGAGAAACAGAGACAGGCTCTCAATGGAAAAAATATTACAGTCCCCGGTATGTATGGAAATACCCGCACAGAGATATTATATATATTTATTGAAAATATACTGCTATACAAAATATGAATTCTCAATCAAATTAATCGTTAATGATTTACGACTGTTTCTTTCAGAACTTTTGCCGAATTTAGTTTCTGAGATTATGTAACCCTCGAAATTTGGATTTAATTAAATTTTATTTGAAATAGACGAAATCGTAGACTCATTTATCTATCAAAAAGAAACCGATAAGGAAAAAAACATTTTATTTAGGTATATAATAAAATATTTTTCCATTTATGATAAATCTTTTCGTGTATGAAGTGAAGACTGAATAAAACCAAATGTGAAGCGATACCTTTTCATTTACGAGAACTTAACTTTTAGAATTATTCTTTAACAATAATTTATTAAGAGTGATATAAAGTAATCAGAAATTGAAAAAATAATAATATACAGTACGATTGAATACGCTGCAAAACAGTTGTTTCGAATGCTACGCGTAATAGAAGAGAAATCGATGTCAAAAAGGCGTCGTGTTTCGCATCCGGAAACAACGTGAAAAGATCTATCTCGATCGGCTCTCCGACGAAACGGCTTCGCGAATAAAATGGGGCGATGAGAAGGGGAATGAAGAAACAGATAGAGAATATAACAGAACGACAGAATGGATAAACAATGATAGAGACAACGGAAAGAGAGAGAGATAGAGAGAGATAGAGAGACAAAGAGACAGAGAAAGAAAGAGTGAAAGAGAAAGAGAGAGAGAGAGAGAGAGAGAGAGAGAGAGAGAGGTTTACTGTTACTTTGGTATTACTCTGTACTTGCATGCACAACCACGTACACTGTCCAGTCTACGGAGCAACCAGATACCCACTTTCGCCATCTGCGCTTGGATGCCCTTGGCGACCAGTGCTTTCACAGCACCCTCTGCCGCCATCGGTGACTCGAAGTCTACAAATCCGTAACCTGCAAGACAATCACAACGGTATAAACCCCCGCAGATAATTTTGTCATGCGTAAGAAGACGCAAATAGCGTTGTAAGATTTCGCGTAACGCTAATTGGAAGAGATACAAGATAAATGTATCAAAACAACGAATTTCGCTAAATTAAGTCCAGGAAGTTAAAATAGTGAAGAATGAGAGTGCGTGCAAATAATTACCTTTACATTTGTTTGTATTTTTGTCTAAAATCGCCTTGGTGGAAGTTATAGTTCCATACCTGCAAAAATATTGAGTCTTTTGGTCTGATACATTTACACTAATTTATATAATCAGTACATTTGTATTATATTAATTTCAACAAGTAATAAATCATTAATAGTAATAACCTTCATAAACTGTTGACACAATTGTTAAGCTATACTTATTACATAATAATTTAACAATTTAAATGTCTATCTATAATCAAGTATATTGTGACAAATAACGACAATTTACGTTTGGAATGCCAATAGCTCAATGTTAGAGTAGTCGCTTGTTAAGCAAAAGATCCGGGTTCGATTCCCGGAATTGCCACGTGGCACATATATGTGACGACTGCGAGAATTTTGAGTGAAAGTTATGACTCGGCGTCATATAAGCGCGAAGAAAAATTTATAAGATTTGTACAATTCATTACGATAGAGACCTACAATCACGTGTACAACGTTACTTACTGAGAACACATGTTAACGAGGTCTTTGTCAGTCGTATTCTGGTTGAGGCCACGGATGTATAGATTCGTTTTAGACAGCTGCTCCGCTTGTTGACCCTGCATAGCGTTGTTGCTGAGATTCGTGCTCATCGTCCCGCTTTGACTGCCGGTGGCACTACTGGAGCTGCTGTTAGTGTTCGCCGGGGATGAAGCTGTAGGCACCCGTTGTCCACCGTACTGCAAGCACCATCAATACTGTGCGATAACTGAAGATGTTCGAAAAGAGCCAAGGACAATTGATTTTATACAGAGTGTGCCGCTTTTACCGGATCGACTATCGATCGACGCGGCATGTATTATCTCCAATTCTCGTGTTACACAACAGGCTAAATCACGTATCTTTACATGAAGTTAGCATCCCGCTTTAACTATCACAACACAATCGATAGTTACACGTAACAAAAATATGAAGTTGGCATTCCATATATTCTTCACTCTCTATTATTTTTCGCATTTAATCACTAAGATTCACTTTGAAGTGTAGCGGAAACTTTCAACAATTCTCTTTGACTCCACGTTACTTGCGTGGGGTGTAAAATAAACCCTAGCCTTAGAAAACTACAGACAAAGTTTTTTATCGATCGAATGCGCTGCGCGAATCGTTTCACAATTAAAGAAGAACTTTTGCACTTATCTTTATTTAGAAGATATAGAAAATATTTTCAACCTTTCTTTAATTGTAAATCAAAGAGAACAATAAAAATAAAGATGTAACGTTTGGAATGTAAAATACACCCCACTCTCCGCCATCTCACGCGAGTAATGTAGATTTAAGAACGAGTGATAATTCTATATATTGAAAATACAAGTATTAACTTCTCATTAAAAGAACAGCGCCGAAAATGTTACGTATATTTGCAAACGATTTATATCTGCTTCCTCGGTCCTCGTTCGTAAATACCGTACGTAGAGCGATTAAACGCTTATCAAAGTGACCTATCTTCTCGTTCACGGCTCTCACGGTCGCATGTCGCGCGACGGTCTCATGTTTACCGTCACGCGGAACAAAGTCGACAGGCTCTACCGCGATCGGAAGTAAGAAAATATGTTGGCGAATGCGACTTACCGTCGCGTGCTGCGCGTACGTGGCGGTGACGAAGGGATTCGCGGATGCCGGTAGCTGCTGAGGACCGCCGCCGGCCGCGGCAGCCACCGCTGCGGCCGCCGCGCTCGGGTAGCGCGTGTAAGGCGGGTACGCGGCCGCCGCTGCCGCTGCCGCGGCCGCGGCCGCGTGAGACGGTGCCGTGCTCCAGGCGGCCGCACCACTTCCACCGCCGCCTCCGCCGCCACTCGCGCGATACTGCACCGGATTGCCGCCGCGCGGTCCACCACCCGTGTTGCCCTTCAGTACGTGGCCACCGCCACCGCCACCGCCGCCGCCACCGCCGCCGCCACCCGCGCCGGCCGCGGGTCCCACGCCGACGCCGCCTGCATTAGCGGCGCCGCCGCCGCCGCCTCCGCCGCCGCTGCCGCTACCGCTGCCACCTCCGCCGGCGCCGCCGGCGTTACCGTTGTTGGCACCCACGTACGTCGGCCTCGGTCCATTCGTATTCTGAAAATCGGAAAGAGAACCTCGGTTAAACAGAAGTCTTTTTCTTGTTTGATCGTTCGTAATCAAGTAATTATTACATATGGCCTTTTTGTGATAACCCGATGAAACGGGTATTTATGATCACGAAGAATTATTACAAAGATATACACGGAATAATTGAAGATGTAAATGGGATTTAAACATTTTGTTGAACGGTATCATTATTTTTTCTCTTCTCAGATGAAATTGTAGGTTCTGATGATATCAAACAATATTTACACTCAGGAAATGTATATAAAAAAAAATATACGTCTTAAAAAAGTTATTTTTAGAGAGAGAGAGAGAGAGAATATACATATAATAAAGAATATATAAAAAGTAGAAAAGTTAATTTAGCAAAAGTATTTAGCTAGTTTAGCTTTCCGACAATGCTTGATAATTAAAAAAGGAAAGATAAACGTAACGTATATTATCAGTTCTGGTGCAATGCCGCCGTTCGAAATGACTTGTTAAGAACGTCAAGTACGCTTATCGGTGAATTCCCTTGTTTGAGGTTCAACAATTGGACGATGATGCGCTCTTATCGTGTAATAAGTTGATCGGTCATCGTTACCATGTTAATTTATCTCTTAAGGAATAAAGAAAGACGTCCTCAATTTAGCATTCTTGAAATAATTGCCACTGCTTTCACGACCAATAAGCAATAGTCTTAAACGCAAATGTATTACTCGTTCGTTAGTAAATAAAGAAATGAACAATTTACAGAAAAAAAAGCAACAAAAACGCGCTTAGTATTCATCTGAAGAACTGCTAGAAAAGCAGTAAGTACTTTAACACAAGTTGCTGAATTTCTTGAAACTTTTCCTTCGATTAAAGGAATAAAGTGCGTGGGCAAAAATATTCTTTGATGGTTTAAATATAAACCTGATTTAAAATAAAAAAGGCGCGTGAAGTTGAAGGAAGTTAGGAAACTTAAAAATTCATAAATCTCAAATACGATTAATAATAAAAAAGCAATTCGCCGTCGATTTTTCGCTCTTGACGGTCACAATCCATCGCGGCTGCAGTGACCGGACCTTTAATATCGATGCAACCGTTGCGTCAGCCTCTATCGATTTTCTCGAGCGAAACGGCGTACTATTTTAGAAAGCGATCGCGTTTCGCTGGCCCCATAGTTTCCCGCACACGTCGGCCATGCACGTCGATAAGACGAGAAAAAGAAAGAGAGAGAGAGAAAGAGAGAGAGAGAGAGAGAGAGAGAGAGAGAGAGAGAGAGAGAGAGAGAGAGAGAGAGAGAGAGAGACCCCACCCGTTATCGTTTATCAGTGACCTCGCGCGGTCACGCCTCCAGATAACGAGGAAGAACGACCGTTCGGTCTCCACCTCGCCAACTTCTTCGTCTTCGAACGCTTCATTCCCGCTGATTCCCACGACGGTGCACTGGGATGCACCTTTCTAACAGCATTTAGGAGCGCCCGTATCGATTCGCGTATCTCTATATATCGACACCGTCAGCCGTCACTTATCGCACAACTTTCCCATTTTCAACATTATATCTCTTCGCGGAAATTTTGCCGAAGCGAGATTTACGTGAAATTGATTGAAGGAGAAATACGATCTTTTCATTTCATTTACGTTCCTCCGAAACCCGCTACTCAAACAGCTTCGCGTCATCGATCGCTTAGACTGCTTAGAGAGACCGCGGGATGAGATTGGCTCGCGACCGGCCGAAGAATCCGCGGTTCAAAGTGCATTCAACGAGGAACACCCTGTGTATAGTTAGATATGACTCATGACGCATCGACGGAACGATATAAAATCAGACAGGATGATTCGGCCGTGGTAAGACCAACGACGGCCGCATGGTGTATGACGCGGCCCTCGGTGACGACGAAATGCGCGATCGTGTCGTGATCTAGCCAGAGAAAGAGAGAGAGAGAGAGAGAGAGAGAGAGAGAGAGAGAGAGAGAAAGAGAGAGAGAGAGAAACGACCGACCGATTGATCGACCGACCGGATGTCACTTCCTGCCCACCCGGTCTGCCCCGAGTTATAACGCAAATTTCGTCCGTTCGCTCTTTCATCTTCCATCTCCTTTCCAAACTCGCATTCTCAATGTGCGACGTTTGCTGCATTATTTACCATAATCGTCGAATGTCCTGACGTCAGGACGTCAGAAGAATAATCACGTGAATAATTATTTTCCGCGTCTATTGTACGTCGAGATAAAATCAGTTCTTTCTTCGACAACGCAACGTTTCGCAACGATCGTACATGTATTTATTCGTAGCAAAATTCGGGTCGACTGCTGACCTTGCTCCTCCTTATCGTATACTTGTCGTGAGCAGTCGAGAGATCCGAGGTACGTCGGGATGTCGCGGATAACAGGCCGCGCGCGGGGACTCTTGCTTCAACGACGCGCCGCTTACCATTTCCATTTTATAATACATCGTTTATGCCACGAGAGATGCGAGAAGCGAGCGAGCGGCGTTTGTCATATCGGTATGCATTATCATGACGCGGCCGCTAATTGGACGCGCTCCGCGAGCGTGTATCTCGCGCTTTCTTCTAAGGACGTCGAGAGGAATGGGATCCAGGATGTGCACCACATAATCGGAGCGATATATCTACGCGCGCGTGCGATCTCTCGCCTACTTTCGGACGTGTCGTGCTCTATTAGCGGGCTCGCGCGCCCGCGATAGCCCGGAATGTGCGCGCGTTTACGGTTTTCCTTTACTGTTATTTTAGAGAAATTTCCGTCGCGCGAAGAACCCGCGTTGCACGGCGGAAGTTTCACCGAAGGCGACCGCAGGCTCTTCGCGAGTTCAACTTTGTCCGCGAGATATAATATAACGTAAATTTGATATAAAATTTATGCATGTGATACAAAATACCAAATTACGCGCGTGTCTCTTTATATTCATATAAGTGATAAATAATTTTTAATAATTTCTAGATGCTCTATTTTCAGATAAAAAAATATATATCTTGTTATTTGTCATTCTAAAAATATCACGCGTAATTTCAACGATTGTTTAATAAATATTGTTCGTACTTCCGTCTCATTGAAATATCATTCACCATTGTAATTAATAATTTTCAAAAAATGCTTGGAAAAACTTTAGATAGGTAATATATCATCCGATAAAAAGATTGATCTAGTGTACGTCGCGAGAGGATCTCGAACACCCGGTGTGTCGTGGTCGCGCGTATTCTTCCAAGGTGAAGAAACGGTATGCGCGGTATGCGCGCACTCGCGCGAGTCGCGCGTGCACACGGCGCGAGCGAGAAGGAACTCTTTCGTGCGCAGGCAGGCAGATGCATCAGAGGCGTAGTCGCGCGAACTGCATTTTTTTCGCGGTTCGTCTTGAGTTTAGCGTCCAGCATCCGAGAGTTAACTCTTTCCGGAATTAACAAAATGAGAGAACAAGAGCGCGCGCGAGAGCCGATCTCATTGAAACGTCTAAATGACCGAGGAATTCGATTCAGCGGGCTGATTCTCCTCCTTAATCCAATTCGAGAAAGCCGAAAGATAAAATCAGATCGCATCAAACGCGCGACGGAAAATAAAATCGAGTCGAATTGTAAACTGAATGTAAAAATTTATCATATTTATCTTCCGATTGACGTAACTCGATGTTCGCGAAGTTGGAAGTTAATCCTTGGATGGACGGTTGAGGAGACAAGAGTGTGGGCTGCGTCTCGCGCGTCAGGCACTCTCGCAAATGGCTATAATTCACCGTCGTTTACACACGTACGGAGCGCGCACGGTACGTCCGTCCTCGGGAAGGCGGCTCGGCGTCCCGAGTCCCGAGGCTCGTAATCGGTCGAGACGAGAGTGCCGCGGCGCGTTGCGATGCATCCGACCATCCGTCGCCAAGGAACGACATGCATCGCCACGGGAAGGAAAGCTGTGCACGTTGCCCGCGTTTCCCGAACGGCACGTATCGGCTGCTGCTGCTGCATTGGCCGCAATGCATGCTGCTCGTAATCGTAAAAGGACGAAGCGAGAGAACGGGCCGCGTAACACGGATGCGCGACGCAAGCGGATGCAAACGTTGGCGATCGACCGATCGATTGGGCGCTACTGACAATAATGAATCTCTGTAACAAAAATTAAAACGATAGTTCTCTCCATAATAGTTAAAACATTGATATATATATAAAATCTTTTCATGAAAGAGTATCACTAGCATTGATCAGTAAACAAGCAATAAATTATTTCAAGTTTTCCTAATTAATAAAAAAATTAAAAAACAAATTATAAAATGTAGAATATTTTCCTTTTCATTATAGTATATCTATATTTTTCTCAGTAAATACACATATACCAATAAAAAGAAAAATTTTCTTCATTTTAGTAAATGGAGTCACCAGTCGTATGCAAACTAATATTTACTAAAATGCGGGAAATTATTTTCTCAGTTGAAGACTTCCGTCAATTTATCATCATTTAAAAGAAGTTAAAAAATCATATGCATTGCCGATAACTTGTGCGAAATATTTTCATGTTGCAAAACTAATCTGAGCAATTAAGGATCGGTGTACCGTATACACTATCTGTTTAGGTCTATGGATCTTTCTAAGAAGTTGAACAAAGCCTTTCTAAGAAAGGGAAAAAAAGGAAACAAACAGAGACGTGACCCAGGCTGACTGCCTGGGCGTCTCGGATTTGACACCCTTTATCCGATTTTAGGCTGGCGGCGGGTATTATTAGCCGGCGTCGCATGCTTCCGTCTCCTTATAGCGCACAGGGGACAATGCTGACGGCGAGAGATATATGGGTAATATAACGACGGAATATACCGTCGGCTTTCGTCAATTTTGCGCGCCAGCCGAAATCGAGGTGATTACGAGTTCGGATTTCAATGATACATCGAAGATCAAGATCATCGCTACAAACAATTTGGAGAGATTTTTCAAGATTCCTTCCCATACCGCATGCGAACGTATCACATATATATATAACTTACGGCCTTAATTTTAATAATTTGCTGAATTTAGAGAGTTGATTTTTCCTCCTTAGGAAAAACATCGAGGCATTAGTATTTCCGAGATGAGCCATTTTTTAAGGAAAAGTTTTTTTTTTACAAAAAATACTTTTAGAATATCGCAGATATTTCTCAAGATTTTAATACATTTTAATAATTTTTTTTTACAAATTAATTAAAGCCTGCATGTCTGAATACAAATTTGAAAAGAAGTTATTATTTAACTACAATATTAAATTTATTGACTTATGGTAGCGTAATATCTACTTGATCTCATCTCTCTCTATTATAATAAGTGTCTTAAGTAAAATGATCTGTGTGAATGCTCGAAAATTTTTCATGATTTTCGTTTGAAAGAATATTCACGAACATACACTTGGGACTATCCCGAGACGATCACGCAGGCTAACGAACTGCCGTTTTTGTGCGAGGGTATAAACGACGTTACGGTCACAAATCGAACCCTGCAATCCCCGTGGTGAGAGTTTGTAAACATGGTCAATGAGCCTGTCGCATTAATGTAGTAATTTAGCACACTTTCGTCATTGTTGATCATACGATCTATTTCCTTTTTTTTTGCCTGGTCTACCGCCTTACTGATCTGAGACAAGTAAATCCGAAACATGCAGATGCAGAACATGAAAACAAGCTTCGTCGCATCTGATCGATGATCATTTTGTCCTTACAATTAACATCGCTATTACCATAATACGTTATTATAAATATACGATTGTCAGCATTGTTATAATTTCTGTATTATTTTATCAAATTCCAATTTGTCATTCCAATTAAATTTTCTATAAGTATTTAATTAGAATTCACAAGGACGTAGATTTATTTCATCTCGTTAAATAATTTATCGTTCAAAATATATTCATTGTCAAAGAAACAAATAATTTTATCAACTGGAGAATGTTTCTCTTGTACAAAACGCAATTTTCCGTTGCGATTAACATAAATTAATAAACAATATCGAAAATATAATTTTTTATGTCAGGAATGCAGACAATAAAACAGAGCTGGTATTGCATATCGATAACCAATTATAACATTTCAACACAGGACGGTATACATAAATGTATGTATGTATGAAATCAACTCCGATATATATAAAATCTCACAAACAAAAAATGAATTTGTTTTATATTATTGCAATTTACATGGATTAGCAGGTCGCGACTACGCGAATTTATTAGCTCGTGTGATCTAATTTTATTAGTACGCTGCGACGAGCATGACGATAATTCAATTAGTTCTTTATCTTAACGTTTCACTTATAAATCGCTATCTTCGTTTAGAAAACCTTTGAAATATGCACGATATAAGCATTAATTTATATAACGATCTCGTGTCAAATCGGAAATTATTCTACTAACAAACAATTACTACTACCAATAGACAATCCGATAATTGTGACGATATAAATTTTAAGTAATACATAATTATCTTTACACAAGAACACAATGTAGTATAATTTTTCTGTGGAACATGTAACTCTACTATAAATAAATATAGAATTAAAGATATTACTCTTTAAACTTTTTACAGTCCTTCATTATATTTTTAATTTTTAAAAAATGTTTATTTAGTCGCAAATTTATCTTTTAATAATAATAAAATATTTAAAATTTTATTCATAAATATTCTAAGTTTGATAATAATAATAAGCTGCCTATACCGTCAAACCTAACGGAAATCAGCTTTTTGTCGATAACGAATCATGCGGCCACGACCGTCATGAATCATGCCATTGTGAGTCAAATTCTCGAAGCAAATGTGTGTGTTTCTATATGTACAATATCTATTAAGATTTAAATATCTCTACGTGTACTAAAGAGTACAACATTTTTGTTACTCTTCTTAGCATGGTTCGCGCTAATAAATAATTCTCTTATAATAACGCTGCTCCGTGGCAATACCAGATTAATATCGATTGAGATGAATGAAAAATGCGAAATATTTCTATGCGTTCTATACTTTCTATACGTTCAGATATGGAATCCTATCGTTCCCTTCGTAACGGGCAAGTTTCACCCTACGCAGTGCGATCAAAAGTGCTGCTTCTCGCGTTAGATGATGTAACGAAGGTACACGCCACGCAGACAAGCAGACGATAGACCTTGACTGCGTGTATCTAGGCCGGAGGCCTCTCTCTCCCTCTCCCTCTTTAACCTCAGACCTAGATCGTAACTACGAGAGACCGAAGAGAGGATCCTTATCCGGCCGAGATGCGATGCGAAATTCTTCCTAATTTCCATGAAGAAAAGCTCAGATATTCGTTATACGGAAGGTTTCATTCGAACGAAATACTACTTTGTAAAATATCTTTTGACTTCTCTCCCTGTTAAAAAAGAATCTTTGAACCTCACTTTCGTAGAAAAGATGACTGATATAATAAAATTTTGACGATCGTAACTTTTCTCGTCGAATCAAGTAATTCTTTCTCAGGCATTTTTCTCGTATTCGATATACTGGCATTCGATAAATATTTCCAACACTTTGTATAAAAAATTTTAGCAAAATTTTTGAAATATCTGATTCCGCAGCTTCTTCGAAGAATGACAAAAATTTTCACTAATTTAGATATAAATAATATCTCAAATATGAATAATATTTAAATATACCTATATAATATAATTTCTTGGACGGTACATTATTATTTGCCGAATCATTATGCCGAATAAATGAAATGTCTTTGTTCACTGAAACCGGGCAAATGTAGCATCGTCGCACATACTTGGTGACCGGATAGCGATTTGATTTTCTTCACGAGTGTCTTCCAGCGACCACGACCACGACACGTTAGAAAGGCCACGGCGCATCGGATAGACGGACAGACGGACGACCTTGACACCGGCGACCGGCGCGGCGTCGTCATCGGGTACCGTTGTGCACCGCGTGCCGGTAAACTTCGCGAATGGCGACCGCCGAGGAGGTGAAACGAGGCGCCGAGACCGCCCAAGTATGCAGGTGGAAACGATAAAGGTGCTCGCGTTCGCGCGGATTTCAAGGTTCAGTTGCATCGCCAAGGTGCAACCCGTATTTCACACGTATATCACTCGTGTAGAAAACAATTTTAAAAAATCAATCGGAGCGACACCTTCGCAGAAAGTTAGGAAGATTATTTCCAAGTTATTTTCGTGCATTTCTCTTGTGTTTATAACAATAAATCTCTTCCGCGAATAATTCGATTATACCTAAGGACATTTTCGCTAAGAGAAAGGTGCGTCGGTAGGTTTGTATAAGCATGAGCTAAGGCAATGTTTTGCAACGTTAGCAATTTTTTCATCAATCTTTGAAATGATGACTTTTCTCGGGAAAATAGTCTCGAAGAGAAAGATCCATCATCTTGTTCCCGCACAAAGGATATCTTCCCTTGTTCATCACGACACGCCTTGTTCGGCGGCACTGATTGCGCAATTATGCATATAAGCGCGTATTTTTCCAAGGACTTTCTGACACGTGCGGCCGTACGTTTTGTAAATCGCAGCAGCACGAGACTCCACTGGAAATGTTTTCCCGGAAACTCTGAAAAGTCGGGTGTCAAAGGGGAGACGTGCTCTCGACAGAGACGCCGTTGACACGCGTAAGATATCGTCCACGACGCGGAAAAGGACGGCGAACATTCATATAGGGGATTGCGTCAGAGCGGCAAAGGGGGTGCGGTAGGGTGGAGAATAGGCGCGCAGCAAGGATGATATCGATTAACCACCACGGCGGTGGCCGACGCGATGCCGAAAGGACGAGCTCTCTGCTCCTCTTTCCACCGGAAATCCCTCTTCGATCTCGTTAATCTCGTTTTCGCGCGCCTTCCGGTCTCGAAATAATCCCCAGTCGACGGCCGAACGCGATGGGGTGCGGAATGGAAGCCAAGGGGTGGGGTGCGAACGACACTAATGCGGTCCGCGATATCCCGCGGCGCTGACAGGACTTTCCTTTCTGGGGAACATGATCCCCTCGGAAGAGATGCTAAAAAAAACTATCCCGATCTTCTACCTATTAATTATTTATTATTCTCATATTAACACACACTTGTATTAAATATTATATATACTTTTTAAAAGTTTATACCGATACTTGGTTAAATACCGATCCACTTTTACTCACGAATCATAATTTATTCAGTCCATTATTTATAATTAAATGATTGATATCAAAGTACCGTAACTGCGATAAAAGTAGAAATTTTCTATGTTCATTTACCTTTCTATATTATTCTAATATTATTCTTTATATTTTTAAAGAAATTAGGACTGACGAATTAATTTAACACCTTCGATCATGTACGAGGCAGTGTTCAGTTCCAATAAAAGGAAATAGGCATGGATACTAAGTCGCGACACTCGATAACCGGAGTACGGCTTCGATTTTATTTTCGCTCCAATGCGCCCACGGCAAAAACTTCGGTTCGCCGCAAAACGAAGAGAAAAAGGAAGTTTTGCGGTGCGCGCCGAGTCGTTCACTCGGTGCAATGACTAGAATGCATCATAACTGTCAACAACTCGAGCACCTGATCGGTCTGAAGTCCGTATTAGTCTATTACCTTATAAACGTTAAGAAAATAATTATCCGGTATTAATTATTGGAAGAAATGTAAGGGAAATATATTTAAAACTGAAAGACTATGTCTATGTGATACCGGAAGAATATTAAATATTTGACGTTGAAAACATTGTAATGTTGAAATATTGGGCGTAAATTAATTTCGCAATATTTCTCTTTTCTTTTAAAATGGTAACTTATTATAAAATTCAATATATTTCTGAAAATATATGGATTTCTCGTAAAATATCTTATTATACATCTCGTTAAACGTTTCCAGCAAAAACAAGGAAATGCCGGAGTCAGTTACATCCCGGCACAGGCTTCTATATAGTTATACGAAATAATTAATTTATCAACCGTTACAAAGAGTCCACAAGAAAAGATTCTAAGGTACAACTGCAAGAAATAAACGCAGATTCCCCTTCCAAGAATCTCGTGTAATCCAAGAAAATTGCATCGACAAATAATATATAAATCTTGAATTATTTTTGCTCACACTTCACATGGGAAGCGAGATATTGCGGATAATTTATATTCTCATAAAATTAAAATTTTTCCGTAAGAATAAATATAAATTTAATCTTTCTTCGAATCTACGCGTAATTTTATGACTCATGCATGTAACATAAAGTTAATTAATGTCATTTTCTATCTCTATTATATTATTTCGGACTACACAAAATGTAATCGCATTGTGACGAACGCAGTGGCGATTAAACGGCGCATCGACCTGTCGCTCGACTCGAAGAATCACTCCTTGGGAATCTTGATTAAATATTTGACGAGCGGAGTTTAAAGTGCGAAAAGATGGCTACCATCTTTCTGATTATCCCCGACAGTTTCAGCGTTCATCGCGGCAACGATTATACAATCCAACAAAAAAAAATCGATAAAGCGAAGCGCGGATCAATCGTGCCGAACGCATTCGTACGCACATTTAACAACGACGATAACGAACGATTCCCCAGCGATTTTCGACTTGGGAATCCCGTGCAATGCCAAACTTGGCGAAATCGAAAAAGTACGTTATTCAAATTGCGCGCGACGGAAGAAAAAAAATGTGCGAATGCATAAATAATGTGGCTAAAAGTTGAGAAAATTCAATCGAAGCTCGTTTAAAAAGCTATATTAAAATAAAAATCGCTTTTGAAGATAACTTGGAAAGTTAATTTTTATAAAGATATATTCTTGCGACAAAAATTACTTGTTTTTTTTTTTAGCACGACCATCCGGTTATTTATTACCACCGTGTATCGAAACGCGATAAAAATGCACAGCAACGGTGACGCGTGACAGGCCGTACTGTAAGAACATTGGAAAATTGGGAAGATAACAGCCCCGCAGTGTCGACGAGTAGCTCGAAAAGACTCTCGTCGCGTTGGGCGACTTTCAAACCCGAAGGAAATCCGCGCGCGCGCGCGCGCGTTCGCTTTCTCTTTATCTCACGCGCTTATTTAGTCAAAGCGCGATCGTATTATCAGCACCTTCGATAAGGACGCAAACAAAATGGCACGGTTATCTGTCTACAAAAAAAAAAAGCAATAAAAAGTAAGAAGACAGGAGTTTCGTACCGATGTGCGATAAGCGGCCGATCTTATCCGACGGTTCTTCGAACCTCAACGTAATGCCGGTGACAATCGATTACCGTGTATTCGAAGAAGCAAAGTGTACTCGCGATAACGTTTCTCTTTTTTTTTCTTCGCATATGTATATAGACGGAACTTAAAATTCCTCCCGATATTCCTTTGTCCAACCATTGTTATCTATTTTAAAGAAGACTTTACTCTCGCTTACACAAAATAGGACCTGCACTTGTTTACGCCAGCGCGCAGCGATACTTGCTACCGTAAACCGTTACACGGTTCACAACTGTTATCGGAATTCTTGGATTAAAAAGACAGTTAGATCTCTCTCTCTCTCTCTCTCTCTCTCTCTCTCTCTCTCTCTCTCTCTCTCTCTCTCTCTCTCTCTCTCTCTCTCTCTCTCTCTCTCTCTCTCTCTCTCTCTCTCTCTCTATTATATCGCGGAGCCCTTTAAATTCGCACGTTCATATATGCACGTACGCGTTACAAAGTGCGAGGTGCTTGTCCGATACGTGACGCAACGCTCATTAATCAGCGCATATTATCTCGTGGCAATCAATGCGCGACCTAAAGCCAATTACGAGCGAGCGAGGTGCGAAAAGATTTAATTACTCGGCAGCGACGCGCTTTTCGCGTTTCTCACGGAAAATTATTTTATGAAATTATTTTTATATCGCGCGCGTTGAACAGTTATTTATACTACATTATTATCAGAGAGTCTCGTGTTACGTCATATATCTATAATCTCGATCTCTTTTGCATACGTATACGTACCGCACTAAATTACTTTACTTATTACTCGCGTTACGAATTCACTTTACGGTTAACGCGTAGAATTCATCTACGTGTGCACATTTAAAAACTAGGAACTCTTACGCGAAACGCGAGGCTAGGCGCTTCAAAAGCACGACGGTAACGTCGGGCCACCCGGTATAAGAATCGCCCAATTATCGCACCGTGGCAGAGACTGTGCGTATAAAAGGAATATAAATTGAGACAGAGCTCGTCGCGCGCGAGAGACGAACAGCTGTTTCGTACAATGACTCCTCCCGGCGATGATATCACGGCAGAGTAGCTCGAACCCGTTCGTCGCGCGATAACCTCTTCTCGACGACGACGACGGTTGCGAGGGGTAAACGAATAGCAAAACAGATCGTAGAAATGAATAGATCATCAACGAATAACTCAACGAGATCGTACGTTTCTTCGATGGAATTCGACGAAGGCTTAGCCGTTTAAAATCTGAAGGACTTGAAATACTTGACAAGTCCTATAGATTTCTAAAAATTCACTTTTAAGAATAAAAGTTTCTTTAAGGGCCGGCTGAATTTTTCAACGACTTTCTCAATTTTTGGGTTTAACTTCCGAGTCTCCGAAGGATCGATTACCGGTTCCCCAAGGGATAGCGAACTGCCCATTGAATTTCTAGCGTTCGGCCTCTCAGGTTCCGGACTAAAATTAGCAACCTGTACAACCGAGAGAGAGAGAACGCCTGTGCGCAACTTGCAACGCGTACCGCGTACTTACTGTCCGTCGCCGAAATTCCTACTCTCTCGTCCAGCGAGAGACGCATGCCTTTCCATCAGACATCTTTTTCGACCCCCGCTCTGCTCCGTTCTCGTCGAGTCCGTTCCAACACTCACTTGGAAATTAATTACCTTGCCACGAGTGGCACATGCGTCGCATTTTTGAGATACCACGACGCCCGCACCTCGCGTTTGCCGATTCCACGATTTTGCCGCGATCTCCCGCTTCTATTCGTAAAATATGGGAAACAACTCGAGAGGCAACAACTACATTTGGCTTAAATTTGTACTGGCTTTCAATCAAATCGTCGCGCGTCCGGTTAGAAAACACGCGAAACAACTTTAAGCCCGGTCTACATAGGCCGCAGTTCGCAAAACGCAAGACACACGCACAGTCTACATGTCAATCTAACAAAGAGGTTAGGTTAGGTTAGGTTGACACGTAGACTGTGCGTGTGCTTGCGTTTTGCGAACTGCGGCCTATGTAGACCGGGCTTAAGACTTCTCAACGCATCTTTCCTCAAGCGTACAACGCGTAAAAATAGCTTTAATTAATTCACGACTTATAAAGTTGGATATTCATTTGTTTCATACAATTGACTATTCGACAACTCTACTCTATCGAACCTCAGAAACGTATATCGATATAAAAGCACAAATATGCGGCATATAATTACGCGTACTTTTGCATCGTTACTACCCGCACCGTTTCGCGAGAAATATTTCGACTCGAAGATATCGACGCTTCTGCTCTCACGTGTGTTTGACATTTCACAATTTATATCGGTAACGGATCGTCGATAATAACGACGCGCTTGCCAATGGTCGAGTTTAGAGATAAGCTTCGTTAGAATATCTATCGTTCGAAGAACGTGCCCACTTCCGGTTGTGTTTTAGGAAAATAGAGGATAGAAACGGAGAAACCCCCTCGGGTCGATCTCTAATGGGACGGGACTCGACGGACCGCGACGCAATCTTGGTCAACGTAGCGCAATACGAACGAACACCGGACCTCGTTTATCTCGAAACGGCGTTGTCGTACACCCTAAATAGCGCCAAGCCGAGACAAGATCCTACAAATGTGACGTCCAAACGAATATATCGATATGTCCGCCGAGTTCGCAGGACCGCGCCAACACGCAGGATTACGAGAAAAGAGGGAAATATGTGGCCGAAAGGGGGCTCGAGACGGATCGAGCGTTCGCGAGAGAGCGAAAGAGGGAGCGCGGTCGAGAGGAAAAGAGAAAACGTGGAGCGGACAGCACGGGGCAACGGAGGGAGGGTTACGGCAGGCACGGCGACTAGCGAGACGGTCGAAAGAGGCACGCACGACGGACGGACGGACGGGCCGGGCGGGGGAGAGAAGAGAGCGAGAGAGCGGAGAGACGGAGAGAGAGAAAGAGACGACTGGGTGGGGCAGCGGCCAGACGCCCCGCGGCAAACCGTCAAACTACACCGGCGGTTCCGCAAGCCGTCCTCCGTCGGCCGCCCCCACTCACCGTGGCTTTTCCGCGACTACGCGGTGGTGCGCGCGCGCGCGCGCGCACGAATGTCCCCGACGCTCTTCCCGGCGGAAGAGCAACTTTGACGGAGAGAAAGAGATAAGCGGAGATAAGAGAAAGGGGGTAGAGAGACGGAGAGAGGGAGACAGAACGGAACATTAGGTTGGGTTAGGTTAGGCATTCCTCTGCCTGCAACGCGTCACGCTTTTGTGCTCGGGATGAGTATTTATCGAATGTTATCGGTCGAGAGTATTATGGATAGTTTAACGATAAAGCTAGTCGTTCGTCAAGCCTGAGTTCGATTTCCAGTTTTGCCACCTCGCGTTTAAAAAAAAATGTTTCAACGGAAAGATAGTCTTATTTCCAACAGAGACAAGAATCGGAAACGGAAGCGAATACCGCGAGGTAGCTGGACAATAAATCGTGACGTCGCGTCCCTCGGAGGGAGGGCGGAACGTCGGACAGCGAGAAAATTTGCAAGCGCGAAACGTGAAGCGAGTATCGAAGATCGTCTCGGGATCGACCTGTTCCACGTAGAAAAAAACTACGGCCCTCTCGGTGGAAAGGTCTTTGGGCCTTCGGGGAAAAACAAACGCGGAAGATATCGCGACGGAAATTACACGGCGATACGCGCGGCCCGCGGATAACGCGGCAAAGAAGAAAAAGGGAGGGACGAGAGGGATACGAAGCGCGAACACGGCAACGAGAACTCGTCGTCGCGCGCCGCGCGCCGCGCGCCACGTTAGCACGCGCTCGCGCGCACGACGGAGCTGCGCGAAGTAAGCGGCGAGTCGCACGCGCACCGCGCAACCCGCCGTCGCCGTCGATCGTCGATCGGCTGAGAGGATCGAGAAAGAGAGAAAGAGGGAACGAGCGTAAATACGCACGCATAGGTGTATGTCGGAGACAATCGTGTACTCACCATCATTTTATAATTGATCTTCCGCGCGGCCACGTTTTCCATTCTCACGGACATGGTCGCGATCCCGATGTGGCCGTTGCCGTGGGAAGCAGAGGAATCAATCCGTCACGCGTCGCCCGCTCGTCGGTGGGACGATGCGATGCAGCTACGGCCGCGACGATAATAACGATAACAAAATACGCCGGCGCGACGCTGCGCAGCCTAAAAACCACCGTCAGCCGTCGCCGCCGCCGGTCGCTTTCGCGCCGCCACTCTGGTTCCTTCACCTCCTCCTCCTCCGCCTTCCCTCCTCGTTCGTCGGCGCTTCCTCGCCGCCGTTCCTTCGCACGTCCTCGTCCGCTCCGCGGCCGACGACGTCGTCACTTGCCGCACCGCAACACCGCGCGACGAGCTTCCTCGCTCACCGGCGACACTGATGGGACAACTGAGCAGAGAAAACCACGCACACTGTAGCGCGCTCGCGCGATACGATACGGCGCGACGCGGCACGTACGCGCAGACAGACGGATAGATAGATCGCTAAACGCGAATTCGCGCGCTCTCTCGATCGGCCGGTGGAAACCGGAGTAAAGCGGAGAGCGGAGGGAGAAAGAAAGAGAAATACGCGCGCGAGGCCGGCGACGCGACGTAGCGCGAGAATACCGGGCGAGACGCCGCCGCTCGGCTCGGCGTGCAGCGGCGACGAGGGATGGCCCAATGGCGGCGGAGGAGGGGGTGGAGAGGACAGGGACCGATCCGATCCGATCGTACCGTGTCGCGCCGCACTCGTGACTTTAACGGGCCAACCACCAACGGTCGGACGTTGACGTTGTCGTCGTCGTCGTCACCGTCCTCGTCGCGAAATCACTTTGCGCACCGTCGGACGGAGAAAGAGCAGGAGCACTAGCGGGAGAAAGAGCGAACGTGCGCACGGTTGGAAACGAGGAAGAACGCGAGGAGAGGGGAGGGATGGAAGGAGAGAAAGATAGCACGTACGTCGGCGATTCCGTGAGTGCCCGGAGGAAAAAGCGAGATGGACGAGAGGGAGAGAGAGAGAGAGAGAGAGAGGCCGCTGCCGATCCGACGGCGACGCGAGCGACGGATGTCGAGAGGGTGCGTCGCGATCGTGGCGAGCGCACTTTTCACCGCGTACCACTCGTATCGCTTTTAAATTGCCGCACAGCACGCCCCGGCGGCCGGTCGGTCGACCGTGCTGCGCTCTCGCCGCTCGACAACGGTGGCGTCGTCGTCGACGTTGATTTTCTTCTCGTCGATCTACACGCGTATCGAACGAATGGACGAGGACGAACAAATAAACGAACGTACGTGCGCAAGTGTGCACGCACGCCACGCACGCACGCACGCACGCACCGCGCACACCCGACGAGGGGTTTCCCGCGGAGAGGAAAAGAAAATGGGGGGATGAGGGGGGGAGAGCGCACGCCGCTGCGCCGCACCGCGCCGCGAAACGGAGAGACGAGAGACTGAGAGACCGACTAACGGCTAACGGCGCCGCGACCGGCCGTAAATCTGCACCGAGCGTAGAACGGAGTCGCGCCGCGCCGCGCCGCCGCTCGGCGCTTACTCGTTTCTGCCGCTGTTGCCCGGCCGCCACTGTCGCCGAGCGTCGGAGGCGGCGTCGATCGGCGGATCGACGATCCTTCCCGTTGACGCGAAGCCGTCGCCGTCCCGGCCGTTACGACTTACGACGCGCGCTCGGCTAACCGAGCTGAGCTAACCAGCCGTCGCTTCACCGAGCACACGCGCGCGCGAGCACGCACACGCGTATATACACACGCGTACACGGACGCACACGCGCACGGAGAACGGCCGCTCCTTTTTCTCCCGACGACGTTCTCTCCGCCGCTTCCTCCTTCTTCGCTCGCTCCTTCCTCCGTCTCGTTACCGTTCTCCTCGTTTTCCCGCGCGGCCTTTTCCTCGCGTGTCGCTTCTCTCCGTTTCTTCCAGAGTAGAACGGAACGGGGGCTCCTGAACCCACTCGACGATGTCGCGCAACGTGCACCGCGTTCGCGTTACCCGTAGCGGGGTGAGCGGAGCGCGCACTACTTTTAATTTGTAACGGCGCGTTATTACAAAAATAGAGCTCGCGCGTAGAGCGTGTGGTACGGAGCGCGGCGAACGTCTTTCTTTCTCTCTCCCCTCCGCGCGTTTCCCTTAAATAAGATTAATGTACACGTGGTTAATTGTTACTATGGGAAACATTTAGCGCGCGTGTCGTCTCGTAGGTGGAGACTAAGCTACTGCCCGGCGAGGTGCGCCCATCTTGCCCGAAACTGAGGGTACTCGCCGACGGGCGGCACCACCGAACGCCGGGGCCCGGGGGGCTCCGGCGGCCGCGCCTGTCTGCGTTGCCGCCACTCAACACACGCGCGCCGCGCGGCCGCGAGCGAGACGGCGCGAGCGGTCGCGCGCCCGACCCGACGAAGATCGACCGATCCCGGCGAGCGCGCGCGACGCGACGCGCCAAGGGGTCGGACGGCTGCCGCTGGCCGCTGCCGGTAACGCGGCCAAGTTTCGACGCGCCGCGGTTAGCGCTCGTGACTCGTGCGAAACGCGTGGAGCACCGAGCGCCATGGCCGCTGGCCGCGGGGCCGAGGGGAAAAGATGCGGGATGCGGCGAGAACGAGGAAGAGGAAGAGGGAGGGAAAACGTTTCACACTCGTCACGATCATTACGCTCGCTTCTCCGAGAGAGTCCCACCGAAATTCTGTCTTCCGTCCCAAAGCGAGTCGTTTTCACCTCGGAACGAGAGGCGCGATGCGCGATGCCCAACGCCGAGTTTGTACTTATCGCGGGAGAAACAGGGGGGAAAAAATGAGAAGAGAAACGCCTTTATCTCGATAAGTGCGTCAACGATCGAGCGCGACGAGTGCCGAACGTCTCGAGAGTATCGGGCGGGCGGTACGTGGCGCGTCGTTGTCGAGGTAAAGGTCAGACGCGTCGAAATAAACTTATTGTCGAGTGAAAACGTAAAGAAAACTACATAGGTGAAGGGGGGAGAGAGGAACGTCGAAGAGGGTTGAGTACGCCCGCGAGCACGCGCTCACCCCCGCTCATCCGTTCACCGCGGCCAGGCAAAGATCGAACCGCGTGTTTGGTCTGCTCGCTTGCGTGGGGAAAAAAAAAAAAAAAATCACGCGACGTCCCGTCTCGAATGGACGGCTCACGTACGAATCGATAACATCTGATAATACGACGATGACGCGAGAAACAGATCTCCGAGAACGCGTTCGAATTTCTCGAGGCACGCTAACTCGCGACGAAATTTTCTCTTCGGTGACGAAGATTCGGCAACTCTCGATTTTAATTCCCGTAGCCGAGTTCCAATTCAATTTGCGTGGCGCGTTCATTTATGCGGTTCGTTTGCCCAGCCGCGTAACGAAATCCCGCTTCTCCAGGGAGTTTCCGGACGTCCGCAGCCGGCTACCTGAAACGGACGAGCTGTTCGGGAGAAAGCGAGACGGAGGGGACGGAGGGACACGGGGAGAGGGACGAAGAGAGCGAGAGGAAGAAGCCCGGCCCTCGCGCTCTCTTTCCGCGGACCGAAGGATCGATCGCGTTCCGGTCCTTTCGCCGTCTCTGCAGGGATGCTGCCGGCGAGGTTTTTTACCTAGCCGATAGAGAAACTCGCGTTATATTGTTTCTTCTTTTTTTCGATCGACGGGCAAACGCGAGAACGTTAAAAGACCTCCGATACAATTATTTTCCCCGCTGATGAGGAAAAAGTCGGTTTCGGCGAAAACGAGAAAGACGGGAAGGGCGAGGAACTGCATTTTGTCCCATTCCACACACGTACGCGGAGAGAATGGGAATCTATGCGTGAGAAATGAAAATTGAAGAACAACGGGGCCAACGACGTATAATAATTTATTTACGTACGTTTTACCAAGCGCGTTCGGAAATTTACACCTGTTCGAATATGATAAATCGGTTATCGTTACGTTCGAATCGTCTTCGAAATGCAAATATTAATTAAGAGCGCGAATGCGTCCAAGTTGAAACGATCGTTCCAAATTCAAACGTATTTATTCGTAGAGCTTCGAAAAAGGTAATTCGGGATAAAATAAATAATATTCCAACCCAATTTACCAAAAATTTGTATATGTAGCGACATCGTGGGTGAAGAGAAATCGCGTATTTGTCAGACGAGACACACACGGGGCGGTTTCCTTCTCTCCATATGCGCCCCTCCGCCCCTCGCTGTCTCTTCTCCCCCTATCCCTGCCGTCTTTCTCTTCCTCTGTCTCCCAATTCCTTCCCCCCTCTCTCTCTCTCTCTTTCACACACACACACGCGCGCGCGCGCATTCTCTCTCTCCTTCCTTCTCTCCGTACGCGAAGTTCCTTCGCACCTTGGTCGCGGAGCGCGAGCGCGTTTATCGATCGATCGTAGAACGACCTCGCTCGCGTCTCCTACTCCTCCTGGAGGTCAGGAGTCGACGGGCTGGATTTTTCCACCCTCCCTCGCCCTTCCGCGCGATTTTCTCTTCTTTTCCTTGCGACGCGCGACGCCCCGCGCCCTTTGCCGGTCGTCGACTCGCCGGTGCGCGTCTCATTCGCGAGCCGAGTGCCACGCGAGTATAAATCGATGCGCGATTGTCGCGAGAAGATAACGATCGGAACACGTTAATCCTGGTTATTGAGATTATTTCGACGAAAAATAGGAAAGACGAATGATCGATGATGCCTCATTCGCGCCGAGAAAAAAAGAATCTTTTACTCGGACAGAAACCTATGCGCGAAGAGACATTACACATTTGTACAGTCGAATAAATAATTTAAGATATATGCGAAATTTATTCGAATAACGTTCTACTCCGATGCGAGATCGTCGTCACGTCGACGAATTATTCCAGAACTAAATGAGCGATGACAGGTACGCGATTAAAGTTAGGTGATAAATTATAAGAATGCTAATGGAAGTAGATTGAAAATGGATTGGAACAAATTAGAAAGACACGCGTACGATGCAAATGATGCAAATGTGCTGACGACGAAATCCGACGTTTTCTTATTTATGCGACAGCTGGATTTTAAACAAATCGTAGCGGAGAAATGTGTCGTACATATATGAATTAAACATATAGAATTAAAATTTTAGTTTATTACTCCTCAAAGAGCGGTCGCAGTTCGGTTAAGATACGCGCGTATTTAAGTACGGTTGCGTTTCTGCCACGAGGAACTCGGTCGATCTTCGATCTTGGAGAATCAGTCGGATGCTCGTGATATCATAGTCGTAATCGCGATCTCGAGACACAGCCTTGAGATCTGTTTTACGCGATTCGATAATCAATTCTCGCGATGTCTCGCGAGGCCCCGCGAATGAAAACCGATTCGTTGTAGGCAGAATCGCTTCCAATCGTGAGTTTAAAAGTTTATCGTAGAAAACTTTATCGATCAACGCTTAAATGGAGGATAAAATCGAACTACACCGGAAGCTCAAACCGTTGAGAATATCGAGCCGTAAATAAGTCTGCGTAACTTATTTACATTATAAACGTCACCGATATTATACCGAGTTTCTCAGTTCGGAATGACTTGCCGTGCTTGCTGATAAAGATTGTCGCGAAACGCCCCGTATACGTATATGTGTATGACGCTGTGCCAGACAATCTCTCTCCTTGTCTCTCCTTCGGAATATCGCTGTCCTGTTAAAGCCGTGGCGCGCGAACAAACTTGATTCAGCCACGCACGGCGTCAAGAACTTAAGACGTAAACGTAACGTAAACGCGGCGGTAGCGTCGGTAGCGAATCGAAACTGACGATTTCTTTGCCGTTTACGTCTTACCGCTTAAATTTTTTTGTGCGCCACGGCCTTTAAGCGCGATGCGTTACAACGCGGTCGTTTGCCACTCGCGAGGGCTCATCGTCATCGACGTCGAGGACGCCCGGCGTCGTTGCCCGCGAATCCTCGCTAGATATTCGTTCATTCCCGTCGACTTCGTGCTTTAGAACGGACCGTCGCGCGTCGGTTTTTTTTCTGTCTATCTTTCTCGTCGTCATAAACGCACACGGTCCCACGCATCACGGACAAGGTCAAGGTCGTTAGCCTTCGTTCCTCCGGCGCGGCGTCCTCCTCCGCGAACGAGGTTATAGCCTTTCTCCCTCCCTCTCTCTCTCTCGCTTATTCCAATTAATACGCTCTCGCGAGAACGTTAAGTATATTTTTAAGTTCGGCTCGAAACCCTGGAAGCCGTTCGCTTTGCGCTTCGCGGATCCACCGCTTATATATGCGTCGAGTCAACCCTTAAGAGGATTGCCGTTTAGTTCGGACAAGTGCATACTGTTTTCCAACTTGTCCGGGTACGCGACATCTCGATCTGTTAAAAACTAGCGATTTAAATATTGATATTGTGAACACTATTCATTAACATTTTATGTAATAAACTATTTATTAATAACATTATTTACACAGTTACGCGTTCTATTGTACCGTTAATACCAATTGTCTCGAATAACGATACATTTGGCAAAAAAAAAAAAAAACTAAAGGCTTCTATGTAAACGCTTGAAACTGAACGTCCTTTGCGTATCGTAGTGTAGAACGATCACAGCGCGCAGCGGCTCGATCGGCCTGTTGTGAGATGAGAGCGAGCCAGCGAGCAGCACTTGGGACATTCCATTGGTGCCACTCGCGCGAACAGGTTCCCGAGCGCGTGGAAAAAAGAAAACGATGAAAAAAAAGGATGGCGGAAAGACGCGGGACGAAGAAAAAGGAAGCGACGTGCGCGGACCGGCGAGCTAAACAGAGTCATTCGCGGCGGATCGTTTGATGTAAATAATGAAATCGCGAGACCAGATTGGGCGGGTGTCGATATATCGTCCCTATTACCGAGAATTCCCGAAAACGGGAATCAAAGCCGACGTCGTTTTTCCGGCGAATTCGATTTTTAGATACGGAAAAATGCATTCGTGGCGCAGCCGAGTGAACAAACGCCGAGATTTTCGCTTATTTTTGTCGGATCGAATCTCGACGTCGCTTATTTTGTCGCTCTCTTTCTCTCTCCGTTTGACCAATTAATTTACTACTTACAATTAGTTATATTAATCGGTTTACCGAAATTCGATGACTAAAATCCTGACGCAGAATTTTACGATCCTATCGCGTTCAGATCGTAGAATCTGTTCTTTCAGCTGATTTTATTACATTCTTTCTTCCGATTGTACTTTCTCTTTCCTCTCCTTTTTTCCAGGGAGTGGCTGAATGTACTTTATTTCGTTCGCAGATGGTTAACGTCATCAGCGCCGCTGAAAAGAGAGAGAGAACGCAGACTTCTAATTCAAATTGCCTCGCGAGGATATCGCTGATAAGGGACCATTTCTGTTGTGAGATAATTACCGAGCCCTCTTCCCGATTGCAGGACGGGATCGGTAAGGTGCCCCTCGGAAAATTCTGCCAGTCGTACCGAAATTCCCAAGGAGGGAGGGAACAGCCGGGTCAACCGGAAGTCAAGGCCACGCGGTCGATCGCCCGGTGATCCGTCGCCGTTATAAATAGATACCGAGCGCCCCGGTATCTCTACGTATCTGCATTCGTACGTCGCGTGCCGCGATATCCGAGTACCTCGTCGGTATGCCTCGCGAATGCCGTCATTTTCCCCTTGGATGAAAATTTTGAAAATAATATCGATCTCTCCCGCCAAACAAATCTCTTTCCTAAGCTGTTAATGAATTACTTACAAATGCGGAGCTTGTCGAAATGTCATACGGGCCCCTAGTGGGATAACTCTGCGCGTGCATCTTCGATGCACTCGCGCCCTTCGCCTTCGCGTGCATTATATCGATCGGCGACTGCAACGTTGCGGCAGCTCGAACCTGTGCGAAAATGTTTCCATTAGCGTAATTAATCGAGGGGCAGAGCGGGACAGTCGCGTGGCCGCGTTTCGCGCGTTTGTATTTTAACAATTACCTCGGAGAAGGGGTAAACCCCTTTCAATTTTATCCTTTCTCGTTTCCCCTTCCTTCCTCCCCTCCCCCCTCTCCATCCCATTCGACAAAGCTCGCGCATGAAATTTATACCCGGTAATTTGCATACCATTAAAGCGACCGCATCGGCCTACCACGCGACGACAGTGAGTGGAGTTTGACGGTTCGACGTTGTATCGGGCGGTGCGGGAGGCCATTGGCGATTGGCGATTCAATCATCTTAATTATCCGCACTATTTTCCGCTCTATTTACCTAATGCAACGCAATGCGTCTATTCGGTCAATTCAGAGTCGACTGAATCTTTTACACTGATAAATTATTATTTTCGGCATGTTCTCGTAAAGAAATTATGTCGCTGCGATTCGCATTATTCGGATCATTAGGGGACGTGTACTTAATAAAATCGCATATCTCTCGGAATACACGTCGAGACGCACGCGCACATCGAGACGGGACGATTCGGGGGACGTATACAGCCGAATCATTATTATTACCGCTTACCGCGTTCTCTTGTTTTCGTATTTGTTGATACGTTATCGTCGGGACAGAGAGACCGACTCGCGTTTTTGTCTTTTGGGGAAAGTGGCGGTCGATATCCGCGTCCGCGGTATTCCGAGGCCGTCTCTCACCCTCGTTGCACGGGCACCACGGTGGTACCCCCAAAGATCGTTCGGGCAATGACCCCGAGATTATATATTCCGCCGGTGTGCGCGGGGTGGTCCCGTAGAAGGGGGCTCATGCCCTCCGAATCGCACGGTGCGAATCAACTCCGACGTAACGAGAATCGCGCAAGGGTTCTTTCTTCCTCTCCGAACTAAAAATTATTGTTTATGGACAAATACAATTTTGCTTACAGTTTGCAGTTTCACGGCGGGAGTAGACAATTTCGTTTCTGTTTTCGACAACTTTTGTTAACGGTACGATTTTGGAGATTTCTCTCGTGATTGTCCTTCGTCCATGACGAAAAAGTATAAATATATCTACAGATGTTCGCGATACGGAACTATTCACAGCAGAAATATTTCTCGATATTTAAATCGCCTCTGTTTCGCGCCAGAACCTACTTCGTATGTTCTGAAATATATAATTCAGTTATTTAGAGCGCGAGAAATATCGGGTATAATTCTGGAATTCAATCGATAAACGACAACGAATCCAAACGGAGCTGCACTACATATATGATACATAGTACGTTACAATAATATATACGTTAGAATATTACGAGAAAAAAATAACGCGCCTATATGTAATTTCAGACTACATAGTTAATAGTATATCGAGAGGCAACTGTTGCATTATTTATTGTTTTTCGATTTATCTTCGCCTTTAGCTTCGTCGTTACTCTTACTATTCAATAACATCGCGCGTACGTATTGATTTTAAATTTCTCTGTCTAGAAATCTATATGTTTGTATAATATAAACCAACGTGCCTGATAGCAGCTTTAGAAATAACTTCGAAATTATGGAAGGTATAGAATTAAGGTGAGAACAACGGCAGAGGTAAAATACGTTGAAATTTTCGAAGACGCGTCGATGCAGGTGGTGCATTATCCGTGTCTCGGAAAGGTTCTCCCGCTCGTAGCAGACCGAAGGGAGAGCAGCAGCGCGCAAAGGGACGAAAGGACGAGGGCGGAGGGCGGAGGGTAGAGAGAAGTCGGGCTGAAGAGAGGACGGAGGGACAAAGAGAGAGAGAGAGAGAGAGAAAGAGGATTCCGCGCGCTTCGTCGGGGTGGTTGCCCTCGTCTGCGCTTTGTGGGAAATGGCCGCTCAATAACGCGTAGGTCCTCCTCGTCCGCCCCTGCTCACCCCGCCACGGCGAGGCAAGGGCCGATGCCCCAAAAGACAGGCGTCGAACCAACCCTTGTCCTACCCGTCCCGCTATTCCCTCGAAAAGGTCAAACCTTGCCCTTTCTCCTTGTCCCTCCTTCGGTGGCGAAACCCTACGGGTCGTAACTCGTATAGGGACACAAAAGAGTGCGGGATGGCGATCGGCCGAGGTTGCAAGAAACGTCGCGGATAAGAGCTAGACTCTTTGTGGATCGCGATGAGGATTGTTCGAGGATATACGGTGCGATAAATATTTTCGAAAAAGTGTTTAAACCTGCAGAGTTCGAAAAGATTTTGATTATTTGGAAGGGAGAGGTTCAACAGCTGCATTCGCGTTCAACTTGTCCTAGGTCAAATATGTCGATCTGTATAACATTAATTTGTGCAAACTATTAAATTACGCCTATAATAAATGTGTACATTCATATATCTTTTTAAATATTTTCAGTGTTGCGAATGTAAAAATAAAAAAATTTATTGAGTAGATCTCGGAAGAATTATAGGTGTTTCTAATGGTGAAGCTTCCAGTAGCACAGATTTCACAAAGTATACAGTTTGCCGTGATCGAAAACTCATTGTGCAACGAGATTGTTGGATCAGAGTTTCTCGGAGGAGAGTCGTTTAACGAAACTACAAGACTTGCAAAATCGGGGTAGAGGCAAGGAATATATGGATTAACGTATCGATCGAGCTGACGAAAAGCACCTTTCAACTTCCATCTTTAATCGTATCCCGTCGTCGTTCCAAGCGTACTTCCGGTCAAACCTAGCATCCGATACGCATGTCTCGCGATTTTATAGCGAGAGCCAAGGTGCGCGAGATCATCCAGTTTTCGACAGAGGAGCGAGAATCGAGCTTCCCCGGTTTTTCGCCTTTTCATTATTTCTTTTTTTTTTTTACCACTCCGCCCTTTTTTTCGTCACCGATGAGAGTTCGCCGAGCGAGATCGACGAGCGCTAACTCGTCGCGCGCGAAAACATCGGCGAGGGCGCGGCGACGGGGCGAGAGGAAAAGGCATGGGAGAGGGAAAGGGAAAGGGAAACGGATCACGGGGTGTATCGATCTCGCCCCTAGGGACTCGTGGCAGGATTAGGACGTCACGGTAGCCACCCACGACGAGGCGCAGGAGCGGGACGTGGACCTCGTGGCCCTTGGTATAACCGGTTGTTACCGGCGTACTCGCCTCTCTCATTTCGCTGTCCGTGTTTCGTTTCTCGCCTCGCCGAAAGGCTACGGCCCATATTCTCAACTCTCTTTTACCGATAAAAGAGAGATTGTGGACCCCCCTATGTCACGCTAGCGGAAAAGCGTCCTCGCGCACGAGCCGACGATCGCGGCGTGTCCTCGCGCGAGAGTCGAACGAACAAGGGTGAGAGGAAAAGGATCACGGAATATCGCGTGAGCCGAACGATGGGCGATGCGAATTGGAAAACTGTTAGAACTGTTAAGAATGCTGGACGTTTCGAGTTCCTGTTTTCGCGTGTTGCGTGTTGCTCGTTGCGTGTTGCGCGAATTAGGGAGGAAAGATCAAAAGGTGTCAATGAAGAGTTTTTTTTTCACGAAACTCTGAATTTTTAAGCTTTGAACATCAGAGATTAACTCTAAAGTCGAATGTGACTTTATCAGCTTCAACGGTTATCTAATTTTAATACTTTTAAACGATAAAAATGCACTTTGAAATATATATAAATTAAAGTTTTACACGTGATCTCTTTCCTCCTCATTCGCTCCATTTCGAAAGATGGGTCCCTTTTAATTCAAAAATACAATTCGTTCTCGTCAGGGCGGCTTCTCCGCTAATCCGGATTATTAGTACCCTCGAAATCGATTTTTCCAAAAATAGTCGCGGTCCGAGCGGGATGCTATATTTAGAAACTAAGCAGACCCAGATGAAGATATTGGATTGTCCATCTGCTCCTTGGGACAAATGCACCGCAGCCAGATCCTCGGGCTTGTACTGAAAAAAGTACTTGCTCCCGCGGATACCTCTACGTCCAACGGACGCTCGGCTGCTCGCATATAAATATAGTGCTTCGTTCTCCAAGTTCCTAATTTCGACATATTAAAAGCGTCTAATTAAATATCGAGAAAAGGAGCAAAAGGAAAAAAAAAAAAAGAAAAATGGATCCAAGCGCAACGGGCATGAGATTCGCTCCTGCGCGACACCGGAGTCGGAAGCATCCGCGGCGGTGACGCAACTCGCGCCACCCCCGCGACTCGCACCCCTCGCGACGCGGCGCGGCGCGTCGCGTCACACCCATCGACCCATCCCGCTTCCGCATACCTCGCGCTCGCGCTCGCGCCATATACCCTCAACCTAACCTATATCACTTTCCTTAGGTCGTTGATCCTGCGGCCGCGCGCGCGATCGAACGCACGTCGCACGCCGCCGGCCGCCGCGCCGCTGTGAAAATACGCGGCCGGCGGCGTGCGATTTCGCTTCGCATGTGCCGAAAGAGCGAACAGGTCCCTACCAATACCACGGCCTCCACGGGAGGGGGGGAGAGGGTGGAGACGTATATTCGCGTCTCCGTAACGCTTCGCGCTCGCTCACCATAGAATTAGAAGCCGCTCGGAAAGCAAGACGCCATTATCATCGTTAACTTGATCTCGCCCTGTTACATCCGACATTTGAGATAGAAAATGTAAATGCAATGTCAATGAGACGGGAGAGTGGCTGTTTCATTCAGCTGTATTATCACAGTACTTTCCCGCGATTCTTACTTTTTTAAGCTCTCAGCAAAGAGCTTAAAAAAGTGTGCGCGCATTTTATATTTTAATTTTAAAAACTTCTCTAATTTGATCTTAGAATTATTCTTCAAATCTGGTTATTTGGCGTGTTATATCTTCAGTAACTTTATGTAATTAAACATCCAGTACGAATTGATAACATACCGGAAGTTGAACTACGATAGCTTTAATTAAGTATAATACAAAACACAAAATGCAATGTAAATAATTGCTAGAATAATATAATATACGGAGTTCCCCTATAATATGATACAAAAAAATTACTATGAAACCGGAAAAACATGTAAATAGCAAATTCTTAAAAAAAAAAAAAAAAATTAATAGTCTGACGATTTAAGGGCCAAACGCGCAGACAATGCGGCTGAAACGAACAAGTCGAACAAGTCCAAGCTTTACAAAATGGCCGAAAAACTCGTGGCTCGCAAAAGCGCGCGCGCGACCGGAAAAACCAATTTCAACCTAATCTAACGGGAAACGGGACGTAACTTGAATACATAAAGTCAATAGCAAAATTATATTATTAAAATATCTTATAATTATTTTGAATCTTATATATTTCTCTACGTTCCGCTCTCACATCCGGTTAAATGAAAAGGTCACTTTTTTGTGAAACAAAAAAAAGAACAATGGAGATAACTCAGGCGTTCGGTAACGTCACCCGGGTACACACGGGTATATACGCCCTTCTCCTTCTAACTCGCTGAGATAGAAAGAGAAGGGAGTATACTCGTGTGCACTCGGGTGACGTTTCCGAACGCAGCCCGCAGCCCACAGAACGGTTCACCCCTCGGCGCCTCAGCCTTCGCCTTCGGCGCGCGAACGGCACACGGCACGTCAATTCGCAATGATTGTCCTCTCCTCCGGCCTCCGGCGGCTCCGGCTCCGGCCGGCGTGTCTGGCGACGTCGGAATTGCGACGGTGCTGGAGGCAGTGGAGGCTGGACTCTGGAGCTGGGGCGCCTGACCGCGCCATTTCGCCGCATTTATTCGCCGCGGCGTTGTCGAACATGGCCGAGGTGACGACGATCGCGGGTAACCGGGGTAACGACGACCGGGAAACGGGGAGGCCGCAGTTCGGAACGCGGAATTTGCCCGACGATGGAAACGTCTTCCAGCACAATGCATGGTACGTCGCGGCTCCACGCGCGTATGCGATCTGACCTTTGACCGGGCGCGTGTCCGGCCTAACCTAAAAGAAGCCGCGGAGTCGAAGAAAACGCGTACATTAACCGTGGTGTTTATTGCGGTCGTTTTTTTTTTAGACACTTGAAGATCTATAATATATATATATATTTTTTTATTTTGTTCGAAAAGTCAACGATTGATGTTAAAGATTGACGTATATTTGTTGTATGACAGGTGTGTCCTAACCTACAAACTGGGACATTTTTAGAGTCGACTCTACTTTCGCGATGTTATTTCGATGTGATTTCATGCGTAATAAATATTATATTCGGTATGCTTTATTTTTATTTTCCTGGCTTTCCCACGGGGCATGCATCTATTCTGTTTTAAATTTAGTCAAGACAATCGGATTAGTAAGCACACGATGATCGTTACATTTTCTATTCGAGTATTTATTTTTTACTTTATTTCACATTTTGCTCGTTAATTAAAATTTATTTTGTTCAATATTAGAATTTATTGAATTAAAATATTTTTTATTCATTACCTAATTTTATACATATTTGTTTAGAATTGCTTATACATTCAGTTATATCTGATATATTGAGCATAAAAATATAGAGTAAAGTGTGGTTTTTGTTTTCAATATATCTACCGAATAGATAGTTTGCTTACTCGTTGAATATTTGCTATTCTAAAAGGGATAACGTCACATGGGACGAGGAACAAGAGAAGTTAGCGCAACAGAAAGTGGATGAGAATTCTATTGTTACGATGTCACCCGAACAACTCTCTAAATATGAAACTGAAGCGGATAAATATTGGGACAATTTTTATGGAATACACAATAACGGGTACGTACGCTCTAAGAAAAACAATTTTCTCTGTGTCTTAAATTATTTAGAATATTGGGTAATCGATCGAATATTATTTATTCGATGAATCAGCGTGATGAATTTTTACTTAATATATTTATTATTTCAGGTTTTTCAAAGACAGACATTGGTTACTGATTGAGTTTCCAGAATTAGCGCCCAATACCGTAAAGCAAGACACATTAAGGCCCATGAGAGCTGCGCTTACGGACGAAGATAAAAACTATGGAGATAAACACATAAAAATTCTCGATTTACCGTGTAAAGACAACTGTAGAATATTGGAAATAGGATGTGGCGTAGGAAACACCGTTTTTCCTATACTCGTGTATAATACAGACTCAAAGTTATTTGTATATTGCTGTGATTTTTCGGCGAAAGCCATCGATATATTACAACAAAATCCTGCTTATAATGTAGATAGGTAAAGTGTTCTAAGAATTCATTTAAATTTATTTAACATTGTCTAAGGGAGTGTGTCTATAGAATGTAAATTACAATTGTCCGCTTTAGGTGTAAAGCATTTGTCCTGGATGTAACTCAGGAAACATGGACGACTCCTTTCGAGCCCGAAAGTCTAGATATCATCGTACTTATATTCATATTGTCTGCCATTCATCCCGATAAGTAAGTTCTATATTACTAATTATTAGTTATTGTCTATATATATATATATACACAATATTTTATTTATATATTTATTCTGACTAAATTTAGTTAGATGAATATATACATAAATACATATATATATATTTGAAAACATTTTATATTACAAAAATAATAAAAAATGATATAAATTATATAAATACCAGTAATATGAATATATGAAAAATAGCAAATCAAAAACTTATTCGAGAAAAGAGACATAGAAAAGAAAGTTGATGTACTCTTTGATATTCTATAGGATGCAACATGTTGTACGGCAAATATATAGATATCTGAAACCAGGTGGGATAATTTTATTTCGTGATTATGGCAGACACGATTTAGCACAATTAAGATTTAAGAAAGGCAATTGTCTCGGCGAGAATTTCTACGTGCGTGGAGATGGCACCAAAGTATACTTTTTTTCGCAAGGTATGTAAACAATGTAAACATCCTTGAAATTTTAATATATTTTAATGCTGTAGAATTAATACTGTGATCTAAATATCACTCTTATTGCTATATAAGCCAAAATTTTTTTCTTATATATTACTATTTCCAAATTATAATTATTGTAGTCCATTGAACGTTTAATAATTGAAATTTGATAATATTTTATCGAAAATTACCGCAAAATTATTTCTTCGATACTCATTGTATTAAAATATCCATTGTTCCAGAGGATATTAGAAAATTGTTTACCGGTAATGGCTTCATTGAAGAACAAAACTTCATGGACAGAAGACTGCAAGTTAACAGAGGTAAACGGCTGAAAATGTATAGAGTGTGGGTGCAAGCAAAATATCGAAAGCCGTCGTAGAAGCTGTGTAATGTGAAAATTGTTATCAAATTTCCTCTCAAGAGGTGAAGATTTACGTTAGAAATCAGTAAATTGAATTATTGTACAGACTTTTTTAAACTATTTACGATACTATTTGAAACAACGTAGATAAATAAAAAAGAATTGTCAACATATGAACAATTATGTTAAGATATTAATAAACGATGCAGCAATATTGTTGTTAATCTTTAAAAGGATTTAAATATGATTAAAATATTCTCATATCATAAAATATTACATTTTTCGCCAGATCAATATTCATTAGGTTTATTAGAGAAAAAATTAAATTTAAAAGAAATTAATTTTTTTCTGTAATAATAAATTAATAATAATCGAAATAATGATGTAAAATATTTTATATTAATGAATTTTGTTGCAACGATGAAATATATGTGATATTGAGGTAAATTATAGGGTCTTTTTCTCGCCAATTAGAAGTAAAATGAGAAACACATGGATTGGATACAACAGGGCAGTGTAATATTAAAATAATTTAATTGCACAATTCGACAGTTGAATTTTAACAAACCTATGCACGTCTGCTGTCGTTTGCAATCATAGCGGCGTCGTCCCTTCTCTAAAATTATAGAGTATTAATTAAAATATTAATTATAACTGTCAGAATCCATGAACAACAAAAATGTGCCGCAACAAACCCACAGTTGAGTTCACGGATATTATTTACACTTACATAAATATCAAATTGATTCAAAAGCTTCGTCATTTTTTCATTAAACTCTATTCTAATTAAAAGTAGAAAAATATTGAATTATTTAAAAGACAAAAAACATTTCAATTTTGCGAAACGCTTCTTAATAGAAATAAAACTTCAAAACTATGAAGTTTTAATTTTATTTGATGACCAAGCTTTGGCACCAATTCAATATTAACTTCTAATAGTATATATCAGAAATATATTCGCAATTTATTATTTTCTTTAAATAGATGTTGACCGAAAATGGTCTACTTAAAAACGCCATGGGTGAACTATGCTATCTAAAAAATATGGCGAACATGAAAAATTTCATTTTATCTCACGAATTTGTTACAATATGTGGTATGAAAACGATACGGTGGAGGTACGGAGGATAAAAACGCCAGTACGCGAACTTCATAGACATACATATACATACATACGTTAATTGGACGGTGTTATGCAGGAATGAGTTTACCTAGAATATTAAAAAAGCAGAAGAAATATAAGTGTACTTATTAGCGCACACTACTGTGACGACACATGAAACTCAGAGCTTTAGACTTAATTTATTCAAAATTGCTACTTTGGCAGGTTAACTCGTTTTTGCATAATTTTGTCCCGTGTATTCAGATAGCCGCATTTAACATTGAATGGTTTTACAACATCGCGCTGGATTATATCCTAAACCGACCAATCAGAGATTCGTGAGGGGAAGAAAAGAAAGAAATTTTTTTTTTTATATCCCTCGTCCTTTGCACATCTGAAGTTTTTCTCTCGCTAAATATTCTAAACGCTTCTCTTTAAAATCACTGGCCGTTGGTTTGTCGGTCGATGTCGTTCAATAAGAGAAGGCCGAACCCGATTTCGCGAAACTTAGTTTTCTACGAGTACACGAAAATGTAGGTATGTACATATTCTATGTAACACAACAATTGACGTGATCATGCGACAATTGGAAAAGGTCATTCTTCGTATTTTTCTATAGTACCGCTATAGAATTCAACTTGCTGAAATGATAACTTCTATTATAGGGTCCGATCCCCTCCATAATACATAAGGTTCGAAGTTGTTCAATCGCATCTCACGTTTATTGTTCTCGGTGACCATAGATAGTAGACAATGACGGTACCGTCAATTTGAAGTCTATCTCGTAACATTGCAACATTTGCAATGCTGGATGATGTCTACGGATAAAAGAATGTTTATCATTCAATAACAATTCAATTATAATAAAAAGTTCTTTTTCAGATTTTTCTTACTTTTCAATTTAAATCGAATAAACTTGTAAACAGCATTATAAAAAAGAAATAAAAAGATTAATCTAACGATGAGAAATAAAAAGATTAATCTCACAATGAAAAGTAAAAAGATCAATCTCATAATGAGTTTGCGACAATAAAAAATTTGTAAAAAAAATCTATTTTAAATATAAAATATATAAAACGAAAACTTTGTTTTGTCTTTGCATCAAACCTTTTAAATTGATATTTTACTATTAAAAATATTACTATGACTATATTATAAGTTATCGCGGTAATATACAGATCCTTCCCGAAATAAACGACCAAACATAAAGCATTTATTCTCATCTTGAAAAAGTCATACGGTTATATGTCCAAAAATGCTGTTTCTCCTTCTCTCTCTCTCTCTTTTTCTTTGAGTTATAGATACTTTGCTCTTACAGTCTGCGGTAGAATATTGCGAGAACGCTGAGAAAGTTCATAAAAGTTTAATCTTAGAATAAACCTTGTTCTTTTCTTTTCATTCTAAGAGACGTGTATCGCAACTGAGAAACGCTTGACATCGATGCCTCATGCCTCATGTCAAATAATACTGGAATAGCACGTCTCTTGAAGTTTGGCCGTTTATTTCTGACACATCCTATTTTCTAGTCACGGCCTAGTATATTACGTCATCTGGTTTCGCGAAGATCCTGATGCGAATAAATAAGCGTCACGAGGAATGATCGATTAATCTATCGTCGTCGGGATGCGATAACGGAGGAGACTGAGAAAATACGACAAGGGCGATTAATTCACGACGCGACTCGCCGTCGTGCGAGACTGAGTTTACTTTAGAAGTACAAGGGGGTGGTCTCCGCATACACGGAAATCCTAAATCGATGGGACTTAGGATGGTAGTAGGTTACGTGTCGCTCGCGCCTACGAGAATCAGGCGGGGTCACGCGATTGGGGCTGCGCTGGAAGCAGCTTCCTCGTTGCTGTTCTCGATCGGCTTATGCGATAGGTGGTACGCCCGCGCCTTTTCCTCCCACAGTTTTTCACCTTCCAACACCCTGAAAGGCAGAAATTAAATATACATGAATCGAACAGTTCTGATATTAAATAGAAGTATAAGGAATAAAAAGCCCACATTTGTTTAGAGCTTAAAACATGGTTTCTATAACTTCAAAATTGCCCCTTTTATTCTTCCAGAAATCGCACACGTTTATAGAACTTTACCGTCAGGCGTTACTTTCGTTCTTGCAAAGAATACTTTAACACGCTACGTTAAAGAATTTAGAATATTTTAGAATATTAAAGTGAATAATCATTAATCGGTAAATATTTTTTTATGCGAATGCCGATAAAAATCTACAATGTAAGATTCTCTTAAGCTTGAATAGTTACTGAAATCTATTGTTCGACAATTCTTAATTAATCAAGTTTGAAAGCTCAACTGCGATATTTCGTGCGCGTTGTATTCCTGCAATATGCTAAAATAATTTCGTCCTATTTCGGTTTAATTCCGGTGCACCGTACACCGTTTGAATATACATCGCTCGTGAGCAATACTATATGTAACAGTAACAACTGTAACAGTCGTGCAGCGTAACAAATGGGCACGTACCGTCTGGTGTTGTCGCTAACTAAACTGTCCGGTGCGCCATAAACGGGCGGATTTGCGTAAGGATCGTAGCCGAGCACAGAGAGCATCGGCGCGATGTCCGCCATCTCCCGCACCACATCCTCGGGAATGTTACCGACCCATTTGGTCAGCGCCGCCAGATTTACAGGCTTTATGATTTGGTCCGACGATCTCTCGACCCTGTCGTCGAATGTGATTTTAATGTTCATAATGCGAAACGTCATTTTATATACACACATCTATTTTATCGTATATTATTTACATATAAAGAGACACGGTACAGAGTCTCGCGCCGGTATTATACGCGCAGCGAGATTATTTATAACGTCACTCTACCGTATTTTAAATATTATTCTAATGCTGACAACGCGAAAAATTAATTCGTCGTATTATAACATTATCTGGTATTAATAATGCAAAGGATTATTTTATTAATACATTGCCACATCATTTTCGCATTATTAATACGAGAAGCATCATATTGTCACATTATTACCTCGTGTCAGGATTAATAATATTATTCTGTCATAATACATTACTTTAACGCGCGTACATGCGTCTCGCTCGAATTCTGGAATATTGTTAGATCTAAATGCGCTGCCACTTCCACCGCTCTTCTCGCTTACTTGCTCAGAGGCACTCCGCCGGGTTTGTTAATGAATTCCTCGTGATGCATGACGGACTCATTCCACGGCACGTCCAGATAGTTTAATATCTTCTTCATCCATTGGCGCGGATGAAGCACCAGCTGTTCGTAAGGGACCATCAGACATCTCTCAGGTCCCAGTTCCTTGCATTGGCCGTACATTACGGAAATCGCGTGATTCCACCTGATGAGAGACTGCCGGTAAGACGATAAGTCGAATCCCGTTATGGTGACCTGTGAAGAGAGAGAAGATAGATTTTTCTTCTCTATGAGGAGAATCGTATTGTACTATTATGTGCTAAGAAAAAAAAACGAGGCGAAAAAACATATAGGATGCGGTGTGCAGATTATAAAAATCTGTAATAATAAAAATAAGAAAAATCACAAAAAGAAATTAATAGCAAGAAAAGTTTCTCAGTAAAAGAAATAAATATATAACCCGCAATATTTTATTTAAAACGTAACTTGATAAAGAAACGACATGACTGTCGCAAATAACCCAATATATTTTTAGGAAAAAAAAAGAGAATAACGTTACGCGAAGTTCTTTTTTACCTTCCTGGATATGATGGAATGCACCGTCGCGCGTCCGTCGCGCACCATGAATATAAATTTTGCGTTCGGAAAGAGCTCGAGGATGTACGAGCCCATCTTCAGGGTGAGTGGATCCTTGTTGCACAACCTCGGCGCAGGCTCGGCGTGTCGCGCTATTATTTCCAAGCAGAACGCCGCTATCGCGCTGTCTATCACCTAAAGAAAAATAGCGCACTCTCGATAGTTCAAGCCCCGTAGAATCCTCCTCCGTTCCGTGTCAGCGTTGTTCCCAAGTTTCGTACGTGTAGATTTTAATTTTAATTATTCATGAGAGATGAGGGTTTGGAGAAGTTATCGTCGACCTCTTACATCAGCTCTTAGACTAACACGACCAGCTTACGATTTACACGGAAAACTTTATAATTTCACGTCGCAGTGATGTAATTATTCAAATTGCGCACGCAAATTTTTTAAAACCTTCATTTAATTTCAGAGAAAAGAGATGCGCATTTAAATACCGTGCAAGCGCCCCGAATAAATACGCTGCGCTACAGCGAGAAGTCTTACAGAGTACTCCTCGCGTTTATCAAGTGCGCAAGAGAGGTGTACCACTCTCGATAAAATAGGAAAAACGTTGAAAACTTTTTCCTACTGCGAATTTTTTCGTTGGGCGATGCTTAAATTATTCAAATCTGTCTCCGTGCTGAAATATACCCTTTTCCGCGCTTTTCAGAACGCAGACTTTACCTCTTTCGAGATCCCCGCCTCGGTGAGCCGTACGTTTTCCTTCTCGGACTTGGACCAGTGCATCTTCATCTGGAGAATCCGCGGTATAACTCTGGTCTCTTGCCCGCATCTTAAACAAAGATATTAGATCGAGGGTGACAGTCTAAACGATTAATAATTCGCATCAGATTTCAGAATAAAATTCTAAATTTCATAACGTGTATTTACATATGCGTATTTTTTAATACTTTATGATTACACATTTATGTAAAAAATATATCTGGTCTTGGTGATTACAAATTTTATTTTGCAACGTAGACGATGCTGTTATATAATATGGATATAAATTTTTTTACTGCCTTTTGCAGAGTTCGCTCTCATGAAAATTTAGAAATATTCTGGATGCTGTACCAGAGACAGATATATCAGCTACAGAAAATCAAATCGATGCTAATACAAGTTTACAAGTGCTTGACGTCTATACGATAACACAATTATCCTCTTCGTGCACTTTTAACGATTTCCACTCCAATTGAATTGACTTTTATTCATTTATTTATTTCGGCAGTTATACATCATTCTAAATGGTGATTGCGACACTTACCTCACGTCAGGGTGCGCGTCCAGCATGGCACGCATTAGGGTTGTACCTGATCGTGGTACACCGCCGATGAAAATGAGCGGCATGTAACGGTCGTACGTGTACGTCTTGCGATCAAACGGCCCGATCACGTGTTTCTGTTCGGTAAATTACAACATAACAATTAAAGACCGTACGGAAAGTAGAGTTAGAATACAAAACCCAGAATAGAATTTTATTCATAATTTTATGTGCGATGTAATATGACAGACATTTAAAGAATCAGAATGCACGTACACGTACACAATACATATTAAAATACACGTATATACGTATCAAAATACGTGACAAAAAAAAATTATAAATAAACTTCTATCCTGTGCGAACCGACGTGAATCATAGATCGTCTAAAGCGGGCTTTAAAGTTTAGTCTGCAGTTTCGTTTTTTGTGTGGGTCTTCGAAAAAGACTGCTGACGAGTGGTTTATTGAAAATTTGTCTGCCGACCTTTTTCACACTTTGATGAACTTTTAACGTCAAATACCTCGGCAACGGCATACATGTCAGATCAGAATTTAGTTTACGTGACTTGAAATTAAACAAAGAATAAGAATCTGTCATTTATTTACTGTGAAACTAATTTACGAAAAACACCTTATGCCTTCTATCGTTTGTAATTAGAAAAATTATGACTGTGCAGTGTGCATACCTTGTACTAAAAAAAAGTTTTACGTCTACTCAGGTTAGCCCGCAACATGCACACCGTTATCTCATTGGGTAACTGATACAAGCGTTGTACTTAAAAATACTTTTTACCGAAGTTACTCTCATAAGTAAGTGGGATATAAACTCTTCCTCGTCGTTCCGTTCCGGTATTTTACCGTAACTACCTTAACGCAATTAAAGTAAGTCTACAAGAAAATTAATAAAAGCGCCTGCAAGTCGACGACGGACAGCGGAAGTAGATCGGGAAAGGCGCGGAGTTGGCTCGGAAGTTAGACTCGTCGTCGGTGTATCGACTTCGTCGGTAGCAGCAAGTTCGTCGAACTATTCTTCAGGAACGTCGGACATCCCTTTCTCTACGCCCGGTAGCGGCAGTTTTGGCGTTGATTAAGGACAAGATGAAGCTTCAGGAGTTGTGCAATTGCCCGCCTGCTAATACGTGGCCTGACGGTTTAAGTTCGTAGACATATTTCTTTTTCTTCTAATCTGGCAGCAACGAAGCGTGACACGATACAAAACACGATAAAATAATTATCTCTCGTTTCTTCGTACATGTTCTCAACAGTATGCTTTGTTCGTAATCTATCATTTAACCCTTTATATATATATCGTCAGACTTTTTTAAAAATAAGAAATATATGTCCACTTTAATTTAATTTAATTAAAAATTGTTTGGGACGGTCTTCTTTAATTAAAATGAGTTCTATGTTACCTTAATAACTTGATATTTATTGGATTTTTTAAAAATATTCTGAAACATATATATGTCCAACTGAACGTCAAAGAGTTAATAAAGTTAATAAAGTATCTCTGCGTCACGGCAAAAAAGTGGAGCGATACTTTGAAGCAGTCGAAAATCAACAACAAAGTTTCTCGTTAAGAATTCTCGGGGAAAACCAGCGAAAATTATGAGGACTTCGAAAGACGAACGCTTATCGAGTTGAGAAAAGTTTCCGACCGATATCTCAACTGCTATCTTTCAATAGAAGAATTGTACTTTTAACGGCGGAGAAACATCGCCGGAATAAATGTATAAGGCGCGCAGCAGAGGAGAAATTCTACTTCGAGGAGAGAAGAGATCACATTTAATTTAAACGCAAAGTATATTCGAATTGAAATGAGTTCCGTCCACGAACCTCATTCGGCCGGGCCACGTATTCGATTGGTGAACTCGTTCGAATTCGATTGTGCGAAACGGAGCATTTAACAACTGGGCACAATTAATACTTTAACAATCATTAATTGCCGATTAATAATGTATAGGGACACTGCCGCGCCAGCCGCGATAATACGTACCCACGCTCGTATTATATTATCGCTATTATTATTCCAATTAATTATTATTGTTATTATCGCGCCGGGACGGGAAGAAGAGGGCCAAGGGAGCAAAAATGAAGTGAGGCTGTTGCAAAGTGGATAATTAAAATTTCTCGCTTAAATAGAGAGGTTAATTTCTGATGAAAGTATACGGAGGCGCATTTTCAATTATATATATTTAATGTACTCCCAAAATCTCTCTATTTTATTTAATCGCGAAAGAATTTGCTCTCTTTATCTTGTCGAGTAATCGGAAAAAGGATGCGATTTCTATCGAAGGCACGGAGGATTACTGATTGATCGAAATCCCCGATAGCGTTCTTACCTCCTTGCTGACCATCACAGCCGCGGGCATGTACCTGGTGGAGCCGCAAATAATGCCCAGCTGGTAAAGAGCGAAGATGAGAAGGAGGCCTACCAGGCAGGCGATGGGCCCCTTTCGGCCGCCGCGGCTCGACAGCAACATTTCGCCCGTCGCGCTAAAAACCACCTCTCACCAGGTACTCCGTGAACAGTCTACTACTACCTCATTGTATCTGCAATGCAAATAAAATCCCTCTTAATTTATCGTTTTAATTCTTTTTCTCGCACGGGACGGGCTTTTCTCAGACATTTAAAGCATCAGAAGTTACGATTTCTATTGAGGGCAAGATTGCAAATTTTATTCTCGCTAGTCCTCGATAATATACGAATCTAGCTCCCGGACTGTACGGTCAGACCGTAATGAGCATTAATTTCTGATCGCCTATGGACTTTTTACAGAGACTCTTTTATGTGATACTTACTTCGAAGTGGCGATCTTTATTGAACGTAAAATCATGCATTTATTTTCTTGCGTCATTAATCTAGGCATATTTCTCATATTGAGACTTAAAAATAGTTAATCAAAAAATTCACGGACTATCAAGCAATGATCTTGATGTGATCGCCAATCTGGTTCACGAACAGACCGCGAAGAATTAATCGTCCAACCTCTCGGAATCGAAGATCGTCAGCTCTGGATTAAATCGAGACAAGTGAAATAGCGCGAAGAAATCCTGGGGGTGATTTTCGAAATTCACTGATCGCCTCGACATTTCACACGTCGGCGTGAAACATATACGCGCGCGGCTCGTTTTACCACGGCTTTTCTCCTCGCGTTTTCCTTCTCTCCGAGCCACTTTTCCAGCTCCCATGAATTTTGCCCGATTCTTCCGGACATGTGCCGTCGATATTGTTTTCGCGCTCGGTACCTTAAGCTCCGTATTTGTCCGGCATGTCGAATTGTCGTAAAATTGATATCCGTGCGGCACCGTGGAGGGAAAGAGAAAGAGAGATCAGCATCAGCAATGGGGTCGATGTTTACGACAACGTCTGGCTGCTGGCACTCACAAAATATTGAACGTTTTTTTCGTTCGCGTTCGCAGTATCTGAATGATACATCCCTAAAATACGCACGCAGCCGTGCGATTATATGCTAATGGACGAATATAAAGAGCCCGGGCATCAGGTGATTGACGTGTATCGAACCTTAAGCTCGAAAAAGGACGACTTTAGGGATGAGTGTCGACAAACAAGATGTCAGGGATCATTGACAATTCGCAATAAGTCTACGATTTCTTGAGAAATTTATAAGAAGAGGATCACAAGCTTCGAAGCATGACTTTTACCAACACTCTTATTAAAAATATATATAAGTAAAAAATTAAAAAAATTGCGATTTTTTTTAAACAATTTCACGGAAAAAATAGTCTCTGTTATTCTGTTACTAGACCATGCGATATAATTTGAACAACGATGTTTAAACAAAAATTGAATTAAAGTACTTACGCGCCGTATTGACTTACAGAGAGACCTGCTGCAATTTTACTGCCTCGTCAGGAAAGTGCCGAGAGTACCGGGTCAAATTTCCTTCTTTTTTTAAATCTTCTTTTACGTTTAAAATCACGATGGGCCTGTAATCGTATGCAACTCGTCCTTGATGTGCAAGTTTAATGGAAGTTTAACGTGCCTTAGAGTAATCTGGCTATTTTAACCGATACCCCATTATAGCCGACGTCGTTGCTTGACTGGCGGGCTAACGAGAACGAATCGATCGCAGGACAAAGGGCGGGCCTCATTTGAGTTTCTAGGAAAGTTATTGATTCGACCTAAATTCGATTCCAATCCATAGCAAATCCTTCGTTAATACTGCGCAATGTGTGGCAGCAACGAAATTAGAATTACTGTAACGGTATTAAATTACAGAATGCACATTTGCTATAAAAATTGTCGATAATCAAAAAAGTTTACGTTTCTGTTTGGAAAAATGTATCTATAAGTATTTAATAATTTTTTCGCTAAAAAATCAAGAAAAAAGGTTCCATATAAAATTATGATAAAAACAGATAAATAAATCCATATAATTGATTTAAAAAAATATATGCCAAAAATAATCAAAAAATGTCAAACGATATAATTCCATAATATCAAATCTCGTTAAAAATCATGGTGACAGAATTGCTGCAAATAAAAAAAGCGTCAGATAGAATTATTATTTCGCTGTACGTTTCGGAGTTTCGATTTCGCCAAACGGTAACTTTGCAATTTGACATGCAATAGCGGGGAAAAATGGTGATTTTTGTTTCAAAGGGCGGCTGCGAATTCAGCGGAAAGTTACGATGTCCATCAAATATTTAGCTTCCACCTGCACGTATAATCGCGAACGGTCCGTTTCTCTATCAAGCTCATCCACCGCGCCGAACGCCGCGCCGGCTCGCTCGCAATTTAAACTTTAATCAGGAAAGCTGTGGAACAATAGCGGCTACGATACAGGGATGCGGACAAAAGATATGCATTATAGACTGGTTCTGGAAAAAAAAATTGAAAATCTCCATTCATTCGAAATTGCAGTGACTACACAATATCAACTATAAACGCTCGAAATGCAATATTCTAGACATCAGGTGGGAGAAAGAGATGAGAGGAAAGAAGAGCTCAATTGCATAGAAATTGGACAAGGATTCTCGTAGTATCCGGTTGCACGTAAATAATTAATGTGATCTTTTAAAATTAGTTTCGTACTAGAGCACCCACAATTTATTACGGGATAACGCAATTGAAGATCATCGACGCGTGATGCACCTATAGTAATAATTGCAATTATAATGACAATAATAATAATAATAATAATAATAATAATAACAGTCACAATAATAATAAGGGATCCCGCAATTTCACCTCTCGTGCGTCATTTTAGCTACCGACTGTCGTTGTATATTCGCAACGTTTTCAAATTCAGTCGAGAGCTTTTACATCACGTCGTCAAATACCCATGGGCTATTTTGTGTTTTACTCGCGTCCTTTAAAGATTTCATGTCAATTACTCGATTTCCCGACTATTCGTTGGAAAACGAAAAAGCAATTCACGTGACGGGATATGTGGCCGTTCGGCAAAACGGCCGCGTTTTTAACGCGATTTAATTCTCGAATTCAAAAGGAAGATTCGCTCCGTTTTATTCGTATATCGTTCATTATCACATAGATGGGACTTCGCTTAGGCGAAGTCGCTGTAGTTTATCGAGATTCCCCTTTGTTCCCCGCTATCGCTATCGAAAGTCGATGGTGGCACGAATTCTGGCGGAAACTTCGTAACTGCGCGTCGGGAACAGAAAGCAGCGGTCAAGCTTTACTTAGCTCGACATTGGCCATTCTTTTTCACTTTTTATCCCCGCGACAAAAATTCCTTTATTACACTGCTTCTGAAAAGCGTCAACCCCCGTTAAAACGGTATTACGTCTACAGCGCCGGCGAAAGAACGGAAACCGGCGGCTTTTTGCAGCGGACACCTCAGCACGTTTCGCATACGGTAAAATATTAAGGTAGTTCGATGACGAAAGGCCGAAGTCAAAACAATGTTTATAATTTTTTTATTTTTATAATTATAAAAAAATAGAATAACGCATCGCAAAGCTTCGTAACGACGTAAAGAGATTATTTAGTAAATAATTTTTACGTTGTTTAGAATAATATTTTGTCTGAAATAGATTTTAAAGTGTGTGTTGACGCGTCGCTTGACTAGTTTTCAACATTAATTATTAATTAAAAAAAAACTGTACGGTGAATCGTGTTCACCTTCAACTATCACAGTGTCCTCTTTCCATCAATATATATTGTTCAGACATTTTTGGCAAAAGATTTTTCGCAAACTCGTGTTATTCATATTAGGAAAATAACCTCTTTTCCTATTAGACCAATGTTAAAATCATTAAAATCACCTAATTTTAAAATTAAATATCTTGAGAACGGGACGGTGAATTATCTTTTTTCTATGCTTAATCGATTCAGGAGAGTTCCTTTTTTCGATATAAAAAATAAAACCTATCACTTTTGGCAAAAGTCGTTCGTCATCGAACTACCTTAAAGATTCATACTGAGAATAGTGAGAATATTACGTAGGTGCAAGAATAAAAGTAATACAAATAATTCATCGAACTTTCAATAAGCAAAAATCGATCCTAAATTCGCCAAAAAATACATCCGCAAAATTTTATTTTACGGCATATTCTGTGACCTCACTTACTCTACTATATATAATTTTAGTTCATATAACATTCTGCTTTCTTATTTTGTCCTTTAGATTTAGATTTTAGATCACTCTCTAAAAAGTATTAAAAAGTATTAAGTAAGTATTAACATAAATAATCAGTTATAATAAAATCATATATAATCATAACGTACTTCACTGTAATTCATATATTTATGTATAAATCGTAGCAGTTTAATATCCATTGTATACAATATCGTATAACATTAAAAATTGAAAAATCTTCTATTTATACACGCTTTAATTAAGAGCGAAAGCTGTAGCTTAGAAATTCACCGAACGACGATAAATTGCTCAGTTTACATACCGAAACGTATTCTCTGATTCATCGATTTTTAACGGGAAAACTGCCGGGATCAGCGGTCGGAAACCGAGCATCGGAAATCGTGAATCCGGAAGCGCAAATGCAACATCGGTTCGCGCGTGAGCTTGCACGCTAATTGAAAGCCCGCGTTCGTATACTCGCGCGCTCGCGTGCGATAAACCGCAACGAGTTAAAAGTTAAACAAATGTCAAATTTAATTTGACTATGCGCCAAAGCTGATGTACCCTAATATCGTAAAATTGACGGAAAGTTCGCGTGCTTCTTATACGAACCCCGGAATCGAATTTGGCCCGCGAAGATAATAATAATCGTCGAAAACATTTCGCCAAACAATTTCGATCTTCTTTTGTAAGATTTAACTGTAATTTTAAATGCTTCTTATAGAGCGCTTTCGAAATCTGTAATATTGTCTGGAATAACAAAAGAAAGAAGGAAAAAGAAGAAAAAAAATGAATTAAATAATTATTTCTTTGATTTTTTTCGTACCTTTTCCGACAGTTCTCAATGTACGTGATGAATTTCCGAACTCGTGGCAATTCCGATTGTCTCTTCGAAAATAAATTCCGCGCTTCGAAGTCCTTCCGCACTTTTGCGGAAGAGTACCGCCGCAAGTTTTCTTCTTCGGGGGATTCGGTTAAGGCGCTCTGGATGTTATCGATCGTCTCAAAATAATGTCCTTTCGGGTGATTCCTCAGTCCGCCGAGGAGGAAAGAAGTTGCCGTTTGGCGACGAAAGCGACGAAGGAGAGTACACTGGGAGCACCGAAGTGTTTTTGAGGTCAAAAACTCTCGCGCAGGATGCATTATCCCGATGCAAAAGCGTCAATGTGACACCGACGTGTTCTTTTCGATCCCATTCTCTCGCGAAGGATCAACAATTTTTGCGAACGCTTGAGAGGACGTCATTTTTGTCCGAGTCGACGACAAGGCACTGCATAACCAGTGCAACCGACGCTCTGAAAAATATCGCGGAAAAAGATTCCAGGCATCGTAACAATATCATCGTAATAATATCACGTATAAAAATCTTCCATTCTCGGATTTTCGTACGAGCCGAAAAACAACTGTGCATGCCACATGATTCTTTATTATCTCCATGTTACCGATTTTCCGCGATAACCCCCGCGAAATGCATCGACGAACAAATTTTAATTACGGCATAGGTATTCGCAAAATTTCGGAATCCAACCTTCCCCCTTCCCCCACCCCCTCTCCCAAAACTCTCGTTCGCGTAACGTGTTTTGTAACCCTTTTAATTTCGCTTCGGCGCGTTACATTTTGGTCAGAGTATAGACCAGCCTTCGAGCGAGATTTAATCGTTCGATTTATCGTTTCGCAGCAAGAGATAATTCGAATTTGTCAGGCTATCCAGGGGAGGGAGTATGGCATCGATCGGCATCAGCATCGACCGCGTGCGAATCTAACGCGAACGAATATCGCGAAAATGAAATTCCGGCTCGCTTTTATTGCCCCATGTCATTTGATTGCACCGATCTCATCGGCCGGTTTATTATTGATGGTACAAATTTTCGCGAAAGTTAACTAGTCGCCGCGAAACTCGCCCGCCAGGCTCGTTTGGTGTTCCAACACCGTCATAGCTGGGGATGAAACGGGATGCAACCGGGTTGAGCGGGTCAAATGTGGCTCCGCTTTAACAATACCCACTTAATTGCGCGCGAAATGTTGCCATTAACCTTTATCCTTTTACCTACAAAAAATGCTTCCTTCAATTTCATCGATAAACATATAGAAATGTATATCCCATCGGGTAATCGGATTAACGATTATTGATCGCGGCAAAGCCCACTTTAGACGATCTATAATTCGCGACAGAATTCAGAATGGGATTCCATTTATGATTTTATGTGCCATGCATCGTGATTTGTGCATGTGCACACTCTGATATATATGCGTTTTGCATTATACACTCGCATTTCAATTCTGCAAATGTTTTCTGCTTCATACGGCGCGCATGAAATTATAAATAAAATTCTGTCGAGAGTAACAGATGATTTAAAATCGGTGTACTAATTTTTAAAGCGAGAGAAATAAAAGAACTGAAAATTTTCGACAATTTTTGATAGCGATATACTTTTCACGCGAATTATCGCGTGCAATAGAGTAGTATATCGCATTATACGTGCTCAGTAATGTATATAATTCATTAAATTATAGTCATTAATAAATTATGCTAATTCGATTACTCGTGATCGATCATGATTTGATAATCGTTAATTTAATGTTAAATCAAATTACGTTTTGCTCATTCGCGTGTGTAACCCGCCAGCAATTTTTCTCGTCCGCAACGTATCATAATTCAAAACGACTACCTCACGTATCGGAGAATTATTATCCGCTGGGATATCCCGTATCCTGAGACGGCGTCCAAATGAAGTTAAGCCACGCGATCTCGCCGCAAACGTAACCGATCGATTTTCCTCACATCGAAACGGAAGATCGGGTCTATAGCGTCTCGGAGAGTCCAGAGAGCAATTTTAGACGATCCATTATTCCCGACAGAATTCGCAATGGAACTCTACGTATGTACAAGGTGTCCCAGAACTATTAAGAGCGTACAATTTGAATTTACGACGGATAATAATAATGAGTTTATGCATTATCACATTTGCGATGTAACGCGTAAAAGGGGTAGAGGATAGTAGATGGAATTTTCTGCGTAAAAAACTCTACTTTTGTGATAATGTCTTTTACATGTATAAATCTTCCAATAATAAAAATGTCAAGACCAATATGTAGTCTTAAAACGTAATACTTAAAAAATAACGAAAAGTTTCAATAAAGATCTGGGACACCATTGTACAGTTAGAAAGCAGCTCCTCTATACATCCTTTTTAATTTCTACAACTTAGTAAACGCGCTGCAGAGACGGCCAAATCGTTTTATATAAAAGCTGTCCAATTTAGTTTGTCGGTCACGTGCTAAAAATAGATTTTTTTTATAACGAACCCGTCGTTTGCATGGCGATCGTTCTCAATTTATATCGAATGCCCGCGGGCAATGGTTCGTAACGAATTTTTAAACGGCTTTTTAAATAACCTACGTATATTGCATTTCACTATGTCTCGTCCCATTACCTCGATTGAGAACATAATTTTTCGGCAGACGTCACGGTAATTGTATTCTTGAGCATCGATAACTATATAAAGTTGCGATATATATTTATAACGATAGAAATAGATATATATCTGTTTCTGCCGTTTATTTAATTGCATTTGTAATTAATTTTGCTAATTCAATATAGTTCAATATGATATACGTATATGTGTGTGCTAAATCATATTGTATATATCTATATAATTATGTAAAGAGTATATTGGATTAATATTTCGTTAAAGACCTGCAAATTGAAAAACAGATGACGTTCCACTAATTATTTGCGGCTTCAAAGTTTAATTCGCGGAAATTGCTTGCTCTCATATTCAATAGTTTACTAACTCGGAAGCTCTATCAATTTCTCGACGTTCTCACCGATAAACACTAACATTTTGCAAAAGATAACGGTTACGTATCCATTCTCCGCCGATGATTCTAATAGGATACCTCATATTTGCATTTAAAAAATTCTCATTGCAACGGATTAAGGCGAGCGTTAAATAACGGGAGGAAAAAACAAAGATTCAAGAAAAGTCTTTTCAATTTCGAGCCGATTACGAAACTCCGTATCTCTACTTAAAGTTTAAGGGGAACAGGAAGCGCCTAATGCAATTTCCTGTTGAATGTAGCGTTTGCACGGCATTCTGGGAAAGTCGATAACCCTCAGAAATACATATCTATATAGAGAAATATCTCTCCTATCGCGCTTTTCGACGCTTCAGGATATTAGAAACGTGCGTGGATTGCGACGAGTGCCGGAAATGGCCAGCGGGCTCTCGATACTTGGATCGAGAATGCTCCGAAATCGAGAAGCAGCCCCGGGAAGGAGGGGAAATAGATTTAATCCCCTCTTGCATCTAGCTGCGGGCTCTCGCAGACTCCATCTGAAACTGCAACTTCCTGAGCTTGCGAGGCGGACAGGTGAACGAATAAACATTTGCAGAACATCAGGGTGTTATTATATCCCGTGACCATCGTGTTTATTCGAGAATTTTCTTTACCCGATTACTTTTCTTAACGGCTCGCAAATAATAGAAATAATAAATATAACGAAAGTAAGTCGCGCAGTAAAATCTGCAGATAATATCTTAATATTGCTAGATAAACGCATTTCCTCGAACGATACCTTCTGCCTTTATTCGTCTACTGCCGCACTAATCTTCCTTTTACAAAAGTTCAATCTCTTCGGATTGTGGCAGTTACGATATATCACGGCAAAACTTTGCGAAAATATACTTGTTGTCGACAAGTTGATTTGTATTTCGTCCAGAGTGCCCGTGGGAAACGATGATTTCGTATTTCACGATCGTAAATTTCTTTTACCGACGCCTCGACCAGAGAGTGCGCGCGCGCTATTCTTTCGAATACGCGCCGGCTTTTTACATCGTTTTGCTTTCGCTTTTGTCGCGCGCGAGACGTAACCTACATTCGGCGAGAAGCGAGCGATAAAATACATGCATATATATAATGCGTATTACATCTCCATAACGTGGCGAGAGATGCGGAAAAGGAACGAGAATGGAGACTGCATAGGGCGATACGCCTGATAAGTATTGTATATTTAATATATTTTTACTACATTTTTTTAATATATTCTGGTCCGACCCTTTTTTTTAACCAAACGAATGCCTGTCGTCATAACAATTTCCACTTTTACTAGTTTTTATATAATTGAAACGAGGAAATTGAATTCAATTTATACATTGCGCCGTCGAGAAAAAAGGACGATGGACGTATAAATAGTGAGCAAATTATTAGATTTCCCATTTTGTGCGCGGCTCTGATTTTTTATTTATTTAAATACTTAACTCATCGACGTTCTAAAAATGTGCGACTACGTGGCTCTTAAAAAAAAAAAATGTTTTCCTATAAATGGATTAATTCTGTAATCAGAATGACGAATTTTATCGTATCTAGGATTTAAATGAAAAACGTCGAAGGACTTGTGCATCGGCTACTATATCGACGTACTGTCGCATATCCACGCGGGATTATATATCGGCACGAGGATAGGTCGATATTTTCCGCGCGACCTTTCGGCCCGGAAAACAGTCAAAAATATATAGAAACGACCTCAAATCCTCGCCGGAAAATAAAGAGCCAAAAAATGGGTACGAGTTGGAAAGCCGCGTTCCCAAGCTTTGCCGGAGCACTCAATTTTTCAATAAGGCGAGCGAAAAATATATAATGTTCTCTTCCTATTCGCGTATTTGTATTTGCATCGCCTCCCTTTTTGTTGTCGTTCATGGACGTTTTTATACGCGAGACAGAGTCCCTTCGCCGGGGATTAAACAGGGTATCGTCGAAAAGAGGGCGACGTAATTAGAGACCGTTCGCGTCCGAAGCTAACTGCGCTCGAAGCGAGAGCGCTTTTTGTAAAATCGGCTTTGAAAATAAGAAAAAGTGCGCGTAAAGCTGACAGAAGTGAAAAATATGCGCGTAATGTTCCTTATGCTTTTCTTTTCAAATGCGCGCTTTCCATATCCGCTCTTTCAGGATAAAATGACGAGACCGGTGATAAATATCGCGATAATGAAACATTTCAAGTTTCACAATTGCTTCGGTTTAACATTAATTTAAATTCGAATATAAGAACCGCATATTATTAATTTAACTATAAATTCGGTTTAATGACATAAATTTATTTGCACATTATTTTGGAGAAGGATCTAATTGATTTTTCCGCCGAAAGAGCTAGAGAACAGTTCGCTGCAGGCTTAAATAATCTGTTGACAAAAGTACGTGCAGGGGATCAGAAACCGCCGGCAAATGCATTGTAATAATACTGATCCCGGTTGTATTTAACGCAAACGACATTATAACGATTATATAATAACGCTGCGATTCCTCTACCGAGTTCGTAGCGAAAGAAATGAAAAATCGATACTATCGCGAAACAGCCAGAAATCTCTCGCCGTTTGCGAACGAGAAAGCGAGGAAAGGAAAATCGGCTGCATTATACGGCTGATAATATTCAGATACTTTACGCCATTTCTTCTCGTCGACTTTATATAGTCGAAACGTATATCGTTCTACAAAAATGAAATAAATCCTCTCTCTTTTACTTTTAGCTTTGAAAATATTTTCTTGCGAAATATAATATATCAATAAAAGAGGCATTAATTAGAGATAATTAAAATGAAATGTAATCTATTAGACTTTCAGCTGCGTTTCTATTATTCGTTGGCTTACGTTATAAAAGCGAGTCCATTAATTAACAATCTACGAACACAAAGATATATATTCGTATTGCGTAATTCACAGGCTTCTACGTATTTATAGTCTCTCTTGGAGACTAACGTTTCAGATCGGCACTCCGATGTTCGCGCGAGTTACAATATAGCACACGATATCCGGTTGGATCTCCGTGATCCCAATTTATAGGACATCCGGGGATCTCATGCGGGGGATAGCATTATCTTTCACGACTTTTTCCCTAAGGAAAAGATTATGCCAAAGAATCCGTAGTTTGAAGGAACATTCAATGATTTGAGGACAACCGCCTGCACGCTGCGGCTTATTTCTGCTCGAGATTAACTAAACTATTTTTAAAATCGCGTGCGATTGTAGCGATTAATTGGATTTTTGCTGAGAAAAAAATCGCTTTCAAATGTGTATCAAAAAAGGGGAAAAAAATCGGCGGCCATTAAAGTGTGCGGTAATATCGCAGAATTACCGATAATGTCGTTTCTCGTTTAACACCTGGAGAGGGAGACTCGGGGGTTGAAAAGATATGAAAATGCAGCGCGAAATCCCTTAATCGCGGTTTTCTTCTATACGCGCATTTGCGCGTAATCGAGCGTGAATTAAATGCAAAGAGTTCGGTACTCGCGTTACGTTCGCTCGCTTTTAACGAGAAGCATTTTCGGCACTGTGACTTTAGTCAATCGCGTTTTCAATTGTAACAAGTGAGGGAAAGAGAGAGAGAGAGAGAGGGTAAGAACAAGAAGCGTTATTGATACCGCAAACGGGAATCGGCTTAAGTGTTTTAGCTGCATTTTAATTGTGTCGAGCTATCGAGCGCATCCTGTTTCGTTATTTTTACTTCGCGAAAGAACCCGAAAGGCTCAACAAATAAAGATATATCTGAAAATACAGCAGATATAATCAATGATAATTTAATAAATAATTTATTAAATAATCTAAAATTGTTCTTGTGGCATCTTATACAGTTAGAACTGCTTTATATCTGGTACAAAATACAAGAAGATGCATGAAGATATATTTATTATATCCTCTTGAGAACATATATATATATATATATATATATATATATATATATATATAAACAATTATATAAATAAATTAAATAGCATTTACATATAGTATAATTTACATTTTATTCTTATATTTAATATTTTTATCCTTTTCTCTCTCTCTCTCTCTCTCTCTCAATTTTTTAATTTTTATTTTTTCCTTTACTGTGCCTCACAGTACAATTACAATCCTTCCTCCCTACCTTTGTCAACGATCCGTCGGGAAGAGACATCTACTCGTCTTGCTATGCGATGCAATGCGATAAACAGTCATCGATTTTGGATCTATCGAAAGATCTACAGCGTGCTTTATGGCTTGTCGCAGGATTCTCGCGAGGGATATCCGGCGCACGTGTGTCAGGAATAGTCGCCGTAAATAGGTATTTCCGTCGTTGGATCGATCTCTCGCCGGAAGGTAACGTTATCCTTTTGTTGCTTTTGTCGTGATTTCTCTCGTGAGCAATGTGTTGAATTGTTTATCGGACCTGTCTCACAAAATAGAGATTGGTCCATCTAATAATTTAGCAGCAGCACTCGACACAGATATTGTCATTCGGATCCGGCCTGTTTCTGATGTATTTTCGACATAAGATCAAAATGTTGCTGGAAAGATCAAGTGAGATCTTTCGCATGCTTCATTGGATAAAATTAGCATAAAAATCTTGTATATTAAAATTTCATAATATTTAATACCAATATAGCATATTTTATTGCTAAATAAATATAATAATTATCGAAGAAATAAATGTGCTGAGAGTTCAAAAATATAAATCTAAAAATAACAATGAACGATAAACGTATGTTTTTTCGTATAAAACAAAAATGTGATATTGTTAAATATTATTATATTATTATTGAAATATGATTTAATAATATTGTAAAAAGAAATAGAGATACGATGAGGCACGATCACATTGCATCCAATCGTACGGAAAAAATCAACATATTCACCGTCCTATGCGGTTCGGGAAATTTTCCTTTCGCGCACAATATATATTAAGGTAGTCAGAGGTAGTCAAGAGCGGCGGAATATTCTACACGTCATATCCTCTTTATTCTGATCAGTAGTCGCGCGTTTTATCGATCTATCGATCTGGATATGAAAGGCGAAACAAGGGCACGAATGACGTTTTAAGGAGGGCAACGGCACCGTTCATCGATGAATAATTCAGCCGTTGCACGTTGATTTGCACGACTCAGTGGAAACGTCGGATTCGATTTCGACATCGATTCTGTCGTTCCCCGGTGGCGCGCTTAAAATGAGCTTCCACTCCGCTCATAATTCGACACGATGAATAAATGACACAGGGTGTGCCTGTCGCCTAAAATTGCCGGTCGACGTGACACTTTAACTGCAGGGGCACCGGCGACAAATTGGAATCGATTTTTCCGCGGCAGTTTCTTCGTTGATATCATTGCCTCAACGTATAACGTTAAGAAATAACGAAAACTGTCACGTATAAAAGTCACGTAAAAATAAATTGGAAAAAAAGTTGAAGTTTAATAATATCTATTAATAGTCAATTTAATTTTCTTTCTCTCTTTTTCTCTTGAAGAAATAAGAAATTACAGAGAAGCATACGCTATTAACCTGGGATACCAGGTATACGGCAGGCCTCAGCGACACGAACGTACCGGAAATTAGAATTCTAATTTCCGTTAGATCAAAACGCGAATCCCACAAGTGTGCTCGTCTCGCGCGTCAATGCCGCGCTGCATATTTCAACGCGAATATTCGCGCCGCGGTCGCAATATACTTACTACCGCGATATTTCATGCGCGGCGCTCTCATAGAGTTTTAACGCATCGCGAGATAATTAGGTCCTGAAGCCAGCCGACATCGCCGCGCCGCGCCGCGCCGCGCGCCGGGGCTGTGACGTGGGATTTTTGCGCTCTCGGAAGTATTCGCGCCTCCCTTCCGCCGAATTATTTATTGCCGTCCATTTATCTTTGCAAATACGCCGACAAATATAAATTGAAAGATAAAGAAACTGCCTCGAGCTAACGTTGAAACTTAACCAGGTTTTTTTTATCGTTATACTTTTCGTTCCGCGCATTATTCGTGGTAATTTATCGGGTGGAATTTATTGCGAAGAAACAGGGCTATATCGAATAGATGTAAATTCGCTTCGTTAATGAGCTCAACAGGTGCGTGGAGAATGAACATCGACTGGAGATTGAAGCCTTTTAACTTCACGCTTGACAACAGCGCGCGCACACACATGTTCGTTCTTGTCGGCGAAATTCACTTTTAATCGGATTATGTATGTGTCTTTCCATCCTTCGTGAGGTCGAATCGCTTTGTATTGCGAATGGAGGAAGCGAAAGAGAAACGAGGAAAATCGGAAGGTGGACTTGGCGAATTAAACGCGAAACGTAGCACGGGTGAGATGAAAACGGAAGAATTCTCCAATTCTTTCCAGAGGAATTCAGAACCGTGGTAGTGAGAAGACAAGGGAAGAAGATGCGCTTTTATGCTCTTCGAGCGAAAGAGAATCTCGTTGGAAACGAACGCCTCGACGAAAATACGTTTGACATAAAAAGATGGGAAATGCTTCTTCTTCAAGTTTATTGCATTGACGCGGGCTTCAAAATTCTAATTCGTTTCGCGATTAACGCAAGTAGAATTATAGCGATATTTAACTTAAAACATTTAATTTAAAAAATATAGATGCTTTTGGAACAAAATAGAAACTTTATTCCGTAGATCAAATATTTTATCACACGTTTTGTACTTTCTGAAAGAAAATATGAATGTTAAATTCTCTCACAGGACGTAATATGATACAGTGATTAAACTGATTGACCGCGCCATGTTAATCTTTCCAATTACTGCTCGAGCTTAATCCTAAATTTTCCGAAAGAGTGTCATCAGAATAAAAATGTCATAATTAAATTAAAACGCCAAAATGAAAATGGAAAATAAAGTTAAACAAAAAAGACACTATTTTTCCAACAAAAAAGATTATTGTTAAAGTAAAGAGCGTATGTATTAAAGCATGTGCTTTCGGATAGTGATTTCGCAGATCGATGTTACGTCTTGAGAGTTAATCCAGAACTAGTTCGCTTAACCGGGTAACTTTTTGGTCACACTCACCCCACTTCGCCCAATTTGACCGCTGATCTTGGATTGGTCCCGGAATAGTTGGTAATCGCGAGACAACGGCAAATAACGGCAATCCCTTCGTCGAGAAGCGGCGCAACCTGCTGAGAGATTTAATTGGCCGTTAAACGATCGTTCGCTCGAGCCCATACGAGCCGAACCGGGCTCTCTCACTCTTCGTTCAATTAACACTAATTACCCGTAACCGTGGTTATAACCGATATACATATATATATATGCCGAAAGACGAAAGGACGCGCACGGTAATAGTTCGCCGATAAATCGATAAGCCGTAAGACGATACAGAATTGAACACGAATGCAAAAAGAACGTTAACGTTAATCTTGCAAATTTTCATCCTGGGTGCTATAAATGTGATTTTGACTAACGTTAAATTTTTCCGCTTTGAATTTTCAGCTTTGAAACGTCCTGCGCGATATCGAGAAATATTGGTGCTATATATTTCGATATGAAATATAATTATCCCGCAACGATTGTAAACGGATTATATTACAGAGATCTTACAGATATATATATATATATATATATATATATATATCTGTATATATATCTGTATATATATCTGTATATATATATATATATATATATATATATATATATATATATATACAGTTTTGAAATACGAACTTGTGGGTGCGTTATTGCGTTTTGGATACAAACCAGACCGGTCTGTTTGGTCGAACCCGATCAAATGCTGCTGTGACCAATTAACAAACGTTCCGCGCACAACGTGGTATTCTTGGATCGCGAACAATGTCGAAATAATTAGCATAGCGAACAACGCGCCGTAGCGGAGAATAAATGCATTTGTTAGAAACAAGATAAATCAAAAGGCTTTTTGTTTATATGTATGTATGTATATATATATATATATATATATATATATATATATATTCGCTGACATATTATTTATATTACAGAAAGTAGAGCGGTAAAGTTTCTCTTCTTCGTAGTGCATGCGCCTCATATTTTTTCTGTAATTTTTTGCACCAGACTATCTTGCTTTATATTTATTTATTAACTTTGGGGTAGTGACATAGCCAGAGATACGTATTGAAAGAGCATTTCTCTTGCACAATAGCTTTTTAGCAGATAATTAATATACGAACACAGCGCTGTGTCACAGGACAAACGCGTTCGTTAGAAAACCGAGATCCTTTCAATCCTTTTAAACGAGACCATTATGGCTTAATGAATATATACGCGCAAACATAAATTTTATAGAAACTGTGTGCGTAAGAGCGCGTAAAACAACTAGGATAATTAAGTTACATAGAATAACAAAGTATACGTGCGCTCTGTATGTGCGTGTTTGCTTAATAGTGGTGACGTCAAAGGGTTGATCTTTTCGCATATTTATATACAAGTATTGTAATTTTCTAACAATTTTCGCAGTTTAAATACGTGACACACTCGTGAAAATCTTTTGATACCGCATGTGTGTGTGTGTGTGTGTGTGTGTGTGTGTGTGTGTGTGTGTGTGTGTGTGTGTGTGTGTGTGTGTGTGTGTGTGTGTGTGTGTGTGTGTAATGTAAAACAGAGATTTTATTAATATAGATAATAAATGTTTCGCATAATATAATTTATTATCTAGAATGTCACTGTTTTTTGAATACAGTTTTTTAAAACCTGTTATACGCTCGCAAGATATCAGACGTCGCTTCATAATATCTCTTTTATAACAGTTCTCTTTAACGAGCGCAAGTAACATCGCAGCAGATCGTTTATGCGCCATGGATTATATAAGTTTAGCAAAAAGCGCTGTTTCGAGGATCGAATGCATTCCGCCGCGATGGATGCGAGGGATGAAGAAGAAGAAGCGGAATAAGAAGAAAAGGAGGAGGAGGGAAGAAGAGACGGGGGAGACAGGCAGCTTATTAAATTCTCTAGCGAAATGCATACAGCAAAACGAATACGGCTACTCTCCCTGGGCTCGAGTTAATAACTCTCTCTTATATATACGGTGTTCTAACTCTTAGTGGAGCTACTTTTCATCTCCGAATTCTTTGACCAATTTGGACTTGATCTTTCCTCGAAGCGGAAATGTCGAGGAAGTTTCTTATTCATTGTAAATTCACCATTTTTTAATCTTGTAATAACCTAAATTTTTTTAATTAATTGCAACCCATTTCATATTAATTCTTAATATTAAATACGATCGAATGTTAATTATTTAAATGTTATTAATAATATAACACATTATTTAATATTAAATATTTAAATGTTTGATGTGATTAATAATTTCTGCTTCTAATAGTTTATTAAATTTGACTAAAAAAATATTCTAATCAATTTCCTAAAAGTAATTTTTTGACACTAAAATATTTATAAATGTTCTACCAATGATTAAAGTACTCGACAAATTTTTCAGATACAGTCTATCGCAGTTCAGAGTTAATGTTTCTCGTTAGTAAATTTCGTAATGGAGTTTAACATGCTCGACAAAGAAACCTCCATCCCAGAGGCATTAAACGTAATTGAAAGAAAATGCGTTCCGTTCGTATGTTGTCATTTCATTTGCTTTTGCACGCTACGTGCGCTGCAAGAAGCCCAAGATTTACACTCCGTTTAAAAAAAGCTTCGTCAGAGCATAGAATATACGCGCTACACCGATAAAAGCAGCAAGGGTGGTCTCCTAAAAGCTGTTTGCACGCCCTGGAATATACGTCAAGTATCTATGTAAACCGGATGAAACTGAAAAGTGCGCCGTAAAAGGCATGTATACAGGGTGTCCCAGAACCTACCGGATATTCCCTTAACCATACCATATTTAGACAATTTGGAGCAGACTTTCTTGAAAAATGAATGTTTCAACAGCTTCGGATGACCGCGCCGGAAAATCCTTTCCTCGGAAAATATCCTGGTACCACCGCTATCATCGCGGTGATACAGAATTGAGAGAGATGTGCGATCTTAATGAACAAAGTTAAGTTACGTCAGCTTTTGACCTTTTTAATTTACTTTAATTTATTAATTAATCTTTATTTAGGCATGCGTTACATAACCATAATTTTACTACTCGAGCATATATATATGTATACGTAATTCTTTCTCTTATTTCTGGCACTGTAGCATATCTCACGAGCATAATGAAAGCTTTTGCAAAAACATGCGCTCGTCATTGTTAATGAAAGCACCCGGAAGATAAAAACAAAACATGACTGATAAACATTGAGTGTTTTCATAATTCGTCGGTCTCCGGGCTGTCATCAGTTCTTTCTCGGGAAAGCGGAAAAAGTCAGAGTATTTATTTTTGGCTGGAAATATCAACAAAAATTTGAGTAATTTGAACTAAAATTTTGTGATTTTTTATCTCTGGTTAACCTATATGATACAAAAATAACAAAAAATTATTTTAAAAATATACATTAAAAACATTTAATAATACAATACGTATATATTACTATTTAATAATATAACGTAATATAATATTTAACATACACATCTACTCACGAAACATTTATCAAATGTTTTACACCCCAAAATCTTTCCTTTCAAAAGCTTTTTCATAATATACAAGAAGAAAGAAAAAAGAGGAGAATAAATATATAATATATAAAAAAAGCTTTTCTCACCAGTTTGCGTATTGCTAAAAGGATAAATAAATAATATATTTTTAATAAATAAATCATTTGAAAAGTTTTTCGAAGCACTTTATCTCACGAAGCATCGTATTTATATAATATTAATGAAGTAGTCATTATTATAGGCAATAGTAATAAAGATTATTCTTAGCATCGCGGCGAACATGAGAATTCGGGTTTCGGTTTCAGTTTGAAGATATTTCATGTGTTCAGGATATCCACGTGTATCCACAAATTTACAATGCGGCCGTTCCGTTATACTCGGGGGAAATTACACTCGCGGCGGTACGATAAACTTCGAGCCAGACGCTAATTATTACTCGGAAAGGCAATCTATCCGCCCGTGTAAAAGTCGTATCGATTACTGCGTTAGACGGTATATATACCAAAGTTCTCGATATTCCGCCTGGCGACGGGATATGAAACAGGAGCTTCTCTCTATCACATTAGGTATATAGAAAAAAAATAACTCGCGCGAGACACTCGATCGATCCGTCCGATTGTGGAAATACGGATAACGTTAATTGGTCGTGAATATTTAATTACGTGCTTAATTGAATATCGAATTGCTTGCGAACGCGCGGAAGGGAGAGAGTTCGAGAAGTACATAAATAAATTCTCTGTTAAATAGATTTTTTATTTATATACTCGATGAATGTCGCGCTTACGAGACGACGCCGCGACGGGAGAAAATAACGGAAAATAGCACGGTAAATCCAGCACGCGTGTAACGCTATATCTCCTCGCAGTCGAGTTTTCTACTTTGCCTTTAAGAAGCTTGGAACTTTCGTGTAACATCTCGAAAATCGGAAACTTCCAATCGTTATCACAAAGCCTCTTATTGGCGTCTACGCGTGTAAGTGCATGTTAGGGATAGTTGCGAAGACATCTTGTCGCCTGAACGACGATAACAAAAATGATTTATCCGGCGCAGCTGGAGCCCGTAATAGTTGCTGCCGCACGGGACGGTTACCGTGGATGCAACGCTAGATTACACCAACGTATTTCCCAAAAGACACGCGGTATACACCAACGCGGACAGTCGAGCATTTCCCCCCTGGGGAAATACGGATTGAATTGTTGATGTTGAGTAATACCCAACGACGCGCTGTTATCGAAAAACGATAGCAACGATGCGCAATATAACGGCTAATCTCATAGACTTCAGATGTAGATACGCGATGCACAGCAATGTATCTGGTCGGTTTTTCCCCCTCCTTTTTTTCGGTTCCGGCGATTAATTTGCTCTTTCTCTCTGCAAAGCTTTCCGCAAACCGCATCGAGAGAGAGAGAGAGAGAGAGAGAGAGAGAGAGAGAGAGAGAGAGAGAGAGAGAGAGAGAGAGATAGTCCGAGACTTTGTTCGTCTCTCTAAAATGTAATTCCCGCTTAGCTCCTGGTGTAGAACAACAATGAAATAAAATAAAAAAATAGATCCGGCGAATTAATTCAGATTCAATTTGATATTATATATGAATTTATTATTAATTGAAAATTGTCAATTAAAATTGATTTCTTCGCAGGCTATATGGATTATACATATGCATATAAGAATAATGTATAGGAATAAAAGTGTAATTAAGATCAACCGAAATGTACACGTTGCGTACATACACGGATCGATGCCGCAACTTCATCTCCTCAGAATTTAACGTCGGATCGATCGTCGGAGGAGAGAAATGGAATCGCACGCGAATAATTATTTCCCCGACCACGTACCACCGGGATTGGATGCTAATGTATTTGGGCTTCTTATTAAGAGAAAAGCTTCACGATTCAATTAGCGTCGAGTTTGCCGTCGTGTCTATACGCGTGATGGATTCGCGAGAACGGAGCTGCGAGAGACGGTTTCGCACCGCTTTATAGGTTCTCGTTGAGTCTTTCGGCAACGGAACATTCGCCGTCGAAGTACCCAGCGTTTTTTTAAATCAATTTTTCTGTCGGAAATCCAACTTTTCTATCGGAAAAATCGAGCGAATGTCGGCGGATCGTATATACGAGAAAGCGAGATGCGTGGAACACACGCGCTGTTTTGTATTCGATGACCCCCGAGGCCGTTGCGCATTGGAGAACACGATCATATCGCGGCAGATGCAGTTTTTAACGTGCCTCTTATCGCGGTTCCGTGCCATTTGTTGATTATTAATTCCGAGCTCGATTCCGCCGGCGGCGACGGACGACGGAGTCGTATACAGATAAATTAATTACGCGACTGTTTGTTTCGCCGTGATTACAATGTCCCGCACGGACGTCGTTGAAATGAACCAAAACGAGAAACGGGGACCGATGTAACGCGGCCATGCTGGTAACACGGCGCAGAGTTATGCGGGACTCACTACTTTCCGGCCGCGCGTTTGCATTGTAATGAAAGTACCCGCGAGCTAAGGATTGAAACTGCTGTAATTTCTCCGACAACCAAGAGAGTGTCTTTCAAGCGAAAATGAAAACAGCGGCGAGGCAGCTGTAAGGTTCATTTCCCCGTAGATTTGCACTACGTCGATAATTAAACTCGTCGAAATCGTACACCAATTCCGATATTCCCGTCGCTGCGATATATCGGACTGTTGCACGCAAAATATCGCATTTCGAAAGTATCAGTTTTCTCGTTTGCTCTTATATAGGAAACATCCCTCTTGATAATCAGACTACAAATCACGTGAACGAGGAACACGTAACGGGATTTGCAAATCATGCCGCAGTTTTTGCAAAAATAATTTTTTAAGTCGTAGCAAATTTTCAACTATGTAATATATATATTCTGCTAAGATTTTTTAAATAAAAATCGGATACGATTGTAAAGGCAGTTTGTGGTATCCGATATCATGGTGTAACTCCGATCATTAAGCCGCATTTTGGAAACAAATAAATCAACGAAGTAAAACACATAGGTTAAGAAAATAACAAAAACGTAAAGCGAAAATGCAATAATTAGCAAAACCATGGACATTTTAAAAATTCTTCTCGCGATACGTATTCCGTTATATCCCATAAGTTCCGAAACTTGGCCTTTCAACTTCAATTTCGTTACAGCGCCCGTTCGTCTAACGAAAAAGTTACTTTCAAAGTTACAGCTTTACAGCGTGAAATTGCGGCGTCGCCGTTGTTTCCAGTTCCCACATGGGCGGACGGAAAAGAAAGGGAAAAAATAAACGGGGGAAATAAAAACAAAAAAATTCGTACGCTGCCCTTTTCCTTCCCTTGCCGCGCGTGTCACCGACCGACCAACTGTCGATAATCTTTCTCGGTCCTTCGGGACACGTTTCGGCCCGTTTTTATCAGGGCGCGTCGCTCGAAAGTCCGATAATCCAATTTGCGGCCGCCGCGATTTCCGTCCCCGCGAACCTACGTCGTCGGTTATGTACGAGGACACGTTAATGCTTCCGCGTCGGGGTTTTACATCGTACATGTTAATGAACAATCTCGTTACGAATTCAGTTCCGCCGCGCCTTCCCCGCGTGCAGGAACTGATAACAATGACCCAACGTAAAATTCTCGGGTCTGCGCGCACACAAACCCAGACATTTGCAGACAATGCAATTAATACGGTTAGAATGAATTATACAGTTAAAATTCGTCCAGTCGCGAATCTACGTGATACTTCGATCACGGAGACAGACAAAACGCTCGGAAAGGGTGAAATTTCCAGGAGATTCGAGCAAGGAAAGACGCGGTTGACAAAAGCTGGATTAAAGCGAGAAAGCTCGGCGAATACTCGCGGCGCATTCGAAACGCTAAGACAATGCGAGGAACGTAAGACCGTGGAGGAAGAAGGAAGAAGTCAGGTGAGAGGGGGAAAATCTTCTCTCGACATCTCTAAATAGCTTCCTTCCGCGTTAGCCGCGCGCGCGCGTATATGTATAACTTTCCGCTCTCGCGTTAGCAACGGGGAGGGAACGAATGTGTTCGCCGCTATGAGCGCGGCGATAAAGGCGACACGAATATTCCCGGATCTCCCGCAATTTTCCAGAAGAATGCCGCCGGCCTCCCCTCCGCACCGATGCGAATCGGATTTCGCACCGGGATTTCCTCATCCCTCCTATACGGAAACTTATTCGGGCGCGTATTACCTGCTTTGCATTCTACGCTTTTCTTTCACTTTCTACGTCTCTCTTTTCTTCCTTCGTTTATTCCTTTCGTTGTTCCTTCATGTCTTTTCTATACTTATTTCAAGATCCGCGATTCTATAGAAAAGACATGAGTCAGTTGAGTCAGTACATAATATGGATTACGTGAATTGATATTGCAGATGATATAGGTAGAACGCTATAAGAGCATTTCTACTTATTCTACACCAAGAAGCACCGTGCTAAGAAATTATTAGGCGGGTAGATAAAATCTTAATGTTACAGTGGGTTGACCAAATGTCTCACGGTAAGCATCCTATAAAATAGTTTCTGAATGTAATAGAAGATACAAGAAAATGTAAAACAGAACTCTCTCTCTTTGCCTCGTTATTTTTTTTATGAAGAATCCAATGATGAGGAAAATTTTTATTTATAATTTTGCCAAAAGTCATTTGGATCACTACACATTTTTAAATAGTATCGTGTAATTTATTTTTTATATATAGACTTTTTTAAAATAATTTTTGTCATTCTGCTTTTTCTCTCATATTTTTTATTCTTTATAGTATTGATTTCACGCAGTGATGAGTTATCTTTTATTCCGTTCCACTGGAGCACATTAATAAAATAATTTAATTTCTGGATTTTATAACAGTTTGCAATATACATATTATAAAATTCAACCATTAATGATGTACTGTTATATTCGTTAATAATTTAATTCTCGAATGTATTTTCTTTTTGAGCGTAACACAAATTCATAGATAGATAACAAAGTGATTTGAAGATTTTCTGAGTTTTCTCAGATAGTATTAGATAACAGGTAAATATTGACTAAGATCGCTAATTCAGGCTAATATTATTATTTCAAGTATATGAGGTAAGCTACGATAAATTAGGGAACAAAGTTGGCGAAAATATAATCGAGTTAATAAGTGCTGAGTGTGATTATACCGGATAATGAAATTAGCGACTAATGGTGATTACATAATAAATAATTGAAAAAAGGATCGGTAAAAAAGACATTTTTGAATAAAAAACGAAATAATGTCTCAAAGTCTGCGCTAATAAAACAAGTCCAAATAAAATAACGTATTTGATATCTCGCAGAAAACGATTCCATCCACCATTATCTACCTTATAATTGTGCAAATCTAAATTGATCCAACCGTTGTAATATAAAAATGTAATATATGTAATAAACATATAAAAAAAAATATATATATATATATATAAAATAACAGCAGGTATTAAATATATAAAGTAATGTAAAATGTCAAAGTAAAGTGAAAAGTGTGTACATATAGCGCAATCGTTACATCGACGATTTACAATAACGGTTATTTACGCGAAATGTTGCGCACACATTTTTCTCGGTTATCGCAAAAACGCTGGTCGGCGGGATAAAATATCGAAGTACGCGCATTATCTTCCACGCCACCATTAATGCACCGTGCGGTCTCGTAAATATTCCGACGAAACTTTGCGCTCCCATACGAAAATGGGGAATTATACGGGCACGTGGGACTCCCTCAGGCACGCCTGGATCGAAAGCTTTTTCTCCAAGAAGAGACAATATCAGTGTAGACGCTGCTTCGATCTTACTAACTCATGAACTTATTCGAAAGCGTATCGCGTTTAATCTTGATATCAAGAAGTTTTAACGCAACTTGCATAAAATTTTATATTAAAGTTTGCGTTTTAAATTTTATTAACTTTTTCAACTAAAATATTCTACGGATAAAAGAAAAACAATACAATTTTTCAATAGGTATATTTTAAATGTATTTTTTTATAGATTTTTAGAGAGAGCATTCTTAGGACCTGCAGCGAGAGAGTTCTGTTCCCTTAGGAGGAGTTTTAAAAACTGGATTATCCAACGCTTCGAGGGTTCGATATTTAAGGGCGAAAGTAGGTGAGAGCATGAGTTAAAATTTTGAAAGAATCTGTGAATGTTTAGAGCAAAGGTTCACCCCTTGCAGCCCTGTATCGAGGGTGCACTCGACACTGTGATTTACGAGAAGCTAGTATTTTTCCCAACGCTCGAAACGGTGAATGATTACACCCGGCAAACTACATTGCTCGAATGTTTATAGAGTACTCCAAATGGCGGAGATCGATCATTGTGTCAGACTATTGTTGCGTAACACTGGTCAACTTAAAATAAAGACAAAATATTTAACATTCGCCCTCGATTACAATTATCGATTGCATACGAATGTCGATGCCGAAAATTTTACGGAACACATGTTTTATTTTTAAATCTATCCTCTAATTTTTTTTTGGTTCTGGTCAAAGCGAAAGATTATAAAAACAGCTTCTTGTTTTGAAAAATGTGAAAAACATTATTAGTTTTTTAATTACATATATATTCTGTTCCCTGGAACATTACCCGAGAGTCATTGAAGACAAAACCGACGATGTTTTTTCTGTAACGACCGAATAATTCGAATCGATTTGGGACCGAAATGGCCCGGAATGCAGACCACCGAAAAGGGCGGGGTGCCGTTAACGCGACTATATTTCCGTTACAATGATCATAACGATAATGGGGAGGTCGAATTTGGCAATTACGAGGCGCAAAGTACGTCGATCATAGTTGCCGACGGCAAACTTCCTAATTGAACGCCGCTCGTTAAACTTACTCGCATCTGCCGCGCGGTGCATCCGCTAATTAACGGTGGCCTCGTATTTTTCGAGCCTGACTCTCCCGGCGAAGTTAGAGCTTCCTCCTCCGTGTTAAATACGAACGACGAGCTAAGATCGAATTTCATAATTGGCCGGAGGTTCCTAGTACCCCGTTTTTCATCTGTCCGAGATAATAATCGTTCCGTAAATTGGAAAGAGCTGATCTTGTCGCAATGCAAATCGTGACCGCAAGAGGAACGAGAGATCTCGAGGAAATTGTGAACCGAAGTAATAGCGATTCTATAACGATGTTGCAACATTCATTCTTGCAAACTCAAAATGCTAAAGTGCAGTACATATACTTTTAACAACGGAAAGATGCTGAAACAAAGCTGTTATTTTATAATTGAATGGACAGAATAAATTAAACACAATTTCTGTTTGTAGAAAAAAAACACATTATTTTCATTAGCACATATTGCAGGAAGGATATTTCAGCAATTCCCTAATTGTCATCCTGGCACGTAACTGAAAATATCCAAACTCTTGGCTACCGACGATGTCAGATACCAAATTCGTTACAAGTAACTACAGTGTGAACGTTGGTGGAAACTCGAATAACTACGGTAGTCGAAATGCAAACGGGACCAATCTGCGCGAGTCACGGAAAATGTGGTCGTGCATCCCGCTGTCCGCGTTTGCGCCAGCAGCGATGTAATTAAAATGTCAACGTACCGCAGCAGGACTAGACGTGCCGTTTGCTCGGTTTCGTCGCTGTATATATCCGTGGCGTACGATGTTGTGCATTGGGCTTTTACGGTTTGTTTCCTTAAATCGACGGAAACTTCGCGACGACGGGCGCCAACAAGCGTCGGAGGCTCCGCGCCAGCGCGTCGAAAAGAAAACAGACTCCTACGCGTGGAGCTCTTTCGAGAGACTTACTTAGCCCGCGGTTTCAACGCGTCACGGGGCACGACTGATACGCGCGAATATCTCGACACAGGAAATTAGTTGCAAAATCACGCGATATTCCAGCTGCATTTGCGAACAAAGGTCATGAAAAAAGCGCGACTGGTTCCGCTTCCATTTTGATAATACCATTGAAATTTCCATCTGGTGAATTTGAAATCGTCGCCGCGTTGAAACCCCACAAAGAGAAGGTGCGTTCTTGTAAATTATATTTTCCCATCGGATAAAATTTTTTGTATTAAAATGCCTTTTTGAGATTATAAAGGATATGATTGAAACTGAAAAATGAATCTTTAGTAAAATGATTCTTCAATTATTTTTGAAAGAAACAAAGATTTTTATTTCAAAATGTGTAAAACGCACATACACGTTTTTAGAAAATGTTTTTCTAAAATTAGTGAGGCTCACGCGATGTATATTTATATATGGAGATAAAAAGTTGGAATGGATGCACGTATATAATCAGTTTAAAGATTGTGAAATAAATGGTCAAAAGATAAGAAAGATAAAAATCAACGGTATACATATGGTTTAAGAAGATCAAGGAGAATGGAAAAAACGGAGGAAAATGTTTTTTCCGGACAGAATGTGAGGTGGAGTTTTATACGGGGTTCTTATCCTTAGTCCTGTCCGAAGGAATTTTCTAAAAAGAATCTAGGTAGAATTCACAAAGATAGTGTCTACTGATTTCCCAGGAGGAGTAATCCCTCTCTACCGCCTTTCTTCCTTTCTAGAAGAAGAGCCACTTCTGTTCCTTCTTCTTGTGAATCTCTCGGAATTGAAAAGCGACTATTGCCATTAAGACCGAAGCTTGATCGATTTCCAAAAAAGAAAAACAGAGCAAACCGAGTGTTCGGAAACTGTTTGTAAAAAAATCGTTTAATTCGTTTGTCCTTAAGTCAGTCTAAAGGCCTTCACACACGAATTGCTATAGCCGTAACGTGAGACATACCGTAAGAATTGACCAGTTACAATCGTGTCTACTCGAAAATGTGACAGCCTTACGGTTCGAAAATACTTAACGTGATTGGTCAATTCTTTTTTACGGTATACATTTTATACGTTACGACTACAGTAAATCGTGTGTGAAGCCTCTTAGTAAAATTGATCTTCGAACGGTTCGATGATTCTAAAAATCATCATAAATTTTGTAGTTTCTATACGAAGCATTACGTAATTCAACTTACGAGAGATCTGACTGATCAAACTCTAAAGAAAGATATATGTGAATTGGGCGATACGTCACATATACGTATATTTTTCGACATTTATGAGAATCTTTTCAGATCTCCTTTTCATTCCGAATCCGATAAATCACAGTATTTTTAGGATTATCAGATCGCAGCGCAATTTCCTCGTCCAATCAAGTTCTTATCCTATTTTAAAATTACCTGGATCATTATATATTGCCAATTCTACCTCGAGACAGAAGTACCTGAGCGATTCGTTAGATCGAGATTGAAGAATTTGTTAGGGCGCACGCTTCGGTGATCGCGGGGGGGCAATCTATGGCGACATAGCCGCAGTTATTTGTATGCAAAATACTGGGTCGTTGGCACGGCCAGCCGCCGTCGTCCCCGGGGATTGTCATCGCCGGTCGTCGGTCTAAAGCTTGTCTCGGACAAGCGAAGCAAGCAACGTGTCCCCACGAGTTCTTCTTCCCGTGCAAAGCCGCTGGGATAACTTCCGGACAACGCGCGCCATTGTTTCGCGTCGGAGAACTTGGCCGAATAAAGTGGTATAGACTACACAGAGAGAACCTTGTTGAGAGATGAGTCGGAGAGCGATTATAGCGGTCATAATTAAGAAGAAACAAAGGTGCATCCAAGTAGGTATCTCTTCCCATCTTTTCATAAATCTGGATCGTGGAGCACGAGTTTCGCTCTCCTTTTTTCTGCAAGTTTTATATACTTTCATAAAACATTTGTATGAATTATGGGAAAGGCGCAGGTCAATGGGGATTCATAGTACAGAAAGTTTTTTGCACGCCACGTCTCTTTTTGTACGTTATGATACGATATATATTCTTATATTACACGTGTATACGTTAGAAAAAAATTAATAATGTACACATTTTGCGATTTAATTAAAATCATATAAAGTGATAAATTTGCTAAAATGTAAAATAATAAAAAGGCGAAACAAGAAAATGAAAATTTCATTTCCTTTCCAATAGAAATGCTAATCTAAATTAAAGAAAAATCACATAATTCCAATGACTCGTGAAATTTTTCTGATTTTCTCCGATCTTTCTAGGGAGAGACAAATATCTTAATTTTTCCCGATTTTCCAGAAGAATGACGATCCCGACGCGAAAAGTAGAAGAAAAATAAACGTTCCCGTTTTACACTCTATGTTTCGACTAGAACAATATCGCTCCGAAGCGAGGCGGAAGAAGTAAGTCAGAGCAATCCGGAAGAAAGAAACGGTAAAAATACCCGTTTCCAAAAGCACAGAAAGAAGCAAGGAAGGAACTTTGCGCCCGAGTATCTACCGATACAGCAAATGCATCGACCCGAGAGAAAAGTTTATCGCCCGTGGGAAATTCGCAGACACGTCCCCGAAAAAATACCTACGGTAAAGCCGTAACCGGAAAAGCAAAGGGAGCAAAACGTTTTCCGGGAGGAGTGACGACGAGGTAAAAAGCCCGGGCGCAGCGCGCAGTTGCGAAAGACAATTACGACTGGAGAACGGGAAGAAGGAGCCAAGTATCTCTCGCTCTCGCCTCTGCTCTCCACGGTGCGTCCGACGATTGAATATTTCAGCGGAGCCATTAAGAGTCGACACGGGCACGGTTCAACGGAGCACCGGAATAAGGATCGCCGAATTAACAAGCATGCCGTCGCAGCGGATTTCTGTCCGGCGCATACTACCGTCGGCAGACACGGAATGCCGTGCCCGGAAGTGAAAAACGAAGGAAGCCGAGCGTATAGAGCGAAGAAAGTGGTTAATTTAATTCGTCGCCGAGACAATGACGACTACCGGCGAAGAGAAGAATTGCAGTATATACACATAATTATGTACCAAGTACTTTCTATCGAGGACATATATACTAGCGAAGTCCACTTATTGTTAGAGACATTCGACTGACGATACGTCGTTACGTTGAGGCTATGAGGAAAAAATGGCAGAATTCTGTAGAGAAATGAAGGAGAAAAAAAATAAACGCAAAAAGAGATAAAAGATATTGGATTGTAATGTTTTTTTTTTACATTTCTCAGAATAATAAGCTATTTCTATAATTTTATTTCAAATAAACATAAGAAGTTAAAAAGGTGAAAACAAAAATATATGTTTTCAGTTTCAAATCTGAGATCTTATCAGGTTTAAAAAATGTAATGTACATTTTTTCATGTATACGTACTTAAATAATGTAATCGCGATATAAAGTACCTACTTGGAATATATTTATATATTTTTTCTTCTCACGTTAATATGTATATGACTGTTTCCTAAGCAAAGGATTTATATTATAAATTATCATGTTACCTTCTCTGAATTTAAAATCATAGAGATGGCGCATAATATGAATTTCTCAACTTCTTCTATTTGCAAAAATTTACTGTAAAAGATGCAAGTACTTCGCGCAAACTGAAACGTATTTTTGCAAAATAATCGCACGTTGCTTTAATAAGATAACTTGATTATTAGAAATTTATTTTACATAACTGTTTCACAAAATTGAAATCTTCGAAATATGGGCATTTCATGTGCCATGATCCACTGTAGCGAATAAAACATTTGGCAAATACATGGAAATTGCAGACAATACATATAAAGGAATGAAAAAAATAAAATGTAAACAGCGTAAGATCGTTTGAATGGAAAAAAGAAGCGGTTTTTACTATCAAGAATTTTATAAGGATATATTTATAATTGGATAAGTTCAATTGGCTAAATTGTAAAAATCCTCTTCTTTAGGATTCAATTAGAATTCGAATGCGCGTGGCGAATCTCTCGACGCAGTATAGTCATAGTCTCCTTCTGGAGAAAAAGAAAGAAAAACTGTTTGGTGCGCACGAGCATTTATCGATTAATGCTGCACTTTTTTTTATCACAGCACAAGGTGGTACTACGTCAACTAACATTTTCACAGGAATTTAATACTCGACTCGCGAAAGCCTCTCGTGAGAAGGTGAATATCTAAGCACGGCGTGTTTTTTGTGATTGCGAGATGACAAATGAAACAGAATGAAACGCTGACAGACACAGCGATTTGAAATTAAAAATCCTCCGACTTCCGCGGTTAACGTGTTGATGCGCCTTTTTCATCAAGAGAAAGAAAGAAATGGGACAGGATAACGAGAAGAATAAAAAATGCAACGCAACGTTTTAGCGTGCGGCGTGAATTAGTAATCAAACGTTTCTAGGATGAGTGATTAACTCGGAAAATAAAATTCACTTAATATAGTTGTGCACTTAATATAAATACATTTAATAAAATACAATTTATACTTTTTCAAAAATTTTGCACACAATATCTTTATGCGTATTAGATACGTAAATTAAATCTATCAAACATCAGTATATAAATTACAATGAAAAATTGTAAAAATATAAAATATGTATTATAACAATAATTTTAATTTTTCCAATGTCTCGGTAAATATTTTTATCGTTTATGGAAATTAAATTGACCGCGGAATAATCGATCTTTCAAGCGAAGAATTTAATTTAAATGGCACAGCGGTAGAAAACTTCTCTATTGTTCTTGACGACAATAATCACCTCAGTAAAACCTGACTACTTTGGTACTTCGTGCCACGGGTCGGCATACGACTTTGCGGCACTTTAGAATTAATATTCAGGACGCAAATCTCCCAAAGAAGACATCGAAAGTAACGTTTCGCAAGCTCGTCGACTCGCTCAAACGCTCTGAGAGATATCTATTATCCCATTTAAAAATTAGCATCGGAAAGGCAGCCTTTATTCGTCGTTATCTTGCTTCACATGTTCTCTCGTCGTACTTTCATGAATGCCGAACGCGTATCTTTCTCCCTATCTCTCTCTCTCTCTCTCTCTCTCTCTCTCTCTCTCTCTCTCTCTCTCTCTCTCTCTCTCTCTCCCCCCCCCCTCCCTCTCTTGCCGAGAGAAGGGTCACACACAGAGAGTGAACTCGAGGCTTTGAAGGGCACGTACATACGCTGGCAAATCGGGGGATGTACCGCCCCTCTCTCGCGAATTCCGTTTCATCTCGTTAATGCACTTTGCCGGAGTTCGGGGACGAAGTTACGGCAGCGTCGGCGTTACGTCCGATCGAGGTGCTTGTATCGAGAGGCAGATCGAGAGAGAGAGAGAGAGAGAGAGAGAGAGAGAGAGAGAGAGAGAGAGAGAGAGAGAGAGAGAGAGAGAGAGAGAGAGAGAGAGAGAGAGAGAGAGAGAGAGAGAGAGAGCGGCAGACAAGCTCCCTAACATATCTCCATTAATATTCGTTTGAATTGCGAAATGGAAACTTCACGAACGTGCATGCACATGCAACGCGCATGCGTTTCGACAGCTTATACGGTTCTGCTACTTGCGATACATTTTGTACGAGTTTCAATAATATCAAGTTTTTACTATGTAAATTACTATATATGTAAATGTTATATGGAATTTAAAAATTGCCTATTATACGTATCGAATTAAAATAATGTGGCATCTTTGTAAGAGAAAAAGATTAAATTTTGTTGAGCAACGTTATCGGGAGTCGGGGGGAAAAAGCACAAACGAGAAAAAGCATAACAAAATTATAAAGGGTGTTCGATAATCGTTCTTTTGTCTCACATAGATTAAGTTCTATATATACTTGGAAACATCACACTCTCCACTTCTATCGTGTTCACGTGTACATCGTTTAGTGAATTTACCGTGAAAATCATCTTTGGCGTGTTTATTACGGCATAAAAACGGTGCAAAGTGACTCTTTTTGAAGGGAGACGAAATTTAATTAGTACGGTCGATTCCGTCCAGCCGCGACGGTAATCCCGGCGCTAAAAGTTTCGCGCGCGATTTCTGTCTGCGGCGCGTTTAAGCGGAGACTTTATAATTCCTCAAAAATTGCCCGAGAGAAGATGCGAGAGGGTAAGTAATAAAAACGAAAGACGCGCACACCAGGAGACGCGTCAGACACCGGGAGAAAAGAAGAAAAAAAAAGAGAAAGAGAGAGAGAGACAATATAACCGAGTTATATTTTCCGCTCCCGCGAACGCACGCGTGGGAACGAGGGAAACCTTTTTCGCTTCCGCTTGTTTCTTCTCTTTGCCGGGGCGCGGAATATTCAGTGCACGGAGGAAACAATAACTCGCGCGTTTTCAGCGGCTGTATTCCACTCGTGGAATTTCGGTCAAGCGATTAGGGAAAAAATTTATAGGGTACACCTCTTCGTTGTACCTCGCACAATTGAATCGGCAAAAATGCAGAAACAAAATATTTTACGAAAAGTTCTCTTGTAATGGTATGTCGCTAAAATTGATTCTTGCTTGACAATAATTATTACGGAGTAAAATGCGACCTAATTATTGTGTATTTCCAAATTTCGCATAATACTTTTCTAGCAGCGAAATATTTAACTCTAATTGATATTAGTAAATCAAGACTTAATTTATATCCTTCTGAAAATAGTCAATTTATAAACTTAAATTGATATTTATAATTTAAAGTTTATGGAAAAAATATATTTTTATATTATTTTATATTTGCAAGTAGTTTTTCTCTATTTTTTGAACATCATTTTTCTGTAATTATTTATAAGAATTATAAAAAATTAACAATTTTTCTCAATTAATTATAACTATTTTTTATTTCGATAATATAGATTTTTGTATTCCCTATTATACGCCGTACATTTAAAACTACGTTGTTGCATGATATCGCGTCGTAATTGCCTGAGCGGGGCGGTAAAATTTCATTTTGTTGATTATAGAGAGACAGATTTTCTTCTGCGAAGAACGAGAAGTGTTTCCGAGGGTGCACGATCACCAGTCGATCGATGAGACGACAAATGACGATGGCCGAACAAGACGAGCCTGGAATACCACCCGTGTTGGTTCAAGGCAGCTACGTCTAGGTTTACATTAGGTCCACTTCCGTTCGATTAATTATTCCGAATCGGTTTGCTCAGTCGGCGATTTCTACCGTCTCGCTGAGAAACCCCTATCGATCGCCGGCTCGATTCTCATTAACGAACCACCGTGTTATCCACCGTTACGATCCACAAAGAGCTCGGAATAACTCATCGCACGGTTTATCTTTCTCCCGAAACTTTTAGAACTTTCAACGAAACGGTAGCCTTACAAAAACGACATAGAAAAGAAAGATATATAAAAGTATTGTCCGACATGCTCTTTGACGAGACGAGATCGTCGCCAGATTTCTCATAATACTCGTAAATAATCTATTATATCCCCGGAGAAAAATATTGCGAGAATTTGGTCTACGAACGAGCGGCTATTTTCGGACTCGCGGAGGATTAAGAGCGGTTGTACACACAACCGCGAATCGAACAGGTGTACGAGCTCAACTCGTTATTCGAGCTCAGCGATCGTTACTTCTCACTAAACGCTCTTGTATTTCAAAGCGAGCAAGAGGGAAGGAATATTTACTACGCTCGGAGAAAAGAAAAAGAGTCTAGCGAGTTGAAAAATAATCTCATTTCGGTGGTCGAGAGGCCGTGACCGGTCACGACCGTATCGTCGAAAGAACGAACGTCTTCGTCCCTCCTCCCCTCGTCCTCGTCTTTCGACCGACGTTTATTCTTGGGGAAAAATATTTTTAGCTACCGACGACAAGCGCCAACGTCTGCCCGTCGTCGTTACGCCGATTAATAACCCCTTCTTCACGAGCACCCCTCTTTCTTTCCTTCCCTCTTTTCTTCCTTTTCCCGCTATCCAGTTTCCGCGGCTGCCGCTGAGGTCCATTTGTCTGCGGGACTGTTTGGGCGACCACATTTCTCCGCGCTGTATACTCGGACAATTGGCGAGAAAACTCAGGAACCTTCCAATTCGCAAAGAGAATAAAATCGGGACACTTGCACCTGTCTTCTTATTATCAAAAATCGTTTTGTCAAATTATCTCATTATTCATTATTCGCTACATATAAATACACGTGAATAATAAATCATTTCGATTTAGCATATTCATTTCTTTCTCCGGAAATTATAGAAAAAATCTGCTCGACTAAATTTCTGATATGTGCAAAACATAGTTATAAGTTGAAATTAACACTGTTAAAGTTAATAGATATATAAAATAAAAACTTGTAGCAAGATACATGAACCAATGTTGGTAATTAATGATATTCGACTTACTATAATTTAAAGTTTTTTCCAAAATTCTTTGCTTTGTCAGTGAAATATTAATACAGGTTGTATTTTTGACCAAACTGACATTTATTCTTACGTTAACTCGACGTTTCGACACTGGTTTTGTGTCCTTATCAAGAGATTTCTATCTCATACTGTTCGCAAATTGCATTAGCCACCCACAAAGTTCTTGCAGTTCTACTAACATTGTCAAATCTTAAAAAAGTCGCACTCCAGAGCGAGCCGCAGTCATGTGAACGGAACCGACCGGTGACACGTAGTTCCGGATCGAAAAACAGCGACTGACTTTAAAGTTTTTACTAAAATAAAAGGCAAGTAACTTTTGTAAAAGACACTTTCTAATTTATCAAAAAATGTATTTTTTAAAAAAATAACAATGAGTCATCACAATCGTGTAATATTAATATTTCGCAGTGTACAAAATTGCGAAATTTATTTGGCAAAAACCATTTTTTAATCGTATTAATTTATCATTTATATTTATGTTAATATTGTGCAACTATTATATTTTATAGAGATATACAAGTATAACATGAGAACATAAAAACTACTAAGAATTTAATCAACGGAATTAAAGTAAAAACGCACTTTTTTAACACAATCCGGATTTTCAGAGATTACTAAATTACCAAAGAGCCTTAATAACGAAATTTTTTAAATTTACAACTTGAGTGTACGTATAAAATTTAAATATTTTATGTGGTTTAAGATTGCCTATTTTTTTACGAAATAAGTTTACGTACCAAAGAAAAATAAGAACTAATTGCGCAACGTTCTCTGTTTCCCATGGCTTTTAATTCAGTCACTCTTAGTACTTTAAAACTTTACTCAGAAAAAGACATTAAACTTCACGAGACATACGTGCCCGCTTTCTACCAATTTCGAGATACTACGTGTGTTCGCAGACCTCGCGGTTTCTCTCTGCAGTGGATTAATCGTGCGTTAAATAACGAAAGGAACAAACAAAAGCGGGAAGAAAGCTCTCTTCCTCCTTCTTCTCGGTCGTTCTAATCGCGTTAATGCAAGTTCAATGCCGAGCGACGAGAGCATTTATAAGAGCGCCGCGAAAGGAACTCAATCGCTTTGATTTTTCACTCCAGAAAATTACAGCTCGCTGCCATCGGAAGCTTTCCCGTTCAGAAAGCGAGAGAGTAGAAAGAGAGAGGAAGGAGAGGAAGCGTGAGAAACTCGATTAGCCGCGGTAATTCCGCTCTGTTTTATTCGACGCCGAATCGCTTTCGACGCTCCTTTAAGAAACCTTTATTCGAATTTATCTCGCGCTCATACCAAGCGATCGCGCTATCATCTCGCGTCAAACGTATATATACAGAATGCCCTTTTCCAGGATAGCAAATTCTTTATCTGGATTCAAGATCGAATTTTCCTTAGCGAGAATGTTTTCGCGAAGGAAACTGTTCCTTTTTCCTTTCACCACAAAAGATGGTAATATTCGAATTCCTTTGCCCTCAATCTCTCATTCGTTTTCCATTATTTCTTCACGTTTCTCTCTATTTTACTCGCTTCATCTCTCTCTCTCTCTCTCTCTCTCTCTCTCTCTCTCTCTCTCTCTCTCTCTCTCTTCTCTAATCGTTTCTCCCTATTTTTCTTGTTTTCTTCTTTTTCTCTTCAAGTCCTCTCATTTTTTTTATCTTCTCATTGTTCACCCTTTCTCTCTTCTTCTATTATAGCGGATTGCTTTCGACGCGTTTTCAAAGAGTCTTTATTTGAATTTATTTCGCGCTCATATATAAGTAATCCATCGCGCGCAAAGAGCAACCCTTTCACGACGCCGTTCCCCGCTGCGGGTGGTTCATGCATAATGCATTCGCACCAGCGGATGCTGGCTTACGCCGCGGATAGAGCGGTATCATTGTTTGCGAATCATTGAATCGACCGAAAGCATTATCGTGCAGTACGATACAATTGTATATCGAGAGTTACGAAAAGCTTGGAGGTTTACTACATTAACCACAGCTAATACTAATCGCAGCAATATTAACGCTATAACGATATGTAAAATTGAACGATCTTTCAAAAAATATTTTAATGTATTTGAAGCAAAAAATTCTCTTGTTAAGAAATTTTGCGCAACGGAGCTATATGTTTTTAGTAATTTAATTTCAAGAACGAGTTAAAATTTGCGTTGAGAAATAATTGGGAAAGTGCTGGAAAATTCAGCATTATTATACATACCCCTGAATTTTAATGATGTACGCTATTTTCTAGAGTTGAGATCTTAAATGAAGTAATTTTCAACCAACGTCACGTAAGACCAGCCGGCTTACCAAACTTATTTGCAAGCTAAATCTTGTTTCTCTTATGCAGAAAGACAGAATTTCATTCGTCGCGCCTTGCGAATCGCTAATCAAGCGGTAGTTTCTGAATCCATTTAGATTCGCCTGCCATGCGGGTAAGAATTTACGAAACTTTGTTCACAAAGTAGCGTTACTTTCCAAAATAAAAGAAAAACGCTGTAACTACTATTTCATAGCGAAAACGCTGTAATAAAATGTTTGTGAATTGAAATATGATTTTTCGATTGCATTAATGTAGGATCGTATAATATATGCCAAAAGTATCACGAAAATCGCATCCTCTAAATAAAAGCGTCGCCTTCGTAAAAGTTGCGCTGAATGAACGACAAGATGGCTTGTTATTGAATTTACGAACTTAGCTATGGCCGCTGATATTGTTTTGAACCGGTCCGATAGAGTGTATGAATTATCTATGCGCGTTAATGCGCGTGAAAATCCTTTAAGCAGCTTTAGGTGGCCGATTTGCCGCGGGATAACGCTCCATCGGCATAGAAAATCAACAAATTTTGCACGTATTAACGCAAATATATCCGCCTTTATCTCGAAAATCTAACGAATAATCTAGGTATTCGACCAATGTACTATTAAAAATATCATTTTGGAGATAAAATCGATTCTTTCGGAAACGTCGAATGATCGAAGCAAGTTTCTTTATTTTAAAGAATTTTAAAGAAATTTTAAAATGGAAACGGATACTTTAACCGACCTTTGAAATCGATTTCAAGAATTCCTTATCATTTTTCAATCTCTCGGCAGGAACAAGTTTTTTTTCGGGAAAGTCTCGATTAAGCGTGCTTCTCCATACGATTTTCTAACGTTTCTGCATCTCTCCGATGGCTAAGAGATAAATTAGCCGAGGTATTTACGGATCGAAGTATAATTCGATTGATTTTGGACACCCTATGTATTTGGTTCACCGAATAGAAAAGTAAGAAAATCTTAAGTTCCTTAAATCGTGGAATGCTCCTGTCCGGCAGAAAACGATAAATCAGCTCGAAAGTTTTCCCGCGGCGGAAGTTCTCGCGGCGCGACGGCGGATCTCATTTCGATTAATAAAAAAAAGTGGCGCTTATCCGCGAGCTGCGAATTGCCATTAATATCATTCGGTCGAGTCGCCACGCGACGTCAAAATACAGTGGTGACGCGCGATGCGCCAAGTAAAGTTTGTTCGCTATATACATGAAAAATGGCGATCCTCGACCGATAACTTGATAAAAGCGGAAATTTGGCCAAAGTACTATACGAGTTCTGAGATTAATCGATCAAAATGGGGTGTCCCAGATCCGAGCGAAAGCCATCTTTCATCTGAATCTTTGATCAGAATTAGAGAGCTTTCGGTTCCAAATTATCTCTTGAATCCTTATTTCTACATATCATATCATTAATTAATCTTTTACTGAATTAATATATAATTATACATTAATCTATCATAACGTACAAGTATATTTACTGCGTTATATACACTGCACATTTACGTATATTTTATATTAAAATATCTATAATTCATTTTATCAATCTCCTTTTTTTAAGACAATTTAGAAATAAATTCTTTTCGATTTTAAACTGGTTTCCTCGACAAAAAAAACTTTGAGATATTCGTCGCACGTTTTCAGTCTGTGATACTAGATATCTTTATCCTCACATTTCCCAGTTACAATCTAAACAGTCAAAGTTTATTTGAATTTCGATAAAGAATAATGTTATTATACGTTTCTGAAATTTAGATTCCGAATCTTTATCTTTATCTTCAATCATTTATCGACTACAAAATTATTCTTTTGATTTTCATATTTTTTCGAGGAGCTGAGATGCGATAAGAGAAAATTTTTAACACAGATTTTCTAATTTGCGTAATTTTCCCATCATGTAGCAATTAGAAATCGTAATGCATATATATCGCATCGTTCGACAGATTTATTAAATCCTTTTACACCACATTAACCGGATGAAAATGCTTAGCATATTTTCTACGCTCTGAAAGCTTATAACGCGTGACGCGACCTCGTTTCAATATGGTTATTATTATATGGTTCTTTTCTCATAAAAACCATTTTGAAAAACTGGTATACTCATATAGTCGAGTGAACTTAGAACCAATTTTTCTTTGACGGAAATATCAAAAGAAGTTTCTTGTTCAATGTTCAACGTTAACTTCTTTTCGCATCACATAAAATTTGTATTAACGTAAAATTTATAATCAGAGAAAAAATGATTCTTTATTTTCAAATTCTCGATATTTTTCTCAAGTCGGTATACCTACGTTCGGTATACCTACAATATTTCTCGATTCGAGGCCACTATTTTATCGCCACTATCTTATCGCTAACCGCGACATTTTGGTTGCCTATCCACGTGCGTATGTATATTCTTTCTCTCAAATCATGTCCCAATTGTAAGTTATCGATTCCAGCGATCGGGCGAACGAACCTGCAAATTCAAACGCGAACTCAGTCACCGGGAGGATGGAATGGCACGCGATAGTTGGGGAAACTTTCGCCGAGTTTCCGAGTCACGGGAGCGCGTTCGACAAGAAAGAAGAATCTGGAAAGATTCGTCCAAGTTTATCGCGCCTCAATGCGCGAAGAAGGCACGCGCATTCCGATCTCGCGTATCGCGATCTCAGCCGAAATTTCGCAAACTTCGACACTGAAGACGATAAAGACCGACGCTATTGCTACGCGAGTAGAATTGAGAATTTCCCGATATCCTACCAGTCCTCCGATCAATACCCTCCGCTTTTCCGGATCTTCGTTGAACTTCAATTTAATAGATCGTTTTACACGAAATGTCGTCTTTCGGAAAAGTTGCAGAGTTCCATCTTCTCGAAAGTTATCTAAAAATTATTTGTATATAAAAAGTAACACTTTTTTAAGAGTCATTAAGAATTTTCTTGATTATCTTCTAACGGTTTCGTCGGATTTTTCTTAAATGAGTGATTCAATTAATGTGCACTTTCGCGAACTACCGGTCGGTACTGTATATGATTAAAACACTAAACTAGTGTAACGAGACATGCCAACGGTTCTCGTTTACCGGAGGCTAAAGAGAAACGCGTGCCGGAGGACCGACAATTACAATAGAAGCGGAAATCGCGCCTTGTTTCTCTCAGCGCATAGTTACACGTTCGTTAGTTCCATTCTCTTTTTCTCTCTTCTTCTTCTTCTTCTTCTCTCTCTCTTTCTCTCTCTCTTTCTCTCGCGTTCGTTTTATTTTATTCTTCTTCTTTTTTCAATGTCAACCACCGTGATGAATTAGTCGGTGTCCTGTTAGCGCACTCGTCTACTATTCATTTATTATTTACAAGTCGAATAAGTCCTCCTTTTTATTATACGCTAGGCTATATCTCGGACATCTATGGATCTCATCGATCACATCGCGTTACCGTTACATCCATCTTGTTCTCGCTTGTTCTTAGCTTGTCTCCAAAGTTGTGCTCTTGTGACATTGTGTCCTCAGTATCTGTATAATCGCCTATTCAATCCCAGTCTTAAGAACCTGAGTGATGTTTGCAAGTTTTTAAACCTATCCTTGAATAAATTGAACTTAACTAGACACACACATACATTTATCGCGTCGGAATATAATAATCCAACGGCACTTTATATGAAACTCCCAATTTTAATCGTACGTGAACGGAAGAGTAAATTGTTAAATAGCTATTGTTTTACGCGCATGACACATCAATGATAAAATTAGTTAAGTTCACAGTTTATGATAATCATTAATTTTAACCATCGCGGAGAATAACTAATTTGACTTCTCATAGCACTCGTCGCGTCTCGAGAGATAATAACACGTTAGACGGAGCTGCTCGCTCGAGAATGTCACCATTAAAATGGCGAAGCAAGCAGGTAACTGTGTATAAATACAAAATCATTGTGTTCGTATGCCCACACTCGGCGTACGTCGTGAAAAAAATGAGCACCGAGATTTGCCAGCTACATCGTGTGTCTCTCTCTCGCCACCACAAAATATTTAATATTCGTAAAATGAATATACACACGGGATATGTTCTGTTCCTCACATTCCGAATTGATTTTATAATAAACGGGCTATTATCGTGCGTCGACTGTTTGAGTTTATAACGATTATTTGGGGAATAAAATTTAATTTAATCGAGAAATAAATTTGAATTGATTTAGTCTTCTTGTCATTGTTCTTTATCAAATGTTTATGTTCCGATAGAAATGCAAAGCGTTTTGAAAATTCAAGAAAATTTTTCGTATAATTTTAAGAAATCGAGAAATAAACCGAAAGAAACAAGGTAATTTATTCCCACTTCTCTATTTTACTAAAATTCCACATTCTTCAATCAAAATAAAGATGAACTTTGTTATTCAGATTTAATATCAGATTTTGTAATTTCATCTAAAAAAAGCAATAAATTATTTATTCAAATTTTCGTTTAAAAAAGAATCAACTAATTTCCAATGTAACAGTTAAAATTTCCTATTTGTCGGTATCAATTAATTACCATAATGTACATACAGTACGTATATAGAACGGTATTAACAAATTAAAATCACTAATTTGCAAGAGTGAATGCTAGCGATATTATTTAAAATAAAATAACAATAAAATATATGAAATGAGGCACTTGTAAAATCAATACTGTTCAGGAGATTTTTATATAATGCCAAACATATACATATGTTCGAACTCGAATAAAAGAGAAGAATAAAGAAATGGATCCGCGCGGCGGATTCAAGTGGTATAAAAAGAAATTGTCATGCGCGGCTGTCACATATCTGGACCGCGACCGAAGATGGAAGGCGTGTGTGGTGCGACACGAATGCGCCTCTATCCCATCGATCAGAAGCACCGACTCACCTCCGTGCAGGAAACGCGTGAAATGGAGTGCGCGCGATAGTGCATAAAATACGAATATCATCCGCGTGCGACGACCCGCCCGCTACCATCCCAGCCCCGCTGGAATATTCGGAGCCGCATGGATATCAATCTACCGATATATTATCGGTGTATCGACATATCGGGACGCCGCGGGCCGCTTCGAAATATCGACACTCGACACGCTCATCTCGCTTTGTTGATGCGCAGCGCGCCGCGATATTGGCCATTGGCCGCGTTAACGTTGCCTGCGTTTCGCGCGTGTATGCCTTTCCTCGAGAGCAGCACAGGTCGTATATAATTAATCTCGCACCAGTCGGTCCATCGATGGATTAGAAATCATGTCATATCCCGGGAGGAAAAGTGTGCGCGCGACATTTTAGATTGACCTTTCCCTTTCTCCAAGGAAATGAGATATTTCCGGCTTTACGAAAAAGTGCCGTATATGCCAGATAATGCAACTCGATTGAATTGCATTTCGCTTATTAAAATAATTTACAATTTTTTTACGATCGACTGAACGACACGATGATGAGATGCGCTCATCTAAATTACGAATGAATTACGATTTTCCTGTATTAAATGATTAAATTACCGAGATATTATCCACGAGTTCGCTTTTCGAGTATCGACGAAAATTAATTTGTGACATGGAATACGCTATTAATATCCGTTAATGTGTGAGTGAGGTGCAAATCCGTGCCAATATCTAATCGAAAAATATCGCGCGACCATTTCCATTCAAAAGATTGCAGATTAAATCCCCCGGAGCGCACATCGTATTGGATACACACACACGCACGCACACTCATACACATATGAGTAACAATATTCAAAGAGTCGACGTATTTTTTATTTTCGAAAAGAATAATTAAAATAGTAATTTGGAATGAGCTCTTCAAATGCATTTTAAAATTTCAAAGAATATGGGTATCTCGAAAAATACGAATGTGCGTATGAACGTTATGTTATACGTGGTTTTTCCACGGTGTCCTTCATAGGCCGTGCAAGTCACTCTCGTTCGTCGAATTCTCGCGTTGCAGATACCCCGGCTCATGGTTCCGCTCGCCGACTTTTTGCAGCGAATTGCACGGGCGGCAGAGGGGCAATAGACAGACACGCCGTACCCCGCGAAACGTTATTACGTCCGACACTTTATTCGCTCTATCGCTGCTGGCACAGACGAGGGCATTCCTCTGAATTCCGCGAGTGCCGCGAGCGCCCGCGCGATGTAATTTGCCGCGGCTATGTAAGAGTAACGTATAGCGCGTATGTGTGTGTTTGCATTTATATTTGCATCGATCGTATGTCGAGATAATTACAACGCCACACGCGTGAGTGTCGCGTCCTTCCACTTTGATAAGAAGTGCTTCGTGGATTGCAATCCGGACACGACCCGGCGTACAATATAGGGATGCGCGCGTCCAAAAAGGAACGCCACCGTGCAAATTAGATTCAGCTTCGCTTCTGGTTAATCCCTCTGGACATCCCGTTATTTAACCCTCAGATACCCGAGCATTTCAAATTAACGTAAAACATTGCGCTTTTCGAAGAATTCCATTGCTTTAATCAATTAATGAAGAAAGAAATTATACAATTATTACTATTAAATTAATACGCACAATGCACCTAAAACAATCTGGCGATCGCTCTGCTCCCGATCTAATTAGTAAACATATAATTTTATAAGCTTTTCTTAACTCATAATTTTAATATTGGATAAACGTGCGTACACATGTAAATATAACAGTTTACATGTGTTATGTAAATATAACAGTTTAACTCTTCGACATTCGAATCCATTCGAATTTGGATTATTTAAAATTTAAAGGGATAATTTTCTGACTGTCCCTAGAGAAATATATGGAACTAGTGTATAATTTTTTAGGCTTGACCTAAAGCGCTTGGCCCGTCGGGTTTCTCAAGTTAAATTACCAAAAACAGCGTATGTGTTTCTTCATGTACGTCGTGTGTCGTGTTCTATTTGTCTGATATGCGTCGTTGGACGCACACATGTGAATACACGGTGGTATGTCTCTGGTCGTGTACAAGTATTACGTCCGTGCAACTCGCGCGCGTCCAACAAGTCTCGCTCAAAGGGAACGTAACAGTACGTATCGCGTGTGCCTGAAACACGTCGCGGCAATCTCGTTACCCAGCTAAAGACGTCTCTACCCCTCGGCAACATTCGAAGACGTCCGGACCAAAAGCAATTTCGCTTAAATCTATCTCGGTGCTGTTCTTTCTCCTTTTCCCTTCTCCGAAACCTCTCGCTTCCAGAAGTGCCAAAATAGCGCCCGCGGTATTTGCTAAGGGCGTCGAGAGATAAGAAAATTCAATTGCGTCGCAATGTCGCACGTCAATGGTGTTAAAAAAACACGGTCCTGAAAAAAGAAATCCGCCGTTCTTCTCTTTTTCGCCAAAAAATTCTAACGGGTTGTTGCACGTGCCATGGAATATTGCGTACCAAAAGTTTCAGTTTCGTGTAGTGCTTCGATAAAGTCAACGTTTTCCGACAATCGAATGTTATATGTATCGCGTTAAAGCGATATGTTTCTTTTGCATTTTAAATCCTCGTGCGAAATATTTGCAATTTTTTGAGTTACTCTAAAATTTTGAAGCCGTCGGAAAAGCTAGAAACTCTTTTTCTCGCATGATATTATACTCTACAATTTTGAAGTTTCCAAGTAAATTGTTATTAAGTGCAATTTCAAGCTTTATAAATTAATTAAGCGTTTGTAGCTTATAACATCGTGAACTAAAACGAAGTTTGGAGTACTAATAATCAAATTAGTATAATCCCTTAATTCCCTTTTAACGAAGACAAATTTTCTCTTGTGTATATAGATGTCCTCGTGCTGGAATCTTCTTGTTCTTATAATCGACGTAGATCGAACGAGATTAAAAAGCGATTACGCGATAACGAGCAGTTTAACATCAATATGCTCTTATTAATTCTGTAAAATAATTGAGTCTTGACATCAATGGAGTGCGACGTGCTCGCGCGTGTTAAACACTTATATACTCATAAAGACGTTCAAAATCCAATTCGTCAAGCAAAATCCATTTAAAAATCAATTTGCAAAAACACGGAGCGATTTACACTTAATTTCGCAAGCTGAATTTGACATTGATAAAATTTAAATCTATATAGAATATTTTTCAATTATAATTATCTTTTTAAAAATTCATTATTTTTATCTTATCATTTCAAATTTAAAAAACTCGGATTTTTCATCATTTTTATTTATTGAATGAAAAGACAATCGCGTTTGTCTTATTATTCTATTTGCGAATTTCGATACGACTTCGTTCATTTCGTAAAAAATAAAAATTATAAATTTAACAAAAGTCTGTGTAAATATCACTGTAGCAGCGTTAAAAAAATTTTGTAGACCAATGCTGACAGAAATGAATCAAGCGACAAAGGTTATTCTATGCGAAACGTGGAAATTGTTCCACGCTATCGTTACGGGATAATTCCTGAAACGCTTAATAATAATAATCAGTGTCTGCGACATTACACGCGCGGTAATAAGGTGATTTTCGAGCACGCACATTTATATCCGCATAGGCAAGGTAATTAACGCGATAGCGATGTCAAAATGTCGGCATGCCGACGATTACTGGTATGGTGCGCATTTAATTCGCGCGCTAAACCGGCCGGAACGGAGCTTTATCCACTTTGCGAAGACGATGAAAATTACATCGGACTTACGCACAGAAAGGAAAGGTATTACTCGGATGAACGAAACGCAACCATCTCCCTCGCAACCAGCTTAAATATAAATATCGCACACCTCGATCAAATTACATATATACCCCATAACAGTAAATTCTATCTCTCGATGCACCTGCAGCGATAATTATTACCATTGGACATTACACAGAAATATTTCGAAACTGTTCCGTAACATGCTGTCGGCTATCTATGATTAATATAATATTCAAACGTTACATCGTAATTAAGGTGGTCCTTTCGTGAGAACAAGTATTAGATAGGTACCTAACGTTGATATATGTTAAATATACAGTAATAAGGGGCATGTGTACGAAAAATCAAGTAAGGTTACCGACACTTTACAAGAAATAAGTCATTCTAAATATGCGTTCGCGGAGCGTGCCATTGTCATTCTATCCTTGTTGACATCTAACGAACGAGAAAGATAGAATGATGCAAATCGCCATGTCCGAGGTTTTCAACGAATAATACATGTACTTAACGATCAGATGAATACATTATTCACGTCTTAAAATATTCCCTGAAGTTTCCGGATTTCGTACATACCTTGAAAATAAGGGCTTGCCGAATGTTTTGCTCTGATATATGAGGTTAAATAAGTAGTGGATCCACGCGCATATTGCTTTACTCGTACTGTCATGCCTGACCTAACCTAACGCGAGTCCAACCGCACTACTATTGTGATATTTTTTTAATTAGTAAATAATTAAATGCGATTAACGCGTGTGTGTAAAATCATGTTATATTATTATAATTATTGAGATGTTGTGTAATGTTTGTCAATATGTTTGTTTTCAATTACCTCATGACGGACTGTTACTTGACTAGCTGGGTCCGCGAAAAGACCACCTTAAAGAAATAAAATAAAAAATATGAAAAAATGATTCAAGATATATTAAAAAAAGAAAAACCTTTTGTATTTTATTTAAGTTACTGTTGCGTTATACGTAACAAAAGTACAGTTTAGAGCTGTATTAACTGCATAATTTGTCCGATCGACTTTGTACTTGTTTTGTCTTGTCATCGTTAATCGAGAAGCTAGTTCGCTTCGTTCTGCTTTTCTTTTTTCGACATAATCTCACCCCGTTGGGAATGCGAACTATCGACGGTCGAAATTTCATAGGATTTTAATTACGGGCGAAGAAATCGATTTCTAATTCCCGCTTCGGTGGTGCGCTATTCACAGAACAATTCCCGCAGGTTTGCGAAATGAGAAGAGTAAAAAGGGAATTCCCCGCGCTGTAACCGACCGATTTCACCCTTAAGTGGAATGGGAATGTTTTAAAATTTCTCACCGACGAGACGAGACGAAGGGAAAAAGCGTAGTTCGGCAAGAAGGGAAAAAAAGACAAGCCATGCACGAATTCGTGGTGAGTATGTGCGCTTTTTTTACGCCCCTTTTTTGTCGCGGCGGAAAAAAGCGCCGCGCCGTAACGCTCTGACGATGTCATTTTTTCCGGCAAACCAGCGGCGATTCTCTGGCCGCGTTTCACATGAAATATTTTCAAATAAAAAGAGTGCAATTAAAAAATGACGCGCGCACACGGATGATATTTGATAGTATTATACAAACGCGTGACATCGCGAAATTATCGCGCGGAATTGTTGTGGGAATACAGAACGCAAAATTTCATAACCACAATTGTGAAACTCACCCTCGAGATTCCTCGTTGGACGCACGGCTTCCACAGGGTCGTTTAATCTTAGGACAGGATATGCCTCACCACGGGTGATCAACGACGCTTTAATAGTCACCTGTGATACAACAAATACAACTCTCATTCTCGGCTCCCGAGACCATTTCTCATTTGTATTAATCATATATAATATACGGTGGAATATTTAGGAATATTAGGTGGAATATTAGGAAAAAAAACTTGTCGTATTTTAATATCGATATCGCTTTTGTATTAATATCTAGAATATTTATCTGTTTATTGATTTTCATCACTTATTTCTTGTCGCAGTGATGTCAATCAACCGAATTGTTAGCATCTTTTTAAAATATTTATTTTTACACGTTTATAAAAATACTTTTGCACTAAGTATGTGCTAATAAAAATAATTTTTTCTGCAATGTTTAATTCACTCTTGGCTATACTCATTAGAAAATAACAGCTATTTAATTTCAGCACTTTCCGATCGTTTATACCCTGCATATTGCCGGACGAATGTTGATTTCCTGATTGTCGGCCGTTCAGTCAGGTCTTTCGACAATACGTAAATTAATCGACAAATTAGCGATACCACTCTCGGTTACTGCGAGAGACGCGATAGGGCTCCGGGTTATGCGACGGCCATACGACAGTAATGGCGCTCGCAGCTGACGACGTTAATAGAAGGATTTCGGGGGTGAGCTTCCTCCCTCCGCTCACCGGACTAATTAACCTCGTTATATCGCCGGTCCGACCAACAGGACGCTACTCCTGTTTCCGATGTAACGATCGTCGTACCTCTGTACGATCCGACCCGACGCGAGACACCTCGCCGTCGAGAGAGTTTAATTAATCTAATGACGGTCTCCGTAACATCCTTGAGTGACCGATGTAACCCGATGTGACGTAAATACACGAGGATATACCGGGTGCCCCCAGTCCATTTTGAATCGATTTTTTATTAACAAAAGTATCGCAGTAGAGTCATTATTCATAAAATTAGAGAACAAAAAATTCCGATGAACAACGTTCTCATTTGGTACTGTCGCTGAACACACGGAAATCGTTTCCAGACCGTTCGAAAAATCCGTCATTCAAAAAAATGTAGCAGAACTGAACCACGCATTATTTACCGTCACTAATTATTATAAGCCTAAAATTTAAAAGTATATATTTTTATGTAAGGGTTAGTATTGTAAACGTGTTCGTTGAACTCTAAATAGACAAAAAATATCAAGGCATCGAAATGCGCGAATATAGTATTTCTCTAAAAGTTCAGCCTGGAGAGACCAGACGTTACATAGGTCGATGGTAACTTTAGTTTTAGCAACTGTCGCGCATTTGTTACTGTTCCATCACACTGGGCGTCACAACTGACGATCGATGGGTTCAATCGAAATACGAAAGGCCACAACTCGCGATTCGCGACAAACACGACGACCACCGTCACAAATCGAATTTAGCATTCGAGGCAACGTTTCGAAAATCCGCGAAAAGTCACAATTTTATTTCCGCCGAGCGAAGCGAGATTCATGTTTCAAACTATCCGATCTATCATTTTTTTTTTTTTTTTATCAAAATAATCAAGTACCTAATGTATCACGAGCACTGGTAAAGTATTAAAGTATACAAATATTGACACAAAAAGATGGTCCTACATTAAAAAACTAAAAAACAGAAAATGTATGATAAAATTATATTGTACATAGCCGTTTTAAAGAAAAAAGGTTGGTATCAATCGATAGGCGGAAACCTACGTGGTTCAAAGTAACGAAGCCCCCTCGGTGCACTGCTCCGACGGGAGACATTAACCGGAAGTAACTCCGCCTCTATCAGATGCCTCGTCATACTGTTCATTACTTTATCGATCCAACCAGCGAAATTGAATTTAGCGGGAGAGGGCGACGGGAAAAAAGATCGACGTAGTATTAGGAGGGGAAAAAAATGAGGGATAGGCAGGGCAGGGGGCGGGCATCAGGGTGAGAGGGCACGTTTCGAATCGTGCGCCAAGAGCAGAGAGCGAAGGGTGCAATAACCGAGACGAGAATCGAGCGAGAAGCGAGTCGCGCTCTCTCGTGGAATTTATCGCGTTAGTACTACGAGCAGGGCGAGCGAGCGAAGCTCTAACACTCTCCACACCGGGATTCCAATTAGCCACTTTAGCCATTTCGCGAGATCGAATTCTACCGATTCTCGTCTCGTTCCTCTCTTCAGTCTTCCCCTCGCCGCGGCCCCTTACCTCGCGAGGCATCGCGCAGATCTCGTAATAGCATTGACGATGTTGGAGTACCTCGCCTCCGAATACCCGATTATATTGAGCATTACGGGTATTAAATGCTTACTAATTCGATATCTTCGGTAATGTAGTATAATAGAATCTTCATCATTTCCATTAAAACCGAATGTTCTACCGTTCGAGCAAAATATTCGACGCGTGGAACGTTGCTTCTTCTATACCGAATTAGAATATTGCGCAGATTGCGCTTACTTTCTAAAGATGCGAATGGTGCGCTTCCTGACTTTCAAACGTTAAACAAAAGATTTAAAAAAATGACATAAAATTAACATATAATTTTGGTTAGAACTGCACTACCAGACTTACATAATTTAGCAGACGCGAGGGGTCCATATAAACGTCAGTTTTGCGCAGATCGTTCTTTTCTTCGAAACAAATAAAGTTAAGCGTCGAGAAAGCGATTGTTGCTCTCGGAATGACAAATCGAACTCGAAACGGTGAGACAATTTAAGTAATTTTATCGAATCCGTTTTCTCTTCGTGTTAGCGGCGTTAGAAAAGCGAGCTAGACCGAACTCGTTGTATGGACTCATTCCGCGAGCATAGAATTCCGGTGGACGGAATTCTCTCGACGACGGTGCGATTTCCGACCGTATAACCAAGTGCAATCGTTAGATGTGTGCGCGCGCGCACGTTCACGTAAAATAATAACCAAGAGGCGCGCGCTCCGTTTTGCACGTGTTCGCAATTCCTTTCTTCTCTTTATCTTTTTCTTCTTCTTCGTCCAACGACTCCTTTTTCCTTCGACGGTATTTCGCTTTTACGTTCTCGTGCAGTAACGAGGTGTTGCTGCCTTTTCATGTTCACACTTCTCTCTCTCTCTCTCTCGGTTTTTTACTTTCTCTACAATGTTTCTTCTCCATGTCTATCGTCGACTTCTTAACGTCGCTTTATGGAGAATGCTCACTGCTGTTTCGCGTCTTGCATTTCGTTCAGCGAAACGAACTCGCCGTCGTCAGCGAAAAAAATTCGTCTTCACCGTGACGCGAAAGAAACCAGCGACACGAAGTAATTCTTCATTGCAGAATACGTAGAACGCAGCCTGGCACACAACGTCGACGAAAGGAAGACATAACACAGATGAAATTGCGGATTCCGCGACAATATTGAATGTTTCATATTTCAAATATATCTTTTCCCACAGAATTTCGAAATTTATATTTCGCATTCAAGCCACGTTTTTCGAAGTATCCTGTGATTCGCACCCGGCATGCGAAATATGTTTTTATGTAACACGTGCATGGAAAGTGGCCCATTGCGCACGCTACGCGTGCGTGATAGACCACTTTCCACGCACTTGCAACATAAAATAGGGTATGCAAGTCTGATGTCTATAAATAACATCGATTCGTGAACCAATCAAAATAAAGAACCCTATATGGCCTATATATTTTTTTTTCACCATGTGATGGATACGGTTTATGAAAGACAAATTACCGGCAGATTCTAGACAATATGTGTGCATCGTGCATCATTCGATTAAGCGAAGTGTCCCGCAGCTTGGTAGCCGTGGTATTGGATGAAATTGCGGTATGCGTGTGATTGTATACGTAAACTGCGTTTGTTGATAGATGTATTTAGCGCGAGGTCCGAGAGGGTGACGAGAGAAGGAGGAGGAGGAGAAGAGTGTCGCACGCACATATTGTGTCGCGCGCATACCGCGTCGCCGTTCATCGTTTCACATTCGGGCTCGTTAACCATCGTTAGCGCTCCCGTCCGTTCCCTTGTCGACTAAACCAGCGCGCGGCTCGCCGCAAAAACCGCGAAACGCGCGCGACAAAACTGTCCCGAACGGAAAACCGCAGCCTTACCGGCAGCCACGGCGCGGCGGCGGTCGCGTCTTTCGTCCACGCTCGTAACGGTAATTGCGCCTGACGCTCGCACAGGTATATTCGAGAACGTCGCGCGACTCGTGCGGCCTGTCCTTCGCTCGTCATTTCCTTCGCAGATAAAGGACAGAATTCTGCGTATCAACGACAAGAGACATTCTGAAGAGAAAGGTTTATGAACTATAACATTTCCTTGAATTGTGATAAATGCAATTGCAATGATTATATATAATCATAATTTTCTGTAAATTAATAATTATGATACTGCATCCTATTTATTTTACTTAACGTTTTCTGGGAAGTGTGCGCCGCATCTTCGCGTTTATGACTCAAGGATCGACCTAGGTGTTGACGCGACGCCCGTCTGGAAGAGCGACTCTGCTCTGACTAAGTACCTCTTCGGAACACACAGCGGTACTCGTCGACGCGCCGATGTTGGTGTCGTCTCGTTTGCGGCCACCGAGACTCTCGCAATCATTGCGTCGCAAATTGCCCCGCAAACGTCTCGCGGAGCGTCCCTGTGTAATCTCGCCGGGATACGGTCGTGTATTCACGTCTGTCGCGTCATGGGGGATCGTAAAGTACGAGTACACGCATATACACGCGCTCGTAGAGCCGGGCGGAGATTTAGGAAAATACGCGCGAACTATACGGAAGAAAGAATCTTGCCGAATCCCGCCTGTCGCGATTTACTCGTTAATAGTTAGCTCGCCGTACGGGTTGTTGTCCCGCTGTTAAATGGGTAATGACAGAGAACTCGGATAAATTTAGTGTCTTTAGCGGAGGTTTCGAGGAAAGACGTCGCGGTTCTGTGATCCTTGACGTTAAATATCTTCGTGGTGAGACGTCGAGTTTTAATGTCTCGCTTAAGTAAATAGCTTTAAATTAAATGGCGAGTAAAATGTCAGTGGCGTTCTTCGTCAGTATACAACTCCGCTTTTAAAATGCCAGTATTTTAAATTTAAATTTAACAATCAATATTTTTTTTAGAGAATGAGGAGTCACTTTATTTATGATAAATCCCTAAAATTTATCACAATAAGTACGTATAAGATCTGCGTAACTTGTAAAAAATTTTAGAAATATACATACGAGCGATATTACTTTCTCCTCTCCGTAATTTTAGCAAATAAGCAGATACATTAAGTCTTTCGTCTTCACTTTAATCTCCTTGTGTCAAAACAGCTTAATATACATATAATAATGTAACAATCAGTTTATATTATTAAGTTTTATGGAGACCCTACAAATGTAGTTTCTCAACTATGTATAATCACACATTGCTTTGAATGCTGGAGAACTATACGGAGAATTGCCCCACAGCGTTATATGGAGTCCTTCATAACACCTCCGTCGAGTTTACCGGCCCGGGTGGTGGTTCATTACGCTCCTATGCCCGACGAAAATCAGATTGGCAAACGTCAACGGATGTCGGAGAAATCCCTTCGTCCTTTGTCTAATATTTGCCGAACAATGCGCGGGACATTCGTGGTCGCGGCGAGTCCCGGAAACGATCTGGCGTCGATCCAACACCGCGCACGTAACAAACCTTCCTTGGAATGTACATAGCTCGAACGTCGTCCTCATTATCGTTTCAAACCGTCACCGACGAATACGAGGTCGGATATCCGGAAATTCGCTGCCCGCGTGATCCATGCGGTGTGAAAAAGAGAGAGATCGGCGGAAATTTCTTCGGATTCGTCGAGATTCACCACCGATATTCCGTCGAATCACGAACTTTCCGAGGTTTTTCGGGATTCTACAATCTACCCGGAATTGATGCCTCCCGACTATTGAGGTCGTTGCATACGAAATGTCGGAGCCCGAAAGTTTCAGTTTTATGGAACGCTGAGAACGCTCGCTTATATAAAGTAGATGTCTTCCGATAATCAAATATCACGTGTCACGTCAAAGCGACGCGATTCTTTTACGAAAGTGCGCTGCAGCTTCCGTGAGATGTTTTTCAAGTACAGTAAATACGCGAGAATGCGTAAATATATAGAAAGTTCGTATACAAAAATGTCACTTCACGATTTTAAAATGTGATATATTATATGAGATAAATTCGTATAACTTACGAAGAATTGTCCCTTAAATAAATTTAACATCCGATATAAGTTAAGACACATTTTCAAGTTTTGACTTTATTCAAGTTTAAAACTCCTCGACTTAATTTATTTCGAAAAATATCTTTTATCGAAATAACGTAGAAAAATATTTATAACTAAAATTGCACGTGACGCCGATCGAAAATGTGTAAGGTGAGTCATTAGAAACAGAACGGTCGATCTCGGACACTCCCTACACGGAACGGTCTTGTCGATTGAATCATAATAGGAGACTTGCAATCCGGTCTCGCCTGGTCGAGCGCGTGTAGCATACATCAAACGAACGCAACGGATGGATATTGGAACCGCGCGGGTTAACGATCAGCGTTACATCACGCATTGACTCGAGCATTGGCTCGATCTCGAGTTTAAGGTCAAAGACTTTATTTGCTCCTCCGTCGGTCGGTCGGTGCACAATGAATGCTATAGAGCATGGCCGAGAGAACGGCACACCGTGCGTTTAACAGCATAAATCACGAAAGCGTTACCTGAAACGAGATTCGCCACAATCCCGGTTCGATCCTTCGCGCTACAATTCCGAGTTTTCGCACCCTTTCCCCCCATACGAAACGTGCGATAGACGATCCTCCACTACGCCAAACAGAATCCAATTATCTCGCTTTTTGCCCATCGAATCACGGTCGTAAGCCGCCGCAGGACGAGGCGAATGGTGCCAATTTTCGTGCCGCAAAAACATCTCGCTCGTACGTCGCGGAATCACGGCGGCTAGGAACGAATAAATCTCCAACTTTTGTGAGACGCTAATTTGAACTGTTATAATTGAATGGCAAATCAAATTAGAAAGCTGATGCGTTTTTCGATGTATTCGTTACAGCATTTGCAGCAACGCCCAATAAATCTATTGTCCCGTAATATTTCAAAGATCGCACTGAACGTAATCATTTCTTTCTGAGAAAGCCAAAAAATATTATTTCAAAATACTTTCTCATAATTATTTGTTAGAGCGTATATTACAAAAAATTAAAATTACGTGTATTTTCTAAACTTTTATAAGCCAAGATTTTATCCTAGCTCTAATAAGCTTTACGCGTTTTCTATCGTCAGCGTGCTTTACATTTTTACTATGTCGCCTGCGACTTTTCGTTTATCGGCTTCCTCCCATTACTCTAGCTCGTGAAACATCCCGAAATCTCTCTTCTATGGCCGAGATTGAAGGCACACCGTATCTCGAATAGCTGCTTTCCGGATTATCTCGCGCGCATATACTAATCCTCGAATGGCGCGATGTATGGAGCCATTATTCTAGCCCGGGTGTAAGGTTGTGCCTCGAGTAAATATATCTTAAAACAAAGGGAGTTTCGCAAACGCGCGACGTATACACGAAGCGCAAGTCTCGCACGCAGATTTCAGTGTGCATTCGCGGAAATCCGTACCAACGACCGTAAACACAGGTCGCCGGTAAAGTTCCGATGAAACTTTAATCAGGTCAAACGAATTTGCACGCAAAATATTCCGCCATCAGGAATATAAAGTACCTTCTATTTCTTTATAACTATATGGATACACTTTTATCCCAGATTACTTCTTCCGTTTAATAATTCACTAAAATGTCTCGAGGCGAAACGTCACTCACGATCAGACTTGATAATTCATGAAAGTACTCTTTGACAAAAATTCAAAAAAGGGATTAAAATCCGTAATAAATACAATAAGAATTTAGTAGACTTTTTACTGTAATATAATACAGTAAAATATCCAATAAATTATAAAATACAAAATTCACAATTATTTATTTAATTTATAAACTTTGCAAATTAATTATAATCAATAGACATTTAGTAGTTTACTCATTTAAACTCACTCATAGGTTTCTGCACAAGAGTAATCCAGAATAATTAATAGCAGCGTATTTTTCTCTCCAAAAATTAAAACTCCAAGAGACATTAATTTCTCTCGTTCTATACGCGTTTCTGCTTGTATAGCTTTTAAAATCACACGAGAGTAAAATGTTTATCGAAATATTTACGAACACTCGAAATATTCGTAACTCCGCCTGCATACCTCCTGTAGCGACTATTCATAGTAGCTATGAAACTAGGTACATTTTTTCCGAGTGCCCGCACTTTGTGTACTTACGCCGCGTACATAAGCGTATATAAAGGTAAAATATACTTTCGCGTTGTAGCGACATAAAATTCAAAAATTTTGCAACGCCGCGCTGGCGAGGCAGAATTCGCGGGACGCGCGCTAATTCGGACATTTATTTATTCTCACCGCGTGCCTCCGGGAAGGGAAAGGAGGATAAATTAGTTTTTCACAACGCGACAACGCGCGCGTAAGTTCGTAAAATGACGTCGGTTAGACAAAACAAAAATGCAGAACTGGCCTGCAAAATTTTATCTGCCATTTGTAATCTAATGACTAATAATCTTCCATTTATCACGCCTTAATATATACGTCACTCGCCTTTGCGGTACTTTCGCTCAGCGCCCATGTATAAAAGCGATCCTCGCTTTCCTCATTGCCCATTGATGTTTTCATTTCATTACCGCAACGGTAACGAACCAAGCGCGACACTTCTACAGTTTTATCTGTAATCCGACACGCTTAACGCTACAAAAAGATCGAGAAACGAAGCGAACCTGCCGCCCCCCGTCGTCGTATCTTTCGCGTTTGCATAACATTAACGTTTAAGAGACTTCCTTTCGGGATGGAAATACGACCCGTCTGTCTCTCACTAGAAAGAAAACTCCGCGGCGCGTCTCATATTGCGCGTTGATGTCGTTACATATTAACTCCGTAGCGTTTTTCTACGGCGCGATGGCGCGGTAATGCCTGCGACGCTTTGAGAACCGCTCTGACGAGTGTCAGGTAAAATAAATTCGCACGAATAACGAGTATTTTATATTTTCCACTAACTAAACTGACACAAGCCGATAAATTTCATAGAAATATTACGTTACACATTTCACTTACTCTTAATTCGCTTATTCCAAGTTTCTTTTCACGAAATCATATATGACATTTTATAATTAAAAAATGGAGTTCTTTTTAATTTGGAGTTGACTTCCGTTCCGCAAGAATGTCGTGGCGTTACTGACTTTTCAATTACAAAATGTTTGAAATCCTGTCTCGTTTTCCACTTTCCATCAGTCGCCGAGAAAACGTATCCTTTCGATCGTGGATCTGTCGACATAAGTATGTAAAACATTGCTAGCTAGACTTGCGCGAGTTTTCACACATCATTGCTTTTATCTCGATTGCGTAGTTTACCAAGATGTTGTAAACGCAGTTTTCATTAAGTTGAAAAAGTTTTTAACGTGAGATAACTCTTGGCTTATATACTCGAAATTACACAAGATGCCTCACAATCTGTCCGTCTATTCATCTTACTGAAAGCCTTAATTTCTATTAATTCGAGACAGCAAAGGGGTAACAAATGATTCGTGAATCGACGATTTATGAATTAAAGATTATTGAGAGTAGGTATGACTCGTCAAATAATGATCGGCTATATGAATAACAGCTTTTAAGTCATCGTTGATTAAAGAAGCATTACTCGCTAATCGATTCTCGAGCGAAAATTTCGTTACGCAAGATAACGTCATCCTGTCGCAATGTATAAGCAACATTTCTCCTGTGACCATGAACACTTTCGAACGGAAATTAGTGGAGTGGAAACTGTGTGTGCGCTGTGCGCTAGTGGAAACTGGTTTCGATGCGCGATTCGCGGCACGCGCGTCTCGAACACGTAATCGAATTAAGTAACCCGAATGCAGTTATATGTTATTGCATTTCGCGTCTGCTTTGTCGTTGCTTCGGATATATCCCTAATGCGCCTTTAGTCGACGTGTCTAACTAGCAATAATAATCGCATCAGTCAAACATTAAATTGCGTATGTCAAAGAAAAAAGAAAATGACTGTGACTATTAGATTTCGAAGCTCTTTACCACCGTAAAAGCTTTACAAATCATAAAATGAGTTCTTTGAACTTGTTCCAGATGACCAAAGTTCCAATATTGCACGTGACAATATTTATTTAATAAAAATACTTTAATTGCACATAATAAATTCATATTGCAATAAAAAAAAATATATATATAATTGCAAATTTATATAATTGTACAAAGTACATTTTTAGATTAAGAACTTAAACCTGTTTGAGTCAACATTCAGGATCTGCAAAATATTATATACGATAAAAGGAATTTAAGGAAATCAAGTTTTTTTAAGCAAAACATTAATAAGAGACAATTATTCTCATAATTTTTACCAAGATGCTTAGTTACCAAGATGTTCCTTTCGAGTTCATGAAAAAGCTCGATATCATGTTTCTTTCATACGCGTACACTTTCAAAATAAACTAGAAAAATATACAAGGATAAATTCGATCGAGCTGAAAACCTATAATGTAAAACAATATGTAACAAAGTAAGTAAAAAAAAAGGACATTTTGATGGGTTTTTCCGCCTCTCGAGTGCGGAGTTATGACGTAGGGCAAAGGATTTTTTCGCGGGACCCGACGGCGAGCTCAAAAATAAATACACCACGATTCCGTCGTCGCGATGAATATTTCATGACCGCGGCGCCCTCCGCATGACGAGCGGTACGTTTAACGCGTATGACCTATTTGACAGAGATGCGCCGTACATCGCGACCGTTCGTTGACGACTCATTAACGAGCTTAACGACCGCCGGCATGTTCCGAAGAATTTTAGCGCGGAAAACGGGGCGAAGCCTCCGTCGCGCATTATCGCGTCGAGAAATTTCGCAATCGCCCATTCTTTCATTTAAATTTCGGCCGCTTGAAAAAAATGCGGCAATAAATTAATTAAATTCGACCAAAATGAATAATACAGCATAAAGATCCCGGCGGCGAATTTAATTAACCCCGGAGAAATTAATTAAATTCGCCGTTTAATTATAAAGCTATTTATAATGTTAACCTGGCATTTATGATTGTACTCCAGTCTGTATGGAACAATACTCGTTGCTGGAAAATGAAATAATTTTTCCTCAATAGAAGTATCGAAACGGGAAATCTGGTTAGAGAGCCATCAGAAGACCGACCTATTTTCAATCCGCACAGTTCTACGCCAGACGAGACCAAACTCTGAAGGTTTTTTTTTACATACAATTTACTTTTTTCCAACTTTTTCCATTTAGCAGTACGGAGTGTTCCTAAAGAGTACGCGGTCAAGTTTTACGCGATGCAAATATTACTCCTTACTGGATAAAAAGATATCCTACAGACATAAATAAATGTTCGTTGTGCAAGTGCCACGAATTTTCGAAGAATCATGGATCTCTACGCTCCAAAGAGAATTAGAAGAGATTGCGAGAGAAAAAGAGAGAGAGGACGACGGAAAAGAACAATGCGGTGCACCTGCCGTCGGAATAACACTGGAAAACCATCCGGCGCGTCCTTCGAGTATATCGCGTAACACGCTCGCGCATCAAGGCAGTCCCCATCTTATTTAGGCTTAGCGTTGCACGAGCCTTGAAGTTCGTAACCCTCTTTTCAAATCACCCTGTATATATACCCGAGCCGACCTCGCGACTGGCGTATACGGGAGGTCATTTACCTCGTAAATTACGAGATACCGAGATTGCGTCCCGCGTGATTTACGTCATGTGCGTAAGGCAGGCACAGCGAGTTTAACTATCGGAAACAGAACTACCGTGAACGATCGCCGGCGAATACGCGACGCGCAGAATTCGGCGTTACAAAGCGGCCGGGCCGGGCCGGGCGGTTTGCGCCACACGATCTCTTTGCCACAAATTCGCGTTTCGCAAATCGTTTTAACGGTGGCTCGATCGATCTCTAATCGAGAGATTATCCGCGCGAAAACCGCGCTCGCCGCCGACCGACCGACCGATCGATGGACGGTATCATTTTCATTGAAGCAAAGCTCGTTGAATTGATCGGATCGTTTGGTGAACAAAATTTCGGTAGCGAGAAATAATTTTTCTTTCTTTGAATTTCGTTGTTAGCGACATTGACGTTACGCTATTCCATAGCGTTCGTTACGTTGCTCAATGCCTCACTCACATCTTCGTTTATATAGGTACTGGGATGTATCCCGCGCGGATAATGGCTAACAGATGCACCATTATCTGCCCGCGTGGATAATGGACGTCTCATTGTGCCTTGGAATAATCGGAAGCTACGGTATCTCATCTCTCTGCCGCCATGCTCCTTTCATAGGTAAGATTCTAGACAGGCAGATATCGTTAACGCAGAACCCCGGAATACCGCTAAGGCGCCGTCCCGGCGGAGTGACGTAACGACGCGGCTGACGTTCGATCCGTCCGGGCGCAGACGTCGTCGTCACCGCAACAAGTTGCTCGACAAACTCGGTCTGGAACCCGAGGGGTTCCCTCGAGAGGCTGGCTGGAGCACCATGCACGTATACGTATCGAATGCGAATACACGGCCACGGGGCGCCATGCCGATGCCGTGTCGCTCGGTTCACGCGGAGACGACGGCGGTCATCAGGTGCACCACCACGTCGGTAGCGACCCGACGATCGGGGTCTTGATTTATGGCTGGGTAGAGCGCGTTCAAACGTCGGAAACAAGGACACCGTGGATTTTCGCGTATATGCGTTAACGATTCGAAACAGCCGGCTACCGGTGGACGGCTATCCACGGCCCGGCGCTATTTTACCTTGGTCGCTATCGGCCGGGGTGATCTCCGTATATCACCCCGGAACGATCGCAACAATTATTCGACCGACGCGACGGTATAGGAAACGCTCCCAGCACTAGTCGTTATCGGGTAACGTTCAGGTAAGATTGATCAAGCTAATTATGGGACGAACGCGAATGATCTCTTGCGATAATAAACCTAACGGATGTTGAGGATGAGCGAGGACGATTGAATGCGCTCTGTCTTGAATGTATTGAGTTTTTCGAGATAAATGAGCAATATAACACAGCGCAGTTACTCTCTAGCGATAGAATAACATACATATATTGCGCTCGTCCAATATTCCAATATATCCAATTTTCAGAGAGCAAATTATTCAAGCACCTGCGAGAGCAAATTGCTACGAGACACGGATAGGTTTCGTTTTAATGTTTTGTTTGACGCATTGTTCGCGCGATTAAATGGGTCAATTAGTTATACGTATGCTCGCAGGTTTCGCGTATCTATAGCTGGACGTACACTCGCATTATTATCGTTGTGCCCGTAATAACATTTCGCGGTGTTATTGACCTACCAATTATCCCAGTCCTGCTTCACGACGGTTATTATCATGTTACGAAGATGAAATATGTATATCATCATAAATTTTATCGGATAACGAGGCTTTTCAAACGGTATGTTCAGGATAGCACATATATAATGCACAAATAAAAATAGTAATTTATCTACGGTTTGTATAAAAGCGCAACGAAGTAAAACGCTGTTGCATTGGAACAATAAAAAAATAATCCTTAAGCCACCGTAATAAGCTCTTCCCGACACATACGAATACAGTTAATTATTCTTATCGTGCAGTACGAATAAAAGAAATGCGGAAATATAATATAGTAATCTTTATATATCGCGTGCCTTACAAACGACATTAAAGACGCTCGAAAGTGACTTTTCATTTTTTAAGAAACGTGAAAAGCGCTGTTAAACTTCTTTTTCAATTGCACGCGTTTAAGTTTCCCGAAGAGTGAAAATCGTCGATACAAAACCAGCATTTTTTATGCGGCTCGATACGACCGAGAGAACGACATCGGAAGAGAGGAAACCGGCGAGTCGTGTACAGCGAAAAAATAACAAAAAAAGGAAAAAAAAATCTCTCGCCGCTCGTTTCACAAAACGGATATACTCCGATAAAGAGCAGTAAACGTGATTACAGGTTATCCGTAATCAGGTGGAATATACTTTGTAATTGCGCTTCCTTTGCGGAATAATCGCGCGATGAAGATACAAACGCAGATACATTTCCGATAAGCCTGCGGAAAACGACTCGGCGGTTTTCCGTTTGGATTATTTCACTCTTCTCGTCAGGCTGACCACTATTGTTTTTGCTCGCCAGCCCGTATTACGTTTATGATATTGACTTACCGTGCCGCAGTGCAGTCCAGCGTTGCGTGCGTGCGCGTCTGTGTGCGTACATGTGTGTGCGCGCGTGTGTTATATGTGCGGCGTATTTATTTTGCGTACCGCCCGAGCTTATCATCGCGTCTTTCATACGACGTATACAATATTGTAACGAGAGACTCAACTTTGCGGCGCGGCAAGAATAATTTACGATACTCCTTCGGCACCACGGAAGATGCGCCAACGAGCTTTTGTTTCGTCGGATGAAAGTGTACACGTATTTTCAATTAAATCCTCGATTCTCCTCCTCCCCCGGCTTATAGATTACCATCTCTTTATTTCACAGCGCAGCGTCCATCGAGATAAATTAGTAAGATAAATTAATATAGTTAATAAGCGCGCAGTTCCACGACAGTGCACATCTGATTTTCCGCGATCCGATCTCTGTTTAATTCTTAACTTGCATTTTCGCTGACACTGGATCTGTGAAATCTAACGGTATACTTTATATTCTTTTACTTCTACAAATGATGAAAGTAAATTTTATTTACCTTTTTAAATTAAACAGTAAGATTAGTTTTGTGACGTCCGAAAGATCTTTGAAGCTACATGTTTCTACAATAATAAATAAAGTAACGGTGTAGTATATAAAAATTTATCGGTAACAAATGGTATTGTTCTGAAATTAATGAATAATAATTATTAATGAGATTATTTACAACAGAAATTAACGGATAACAAGCATGTAAACATTTTGCCCATATAGTATAATCGATTAGCATCGGAACTGCACATTGCCAACGGTTGAAATATGCTCGACAAATGTTTGTACAAATGTCTAAAATGCCCGAAATATCTGCATAAAATTACTCACGAAATGCTAATGTAATATCGTGAAATAGCTCCATTCAAAAATCTCTCGCCGGGAATTACAGAATTAGCTAGAGAGTTTCTCTTTACAGTAATTAAATCTTGTTCACACAGGATGTTTCAGAATCCCGTCTCGTAGTATATTTTTAATTTTTACTTAGATTCTTCGATAAATTTGCATTTCTTGCTGCCCGTTTTTCCCCCGAACAATATTTCCGAGAAAATCATCGTATACTTGGCCAAAACTGTACAACATTTAACGCTAACTATCCTTATGATTGAACGTTGAATCCAAACTTCAGAAAAGTAAAGTCAATTTAGATGAATAATGAAGTTTCGTCATATTTAATTTAACGTTTTTAAAAGTTTCATTCGCATCTTCAAACAATCGTTTATGTTATTTTAGAACTCTATTACGGATTGCTTCGACATTTCAATTAAGGCACTATCAATTCTTAACAAAGAAATAAACTTATTAAAACTTAGATAATTTCAACTTATCAATGATTCTTTCCGTTTGACAGCCGCACACGTTTCCCTATATATAATTCTCCCATGAAAATTCATAAAAACAACTCGCAAATACGTTACGTCGAAAATAAAGTCTCAGAATTCAAGCCGTGTGAATAAAAGTAGATATAGTATTGTTATTTTGTGTAAAATTCAAAATCGATGGACATCAGCTGAATATAGTCCGCGAAACGTTAATAAAAAAAAAATTCCCGAAAAAAACTGTTAAGAGAAAATTAATGTTTTATATTGTATTGTTATAACGATAGTATATTTTGTCCATAACGTGTAAATGTTTATTTATTATTTTAATATTCCGTTCAATGCCGAAACCCCTTCGTACATAAGGCCGAACTTATCAATGACTGACAAGCCATATTCAGCGCGCGCGCGCGCGCGCGCGCGTGTTTTACCTATGACACGATATATTTAGAATTTAAAATTCTAAGCCGAGATACAAACGTTAGAATTTCAAATCGCAGCGTCGACGATGTACTTTCCGGTGTTGAATGTACGCAAAAATTGCGTCAAATATATAAAATGTACAATATATAAACGAGGACAGCAATTTGGAATGTTATTTATCTACGAATGCATCAAGTACAAAATATACATTTACAAAAATACATCCTTGAACGTGTCGGTCGTCACTCGCGAATATGCGTTTGTCGGCCGACGACGACGCCGTCGAGGTCGTCGGTCCAGGAAGTCGCGAGTCGAGTCGTCCACTCCGGAAGGACGCGACGCCATCTGACGCTTTCTCCGGATCGCGCGTCGCGCGTCCTCTTCCCCACCGCGCGCGAAAAAAAAAGCCTATTTACGTAAACGCGAACGCGTCGCGTCGAGACACCGGGATGCGGCGGGTTTTTGTCGTCGGACAAAAATAAAACGGCGCGCGCGATCTTTTCGCGTGACACGTCCCGCGAGACGCGCGCGAACGGATCCTACATATTTCCACGCGTGGGGCACCAGGCACGGTCATCGACGCATCAGGTGTCAGTCACCCCGGAGTCGCGGAGTCGCGAGAACGCGAAAGTCTCGTATATGCGCGCGGCTGCTGCCGGCTGGTTTGACGCACGCACGCACCCCGTCTCTGTGAGGACGAAAATTGCGACGCAACACAATTGATCGCGCCACGAAATCGCGACTCGCGACTCGCGAGCGGAGCGTCGTGCGATCGTATATGCCGTTTCGCGAGCGTACATTGTACATCGTGTACATCATACATATAAATAGGACGATTCCCCGCGAACGTCGCGAGAAACTTATCGGGGAAAGTATAGACGTCGAAAACTTTCCGCGTAGCGGCGAGAATCTCGGAGTAGTCTCGGAGTCGGCGAATCGCGCGTCGCGCGGTCGCGCTCGCGAGAGAAGAAGGGCGAGACGGAAGATCGCTGCTTGCCCGGCGTACTTACCGTTGACCGTGGCAATTCCAGCCGCGACCCGTCGCGACCGCCGCGGCCGTGTCAGCCTCGTCGTCGTGGTCCTCGTCCCGCGTGTCGCGCGCGCCTTTCACCAGTTTCGCAATCGACGCGGAAGATGCGGCGTCCTCGCGGATCTCCTCGTTCCTCGTCGCGGCGCCGGCTTTGCTTTTTTATTCTCTCGGATCACACGCGACGCGCGTCGACCGTCGCGAGACGGTCGACGGACCCCGCCGAGAAACGCACGAGCTTATACGCGGACACGCACGAGCGCGAGGACTGCGAGGCGAGGGCGGAAGGAACCATTCCGAACTCCGAACTCCGTACGCTCCCATCGGTCAGCTGCTACTGGCCGCGCTGCGCGCTGCGCGCCGCCAGCCGCCAGACGGCCCGACCGACCGAGCGAGGCGGGGGGAAAAGGACGGGCAGCCGCGAGTCGCGCGCCGCTTCGCAGCGCCGCGCGAAAGCTCCGCCGTGCCCGGTGCTGCCCGCGCCAACGGATGGCGCTGCGACGAACTGAAATATTATAATTTATATGTGGAAAATTAAAATAAATGTATTAATATAATTGATCAGTCCCCAATATATTGAATTTCTCGATTTACGACTTAACACGTATCAACTCATTATTTCTAATACATGTATTTATGAATATACAAATATATACATCTTTTGAATTTTTGTTTCTTTTCTTGTTTGTTTCAAATTTTCAAGTTATTTATTGATATTAATTTCATACGTCGATATTTGGCAATATTTCTCTCGATTTTTCCACTAATTTACTGCGACATTCCGTCACAAATACCTACACTTATATCAAGAATCACCAGATTCTTGTAAAAATTAAACATTACAAAATATTTAGCATTTTTTATTGTAAAGATTATAAAACATCGCGTATAATTTGGGCTCGGGTGGTTTTTCGGTTCGAGAAATTGGCTTTCTGAGATTCAAAGAAAACCAACAATAAGTTATATATATTTAAAAACAAAATCGACATTGTCGAATACAATTTCAACGCTGAGAAAGGACAATAATATAAACAGTCCCTTATCACAAAACTTTCCCGTACATCATTTCGACTGTTAGATAAAATTCGTCGGCTCAGTTGACGAACGTGGCAACACAGATATCAAACATATATACGGAAGAAAAGGCAGAAATAGAGCGGCGAGTATCAGCAAACACGGAAAGATGTCCGAAAAGACAATAAGAGCTAAAATTATACCTCGTATGTGTACCATGATATACATATATTCTTCATATTATTATATTCATGTAAATATATGGCATATGTAATATGCCATAAGTACATTTTTAAATACTCTATTCTAACCAGAAATGTTTTAGTCAAAACATTTAAAATTAATTAAAGCATTATATTTGTACATTAAAAATATATATTAACGTATCTTATTTAATATCTATATCTATAATAATAAATCAGTCTACGAACAACGTGATACTGAAAAAAATTCTCACGTAGAGTCTTATTATAGAGTCACGTTTAACAACTACTCGTAAATATTAAAGAGTACAAATTACAACAAAATTTATATATATCTTTAAACGTAATGGCATTATTATATTAAATTGTTAAAAGCTTAATAATTGTATCGTGTTTATTTAGTATGTATGACAAAAGAAAGCGAAGATTCTTTAGACCCACGATCCAATGTGAAAGTTGAAGAGATTATTCTAGAGATGGTAACATATATACCTACCGCAAAAGTAGTCAATATTAATATTATCATAAACCCAGATAAAACTACCATAACGGTAATTGTGCGCACAGTAAATACGTATAATAAATACTTGTATTTTTCTTTAATTTTCCTTTATTAATATGACATAGGAAGAATTATTTTCAACAAATAAAAAAACTGATATTATTTTCATCATTGGTGACGTTGAATCTACTGAGAAACAATGTGCAAATGAAGCGATTGAAAGTGTTACTGTTGATCGCAAAGAACTGTCTACAGAATTAGCAAATTTGATGACAAACATAGAAAAAAAACTGGAGGAGATTATGCGTTACAGGTAAACTTTTATTTTCAATTTACATTGCATTCTTTAACCTTGCAACTCTTACAATTGATTTGCTATCAGAACTAGATGTGGAATACGCAATAAAACGTTATTCATAAATTTGTCTGGCACACACGAAGATAGAAAAAAATGTATGGCAGCTATTTCAGATACATTAATGAATGCGATGCGTTTGGTGGGTAAACGAGAAACTCAACATTTTTCACTTTCTGATATTGCATCATCTGCTTCTACAAGCAGAGATAATGATTTTCCAAAGCAGGTAAAATACCGTCTATGTTAAAATTTATAATTTATAACAAATTTATAAGATGATATAGGCTACGAAACTTGTTTATATAGGGAAAAGATAAGGATGCAAATGAAAATCTTGAGAAATCCTCTTCTTCGTCTATTTCTTCATGTTCATCACTTACAGAATTAAGATACTCTACATGATAAATAATGATTTAATATTGTATATATGCATGTACAAAGTTAAATATATTTACAGAATATGAACGATAATCCAAACAATTGTCATAAGGAATTGTTTCCCACAATTCCTTTAGAAGATGCATTGGATACATTGAATAAGGTAGCACAGGCGGGCATGAATAAAACAAATCATGAATCGGTGAACATAAAGGATGCTTATGGCAGAATACTATGTGAAGACGTACATCCGAATTGTTCCGTGCCACCATTTAGAACTTCCTGTAAGCATGGGTACGCAGTGTCGGTAAAAGATGGAAAAGGATTGAGAAGAGTGCAGGAAGGAGAAAATGGAGTAAGTTGAATCAGACGCACCATACATGTGTGTAATATGTAACAACCTACAATTATTCAAATTAACTAGAATTATTATAAACAAAACTTTTTCAGTTTCCTCCGCTTCCGCTTCAACCTGGAACATGCGTATGGGTGAACAGTGGGGAGCCTATTCCTGAAGGTATATATATATTATAATTTACATTACGCTGATTCATTTACAGTGAAGAATTAATTGCCATTTCTATCCGGTTGCAGGAGCAACAGCTGTTGTACAAGTGAAGGATACAAAGCTGTTAGAAGGATCCCCGAACGACGACAGCAAGTATATTGAGATAATGATTAAACCACAACACGGACAAAACATTAAGTACAAACTTAATAATTTCCATACGATAAAAATTCTATTTCTATTTACCAAAACAGTTAATTTATTTGTCTGTATATCTATTTTTTAAAGACCTATAGGTTTCGACATATGTGGCAAAAAAAAGGATATCGTTCTAAAAAAATTTACACGTATTGGCCCAGAGGAAATAGGAGTCTTGGCAGCTTCCGGGTGCAAAGAAGTTATAGTCGCTAAACGGTTGTCTATAGGTGTGTTATCCATCGGCGATAACTTACAAGAACCTGGAGAACCTTTACAACCAGGATTTACTTACGATATTAACAGAATAACTTTAATCTCATTATTAAAACATAATGGCTACTCTTCTTTGGATTTCGGAATTGTGAATGATAAGTGAGGACTTTTAAAATTTATTACGACTTTAAACATACAAGATATTTTATTTACAAATAATTATTACGTTTGTAGCTTTATAATTAATTAAATAATCAATACATCGTAATTAATCTTTTTCCAGATCTTCGTCTATTCGGGAGAAAATCGAGGAAGCTTTAAAAAGAATAGATATACTTGTGACGACAGGTTCTATAAATGATAAGGATTTATTGAAGAACATTTTAATGAATTACTTTAAAGCTGATGTACATTTTGGTACTTTTTATTTTTCTCATTAGTTAACAATTTATGAAAAAGAAGATACACCTCGTACAAAACTGCACCTACTTTTTTAGGTAATGTAAATATAAAACCAGGGAAATCAACGACACTAGCGAGTTGCAGAATTATGTCTAAGATCAATTACGAGACGAAGTATTTTTTGTGTTTTTCGGGAAATCCGATGTCCGCTTTGACTGCCGCGCATCTATTCCTTTTGCCCTTTGTGAACAAGTTGCATTGCAATGCAAATACAGAACCTGCTGCAATACCAACTCAGGTAAGGTTGTTTTCACATATCGCGAGATAGAAAGATATATTCCTGTTACTATATGACGTTGTAAAATTGTAGACAGACGTTCCGTTTGTTTTACATCATCGTCCTAGATTAGCATGGACATGTTTACGGTTCAATGAAAAAAACATCGCAAAAGCTTTAAACATGGGTTTCTACAAGGATAGACTATGTAATATGGCAGATTCAAACGCACTTTTAGTATTACCGGAGAAAAAGCAAGAGGTATTATCTAGTACCGAAAATATACCAGCGTTACTTATCGACTATCCCAAAAGTTCCGCTTGTCCATTACTTTATGAGATGCGTCCAAATAATAAAGTAACTAATAACGATTTATCACTTATGTTTGAAATGGTAAAAGTCTCACCGTCTTAAATAAATGCATGTTTCATAAAATATATTCGCTAGTTTGGTGGAAGAATTTTACCGTTAAATAGAAATTTTTAATTTAAAATAATTTCAGATAATTTCAGAAGTATCCTTGATCATTGTTTCCATTAATTCTGATTTTGTTGCTTTTAATATACTTTGAATTTTACGACATGTAAATTGTAACGATAATTTTCGTTTGCACATTAGTTCAGAATTGATGGATAATGCTTTTGAACATATGTTTCTATGTATTAAAAATGTAATGACAATCGCGTTTTTATGCATCATACGTGTTCGTAGAATCTGTTCGAATGATTATTATCAATATATTTTATTTTGCAGTAATATGACGAATATATGATATAGTGTCGCTATATTTACAAATAATTGTTTTATTAAAAATGAATAAAACAGAATTTTTATTATTTAATTAAGTAATTATTATTTACAAAATTTTTTGTTATTTAATTAAATAACAAACGTTTTGATTTACTTTCAATTAAATAATAAACGTTTTGTTTTATTTTAAATAATTATTATTTAATTAAAATACAATTAAACAATTTAAAATTTTCAATAATTAACCGCTAACTAAAACATATGTAAATATACAATACAGTTATAATTTTAATTATAACACAACTATTGAGCATAATTTTATCTGCACTATTTTAGATGTAATTAACAACAGTTATGTGATCTAGTTTTATTTAAATGTACATTTATTATTTGTTACCTAATTTTTCTTTCTTTCGTCAAATAGTAGTAAATACTACTGTTATTTTTGTTGTATTATAATTATATATTATATATTATATATATTTTGCACATATACATATATATATATATATATATATATATATATATATGTATATTATATGTGTATCATATATATACTATTATATTTTATATATATCTATAATATATATATACAATGTATGACATATTGTTTGTATACATATTGTAATTATATAATGTATTATTAATTTTATAATGTATTATATAATAAATATATTAAAGCATATCTCTCTGGAATTTTGTTTCTTTGAGCTTTTATAAAATTTAATAATTATTGTATTATTAATTAAATATATTTGAATACTACACACACACACACACACACACACAACAATTACTATGTTTATAGCAATGTATTCTTTTTAAATGGATATCTAATCCAAATTGATATCTACCTCTTTTTAAACGTAAAAATTAATAAATATTAACCAGAAAATTTCTTTTAATCTTATTAATAAACAATTAAAGAAAAATACAAAAGCTAAATATATGCTAGCTGAATATAGAAGTGAGCAAAACCAAAAAAAAAAGAAATAATATTAAATACGTATAATTTTGTTTAATCTCTTATAATCTTTCTACACCTTTTCCGTTTTTCTTCTTTTTTTCGTTTTTCTCGTGTTACTCCTTTTTTATCTCTTTTTAGGAGAAAAAAACGGAAAAAGAATAAGAGATGTTACGACATCAACGAGATTACAATACACATATATATGCCGTATAACGTTAATAATTTAAGAAAAATACAGTATAAAAATCCGGTGAAAGGAAAATAATTATTTTATGCGTATTTCCTTTTTAATAAAATACTCTACTTTATATATTTTTCAATTATTCTCCTCATTGTGTAAGAAATAACTCTTTTTTAAGTTAATAAATTACGAGCAAGACTAATTTGTTAAATTTGTAAAAAATTAAATGTTGAATTTAGCAGACGCGTGCTCGAAATAGAACACGTTATTTGAACCATAAACGAATCCACGGCATAATATGTGTGCAAAATAAAACCGACATTGTCCAATTACAATCTCAAAATAAAGAAAAGAAAAAAAATGTAAACAACATTCTTCATCGCGAAACTTTTCCGTGAACGATTTCGACGGCTAAGTCCAACTCAACTGACGAACGTGAGAATTGCGACATAACATACGTACAAGACGGTAAAATTCTCCGCAATTTTCAGCACATATGCTACAAAACAATATTAAGAAGCTAAAATGGTCATCAACTTTGAGATTATAATAGGTATGTACTGTAAAATATACTTCATGTATATTATATTTGCGAACTAAAGTCCTTTAAATAATTGATTATAATAAAGAATATTTTACAGAAAAGTATATGTTCCATTATTAAATGTGGCGTATACATATGTGTACATATATATATATATATATATTAATAATAAAAAATGTAATAATATATCTTGCCACAGTTTCTTTAATCATTGTCATCACTGAGAATCACTGAATGATTCTATATAGTACATAAATAAAATTAATTTTCACATATTTCATAATTTTATTTTGTCACGTTTAATAGTTTAACAATTTCTTTGTATATATCGAACCGTATTATAATAAAAAATGCGTTCGATATTCTAACTTAACTCAATATTCCTGTCGTAATTGTCAAAATTCTAATTCTGTTTCGATCATTTAGTATGTGAACAGGACGCAACAAAGATAGATAAAGATTATAGCGTTGAAAATGTGCTAGTATCTATACCTAATGCACAAATATATGACGTGACAGAGGCTGATCCTGTTGAGACTGATATAAGGGTAACTACAAATATATTGAAAATTTTCCTTGTACCTATATATTATTGATCATTGAATTTATTTTGCTTACATGATACAGGAAAAGCTACTTTGTGCGTGCGATGAAAATAACAGTGACGTTATTCTCATTATCGGTAACATCGAACCTGTTAAAAGACAATTTGTAACCGATGCGGTTAGAAATGTTAGCGATAGCAAGCAACTTTCTGAAAACGTAGCACTATCGTTATCAAAGCTAGAAACGAAACTGAACGATAATTTGTCTCATAAGTAAATTTTTATCCTTACTTTTGTACATATGTTAAGGTTCTTAGAATTACAACTCTTACAATTGTGATTTATTCTTAGAGCTGTATGTGGAATACGAAATCAGTCGCTAATCATTGATTTAACTGGCTCAGACAAAAATCAAATAGAATGCCTCGCTGCAGCTGCAGATACGATGACGGAGGTCATACATTTGATATGTACGAATCAAGATGAAAACGTGCCGCTACATGACGTTGTACCTATCTCGGATAATATTTCTATAAAGCAGGTAAAATAACAGTATTTTACTGTCTATGTTAGAAGTAAAAATATGCAACAAATTTTAATATTGTGCATTAAATCTCTTAATATACAGGAAGAGGCTAAAAGTGCCATCAAGCGCCGTAAAAAATCCACTTCTCCGCTTTTATTATCTCCTGTAAGTCAGTTAAGATACTTTCCATATTAGTGACAATGTACACATTTTATCGTATTGTATAATACGATTAAAGCTTTTTTACAGAACGCAAGCACAATCAAACGCCATAAGGAATCATTTCCTATGACTTCTTTGCAAGATGCACTGCTCAAGATGCATGAAGTAATAATGGAAAGTGCAGAGGAAATAACTTGTGAAATAGTGCAACTAAGTGATGCTTATGGCAGAATATTGTTCGAAACTGTAAAAGCCGCTTATGACTTGCCACCATTTAAAACTTCCACTAAACACGGATATGCAGTACTGGCAGCTGATGGAAAAGGCTTAAGGAAGGTGCTGAACGTAGAAAATACAGTAAGTTCTACCAAACTCGTATATGTGACAATTAAGCTGGGATTACGAAATTGAACTTTTTCAGTTCCCTTCGATATCGCTTGAACCTGGGACATGCGTGTGGGTGAAAAGCGGATCGCCTATTCCCGATGGTAAATAATTGAATAATTACCGATCCATTTATAGTAAAGAATTTAAGGGCTGTTTCTATTCGATTGCAGGAGCAACGGCGGTTGTACAAGTGAAGGATACAAAGCCAGTAGAAAGCACCGACGACACGTATGTTGAGATAATGATTGAACCAAAATACGAAGAAAATATCAGGTACGAAGCTCAATATTTCCAATAAACGCAATTTAAGCAATAGATTTTATCTCATTATTAAAGCAATTAATTTATTTGCTTGTTTATCTATTCTGAAGACCTATTGGGGACGACTTAATGAAGGGAACAGTTGTCGCAATTCAAAACGCGCGTATTGGCCCAGTGGAGATAGCACTTTTGGCAGCTTCCGGTCGCAAAGATGTCCGAGTCACTAAACGTATATCCATAGGTGTGTTGTCTATTGGAAGCAACTTGGAAGAACCTGGAGAAGAACCTTTGAAAGCAGGATTTGTCTATGATGTTAACCGAATAACTCTAATTTCGCTACTAAAAGAGAAGGGATTCTATTCTTTAGATTTCGGAATAGTGGATAATAAGTGAGAATCTTGAAAATTTACTCTAATTCAATATGTATACATATATACTTATATTATAATAGTCTTTATTTAATTTATTGCTATAATTAAAATAGTAATTATAATCGTATATTTTTATTCCTCCATCAAATACAAATAATTCGATGAATAATAATTTATATTTCAGATTGACGCCTATACAGAATAAAATCGAAGAAACTTTAAAGAAAGTAGATTTACTTGTGACGACAGGCTCGACTAATGATAGAGATTTATTGAAAACCGTTTTGGAGAAATGTTTTGAAGCCGATATACATTTCGGTATGTTTCTTTCTTATCTTAATTACCAAATATATCAGAAGAGAAACATGCCTCTTGCTTAGAAACACAAAACTCATTTCTTCAGGAAATATAAATATAAAACCGGGAAAATCGACAATATTTGCAACGTGCGAGATCAATGACAAGACGAAGTATGTCTTATGCTTGTCGGGAAATTCGACATCCGCTTTCATTAGCGCGCAAATGTTTCTTATCCCCTTGGTGAACGAGTTACACTACAGTTGTGCTGGGGAACAGGTCACGTTATCAGCTTGCGTAAGATTGTTTCTCGTGTATCGCGAAACGAAATGTAATGCAACGCTATTACAATTTTGTAAACTTGTAGATGAAAAATCAGTATACCTTGCATAGTCGTCCTAGAGCTGCGTGGACGATTTTGGAATGGAACCAAGACGAAAAATACTCCTCGGCTTTCAGCAAGGGAAATGCCATCAGTGATAAACTAGTTAGTGCCACAGGTGCTAACGCACTTTTATTACTGCCGGGAAGGGAGTCCGCAAAGAAGTCATCTGAAACATTTGCAACAGCCATACTTGTCAAGTTACCCAAACAAATCAACGAGAAGAACTTTTGTAATGCTCGATTACCCAACCAGGAAAAGAAAAAAAAACCACAAGAAAAAGATTTACTGAATTTGGAGAAGTAGCCTTACTTGTCAAGTTACCCAAAAGATTCAGAAGAGAAAAATTTTTGTAACGCTTACAAATTATAAGAGATCGAAGCATGTAAAAGATATTTCAGGATGCATCGCATTGTTTAAACATGATCTTATTTCTAGCGAAAATGATGAGGAAGGTCATCATTCAACTTTATTTGCATTTTTAATCATATAACTATTAAATATTATTTTACATATTTTTGAGCACAGAACAATCATTTGATTTTACTTCATTCTTAATATCCTACCTTTTTTTACCTTTCTCTATTATTATTTAGCCATATAATATATATAAGGGGTATATAAAATTCATGAATAGTGAGCACCTGCTATAGAACTACGTTCTATTGTTTTCTCTCCATTATTATAAACCAAAGCTTCAAAAATATTTTGCGTATAAGAATCTTGCATATAAAACAAATCCCTAGTGAAAAAATTTCTCATATTTTCTTAAAAATGTTATAAGAATTGAGATTTAATTATAAAAAATTCTAAAAAATGTAGATTTCTCGGATACTTTCAGAAATAATTGGATGAGGATTTTCGGAATATTTCATGCAGTTATTCGCGTATGAAAGTTTCTGAAAAATTGGGCAAATTTTCTCATTTTTTCAGATTTCTACAAAAATATGTCGACGAGAAAAAAATCTGAAATATTTTATTATTATATTTATTTTATCTGTTTTTCTGAGAAAAATGTCTCAATTTGTATTAAAACATCCGAAAAATTCTGAGCATTCTGATGAGAAAGACGTAAAATTTTTATAGAAATTCTGATTAATAAGAAAAATTCTGAGACATATTTTTCCACCAGGGATTATTACCAGAGAGGTTCTCTCTTACTATTACACTATTAATTAAAGAAGCCAGTCCTGGATAAATTTTTGTAATTACCAAATGAATCTAAAGATAATTGAAGAATATAGACCTTATCAATTATAGATATAACCTTATCAATTGTCGAATGGAAATCTCAACCTCAACATTTACCTTGTGCACTTCTGGGACGCTTTTAAGTACGGAAAGTGTACGACAGCGCAGCTACACTTTCGCCGTGATGTGGAAGCGCAAAACAATATGGCCGCTCGCTGGGGGTGGGGAGTGAGGACGGCTGTCAAAGATCTGAGAACGGGTGTCCTGATGCGCGAATAATTATCGGGATCTCTCTTTTTTCCGTTTCGGAAGATAATTGTCGTCCCGCGTGAGATAAAACGGAATAATGTTGACGGCAGCCGCGAACATGTCCAACAACGGTGGCTCCTACAGCGTCGAGAGGCCACCCACTCCAGACGGATCTGTGGATCTCTTGGAGACAATGGAGCTCCCTTCCTTTCTCAGTGGATTATTTAACTCCGATTACAAGAAGTAATTAGTTTAGAAGTGATCCGTGTAATTTCTTTCGCGTGAACGATCGTCCCTTCAGGAAATGCAGAGCGATAGTTGGAAGTCAACTTTGGACACGAAAAACCTGTCATGAATATTGAATTACTGTCATATCTTCGTTGCTATTTATATGTTATCGCAATTTGATTGAACATAAGAGAAATACATTTAACACGAAAGAGACGGACATTTTCACAAAAGCATATGCGTTTCAGGCATGACGATCTTAAAGAGATGCTGGACAGTAACAAGGATGGACTCAAGTTGGAAGCCATGAAACGTATAATTGGGGTACGTAAGTGCACGATAATTAGATTTAGATCTGACTGGCAGCCATACCGGCAATAACTCGGTCTTTCCTTCAGATGGTGGCCAAAGGAAAAGATGCATCGGACATGTTTCCAGCTGTTGTAAAAAATGTAGTGTCTAAGAATATCGAGGTAAAGAAGTTGGTGTACGTTTACCTAGTTCGTTATGCGGAGGATCAGCAAGATCTGGCACTTCTGTCCATATCAACGTTTCAAAGGGCTTTGAAAGATCCCAATCAGTTAATAAGAGCAAGCGCTCTAAGGGTATTATCAAGTATACGAGTTTCCATGATAGTACCCATCGTGATGTTGGCCATCAAAGATTCGGCTAGTGATATGTCGCCGTACGTTCGAAAAACTGCTGCTCACGCCATCCCTAAATTGTACTCGCTGGACCACGAACAAAAGGAAGAATTGATAAACGTACTCGAAAAATTGCTGTCCGACAAAACCACCCTTGTGGTAGGCTCGGCAGTAATGGCTTTCGAAGAAGTGTGTCCAGAGAGAATAGATCTCATCCATAAGAATTATAGAAAATTGTGTAATTTGTTAGTGGATGTTGAAGAATGGGGCCAAGTAGTTATCGTTAACACGCTCACCAGATACGCTAGAACACAATTTGTTAATCCAAATACAGACGTAAGTATACATCGTTAAGAACGCGCGAGAAAATAGGATGAATGGTTCTAATTGAAAATGATAATTTGAAATATAATCACAGAATTTAGAAGAAGACGAAAATCGGCCATTTTACGACTCCGATTCTGATTCTTCCAACACAAAGAAACCAAAGTTTATGTTAGATCCCGATCATCGTTTGCTGTTAAGGAACACGAAACCTTTGTTACAAAGTCGAAACGCATCTGTAGTAATGGCGGTCGCTCAGTTATATCATCATGCAGCGCCCAGAAGCGAAGTAATGACCGCTGCAAAGGCATTAATAAGATTATTGAGAGGCCATAGAGAAGTGCAGAGTATTGTGCTTCATTCTATCGCTAGTATATCAATTACGAGAAAAGTAAGTACGGCACCCCGAAACACGATACAAATTAATCTGCGGTATAATTTAACTTGCATAAAATATATAATTATATATTATGTATAACTGATATATTTGTGCTGTTCAACAGGGAATGTTTGAGCCTTTCTTGAAATCGTTCTTCGTGCGAACTTCCGATCCTACTCACATAAAACTTCTGAAACTCGACATATTGACAAATTTGGTGACTGAGACTAGCATCAGCGTAATATTGAGGGAATTTCAAACGTACATCTCCAGCAGTGACAAGGAATTTGTCGGTGCCAGCATTCAGGCGATCGGCAGATGTGCAAGTAACATCAAGGAAGTGACCGACGTGTGTCTCAACGGGCTGGTATCATTGTTGAGCAATAGAGATGGTAAACTTTTATTACAGCCTATATACAATATTACGTTTCATATTATACTATGTCATATTAAACATTACGTTATTTTACTTTTCCACAGAGGCTATTGTGGCGGAAAGTGTCGTGGTAATAAAAAAGCTCCTGCAAACGCAGCCGAATGAGCACAAAGACATCATCGCTCACATGGCTAAATTAATGGATTTCATAACGGTTCCACAAGCCAGAGCATCTATCCTGTGGCTCCTAGGTGAATACTCCGACAGAGTCCCTAAGATAGCGCCGGACGTGCTCCGAAAAATGGCGAAAAGTTTCGTGAACGAACAGGATATAGTGAAGCTGCAAACTTTGAATTTAGCTGTGAAATTATGTTTGAACAATCCCTCGCAAACAAAGCCGTTTTGTCAATATGTTTTCCAACTTGCCAAATACGATCAGAATTATGACATCAGAGACCGCGCGCGTTTTCTACGGCATTTTATCTTCGAGGAAGAGGGTGACGCGAAGATGCTTCCACAGTTCGCAAAGAGAGTTTTCCTCGCACCGAAACCGGCACCAACTTTAACATCTAGGTTCAAAGACTCGGAGTATCAATTGGGCACTCTATCTCACTATCTGGACATGCCATGCGTGGGATATCGGCCTTTACCGCCTTTCCCGGATGTTACGCAAGATCCATCCGTACGAGACGTCGCACCGTCTACCGCGCAAGAGCTTAAAGAAGAGCGACATAATAGGAAAGAAAAGGAGAAGAAGAAAAGCAAGGAAAAGGCGAAACCGTTCTACAGCGACGAGGAAAGCACTCCCGCTGAAGGTACCATCCGATAATAATTAACGTTTACGCGTGTACTATATGTATGTATACTTAAATTTTCTGTCTCTAATTTCAGAATCGGATAATCAGTCATCTGATTCTTCGTCCAGCGAATCTTCAGACGAAGATAGCGATTCTTCAGAGTATACAAGTGACTCAGATAAATCCGAAACGGGCAGTGGAAAGAAAAATGAAACAAAATCCGATGATTCCGAAAGCGAATCGTCGAGCGAAGAGTCAGATTCGGAAGACGAAGAAGAAGAAGAAGAAGAAAGCGAGACTCGAGAGAACGAAGAAGAAAAACCGAAAATTGTTAAGCAAGAAGTGAAAGAAAAGCCAAAAAGCAACTTTGACCTGCTGTTGGATCTGGATGATGGTTAGTTTGACGAGAAATGGATTGAAAAAAAAAATTAGCATTAATGCGCAGTCATTATATATATCTAATATATATATATATATATATTTTTTTTTTACACAGTTGTTCCAATGACTCCTGTGATGACGCCTAGTTTGGGTGGTTTTCTTACTCCAATTAATTCAACAATCACAGATAATGTTCGAGAAGTATCGACATCGTATGTTCCATTAAAAAAGACTACTTTGTTAAATAGTATCATAGGGCACGGTTTAAAAATTGAATATAGATTTACAAGATCGCAGCATTTAGTTAGTTCAAGTTTGGTTAGTATCGAATTAACGTTCTCTAATGAAACCAACGATGTCGTTAAGGAGATTCAAATAGGAAACAAAGTGAGTAATATATTCCGAGTATTGTGCAACATGATTATTATTATGAAATAATATATTTATATATATATATATATATATATATATATAATGCGTACTTTCTTTTCAGAATTTGCTAAAGGGTATGTTTATTCACGATTTTTCGCCGATATCGTCGCTCGATGCAAGTGCCACGTTATCTTCGACGCTAGGCGTTAATTTTAATGACTCTACTCAACCGGCTAATTTCAACATCGACTTTTTGATTAACGACGAAAAATACTCATGTCCGGTCAGTATCAAGTCACCGATCGGAGAGATAATAAGATCTGTGACTTTGCCTGAAAGCATGTTCAACGTGGAGAAAGCTAAATTGAAAGGCATGAACGAGCACATAGCGAAAATACCGTATTCTGGGAACAAAAACGCTCTTTTTCAAAAAGTGTTCGAGACCGCAAACGTCGCAAGAATATCTAACGAGGATGAAGTTATGCGGTAAGACATGCATTTATCGTTAATCTAATTGCATTCATTTCACAAGTATCTAAAGTGTATTTTTTAAAATCTGAAGTCTAAAAAATTAAGCATCACAAATGTTTACAGGTTCGCCGCTCATACTTTAGCGTCTAAATCATTGGTATTGGTGACAATAAAATTCATTGATGCTGGGCAATTGGAAGTTTGCGTGAACTGTGAAAAAATGGTTATAGGATCAATTTTATTGAACGAATTTAAGAGTAATTTAAAATAAAACGGATATATGCTATTTACGAGATTAAATAATATAGATGCGTTTCGTACACATTTATGAGGCAATGGTACTCCTTCCTTCGTTAAGCGATGGTAAATTTTTTCAAATAATATATTCCATTTAATTTTTATATACATACATATGCATTATGCATATATGCATTTCTCTAGATATATGTATATGTATAAACATGCATATACAAGTATAATGTATAATACAATACCATAAATATCCTGTTACGCCATTGTGGCTTTTATAATAAATTCTAATTGCTTTTTGTCATAACGTTGCTCTTTTCAAAGTACACCATATCAATTGCTGAGACCCGCTGATATCGCAGTCCGCGATCTCCCAGAAACGCAGCCGGTACTCCTTGTGACTCGTCAGGAATGCCTTCAGTACTGTATAAAAAGCCCATGTGCATTATTATAAACACGTTAAAATGCTGGAGCTGGATACTCACTTCGTAACATTCCGCTGGAGATTGGCTTCGAGAAACCGATATCTTCGTTTGGAAAGCGCGCGATTACGTCGGACAGAATTCCCGTACCGAAACCCCGGTTCCTATATTCCGAACGAATATACGCGGTATCTACTACAGGCATCACGTATCTCTCTTTCGTCGAGAATATTTCCGTACCTAGGGGAATAATTAAGAATGTTATATCCATATTCTCTTCCTGAATTTTTGCTAACGTCACGTAATTACCTGTAGGTTTAACGGTATAAAACCCGATCGCTTTGCCTCCTTGCCACCTTAGTAATACGACATCGAATTCGCCCACCATAGCGTACAACGATTCAAGCTTTTCCGGTCGTGGCGTGTCGAAGTCTGGATAAACAATTTGGCTCAGCGTGTAAAAGAGCACCTTATCACGATCCGCTCGGACCTCCCGCCATTCATCGTCGAGTCGATCACAATAAGTATCGTTAACGTCGATTATCTCATCGTTCAACGTTATAGCTACGAAGTGATCGCCGTCGACGCAGTCTACGCGACGGACATCGCCTTGAATGTTCAAGCTCCGTAGATCGAGCTGGATCGTTCTCGTTTGTGCACATTTCTTGCATCTACGAATCAATCGCGTTAGTGCATCGTATCTCGTTACAACTTTTTTTTTCGGATGAAAGTGCGAGTAAGAATTGTGATAACGAATTTGTGTTTTACAGACAAAAATTGAGAGACAGGCTCGATGAAAAGATCATTATATAATCGACTAGTTTTGACATTGACGACGCGGCAGGCTAATAGGAAATGAGCGACATGAATTCGTAGAAAACAAGTTGATTCATCACCTCGAACATATCATCTTGAGCAGATGGAACGAAGACGCGGGTAACGTCGTGATGAGAGAGAAATATTCGACCAGATCGGCCCACGAAAAAGTGAAACTTATTAACTGATAAGGACAACGACTCAGTTGTCGTTCTTGGACTGCTTTATCGATGATGTACGCACGTGACAAGTGTGGAATTTGCAATTATTACAATGCACGCGCGAAACAGTTCTCAAATTCGATACCAAATCTTTACGTACGCGATTTCACGAATCGATTCTATTAATTTCGTAGCACGAGATAAGTGAATCGACACGTGTTATCTGTGTTCTTAATACTGTGTTCTGAAACGAACTATCGTGGAAACGTGCGTTACGTTTAAATACGTACGAGATATAGGACTCGCGAGATATTTAAAAAATCATATACATTTGTGGGAAGTTAATTACCAGCAGAGAATCAATTGAGGGAGACAATTAGTGCATCTGAAAAGGCTTTATCTGTTTCCTGTGACAGCGAATACATAAATGTGTATTACTTTATCGTTAGATTCTCGCAAGGTTAGTTGAAATTTCCTCTGATGGAAATATTTTGCTGAAAGTACTGTATGAAATCGATAAAAAGTGAAATAAAAGTTATTGAAAAATTACTTAATATGTTTCAAAATAAATCGTAACTTTCCTTATGAAATGTAATACCGTGAAATAGAAAAATTAAATTATACATATAGAAAAGTAATAATGAATTTTTTGAAATATTAGATTATACATATAGATATAAAGTATACTAAATTTCACTGAAATATTGATAAAATAATAATGAGATGGGATCAATTGAGAGAGAATTTCAAATGCATTTTAGTAAAATTTCTATATTTTCAGTAAAATATTCCCATTAGGGTATAATTACGTATTATCTCCGTTCATAATTTTTGCATAATATCGTTGATTATAGGAGTAAATAGGAAATTATTATTATTTTGTGATAAGCGCATCATTCCTAATTGCCCAGCACGCTTGCCAGTGCTGATAAGAGCCGACTGAGTGTACGATTGCACGAAGCCGGTTAAGCGCACGCATCAGGATCACACGTAATCTTGTCTGTAAGTACACGAGGAATGCAGCGGCATTCGTTCGTCGTTATCGGGAGACGAAGAATCGTATTTTTGTGCTCTTCGTTATAGATGGGAGAGTGAACTGTATTACCACAGACTTCTGCATGATTTTTCGCAACACGATATTATTTATAATCGACGAGTATATATATTCCTTGGACTGGCCATTTGCGATTGTCTTCGCGTGAACTTTAAAATCTTGTAAGACAGCAACAGATATTAATTTCTTCGTTAAGTGTCTAGATGTAAATAAATTTCAGGGTGATTTCTGCTTGCAATTTGGGAAAAAAAAGTTCGTATCGCGCTGGGTGAAGAGCATATATAGGATGAGGATCGAGAACAGAAATCTGCCTTATTGAAGCATTCCCATCGCATGATTTATCATTCGGTTTAAAAAAGAAATCCTAAATTCATCATGAGTGATCAGATTAGGAGGCAACGCAGTGGTGTAACTATAATCGCGATTGCAATCGCGCGATGGTGATCGGCGGATCGCGCTTTTCTTTCGCCCGCCCTCTCCAAGACGCGAGCGTGCACACGTCTGTCATTCTATTGCAGATAACGCTGACACGCATCGCATTTCTCGTTGAGAGACGCGCTTTGATAGCGGCGATAGGATGGAGCGTGTGTCACGCGTCGTCCACCTATATACGCCCGCGTGCGCGTCGCGTCGCGCAGTCGGAGTCGGAGTCGGAGTCGTACGTCGGTCTCGGTGGACTGGACTCGGTAGAGTCGCTCGGTGGTGCACGCCAGCGCGTTGAGAGCTGAGGTCGTCAACTCTTCAGGGCCCATCGATCGTGACGTGCCCTGGACTGTGCCCTGACGTTGGGACTGTTGGGACAGCGCGCGCGGGTTCCATCAGCTGGTGTAGTGTCGCGCGTCAGCTGGGCGACGCGGGCGGGACGTGGGACCAGGCAGGACGAGCGCTTGTCCCGATGTCTTCGTCGCGGCTCGGTGAACACCAGCGATTCGACAACGAGACGAGCCTGCCGCTCGACCAGGAGATCACCAATGGCTCGAGCCGACGTAAGTCCGCCCGCGGCATTCCCCGTCGCCCCAGATCCGTCTAGATTTCCTGTCGATAATGTGCCTGCGTTACGAAATGGCTGCGACGTTGCGAACCGCGCACCGCTGACAGGAAGGATATTTGCCTTTGACAGTCTCTTTCTCGAACGGGACAAGTCGTGATTCTACTCGGAGACTCTTCGTCGACAACGTGTAGTCACGTAGAAATAGCTTCTCTCTCCAGCAGATGCGCCAAACTATGTTTTATTAATTTTATTAACGTGTGAAAGAGTAATTTAGCGCAGTATCTATTTATCGAGAAACTTTTATGACTTCTTAAAGGTACGTTATGGTCATTGAGATATGCTGCGTATTTTCTTCTTGCAGAATATGGCTCCATGCTGTCCTCGCCTTCTTCGGAGAGTCATGTGAGGTCGTCGTTTGACAATGCTAATAACGCTAATCAATTGAATTATAAGTACGAAGCGGGTGAAACGAAGAGTGGAAGTATGACTGACAATGATACCAATGATATCGCAGGCTTCACCACGCACGACGCGAACCTGCATTGGGAAATGAACTATCACGAAGCTGCAATATTTTTAGAGGTAACTACGTATTGATCGTAGAAGCCTATCTAAAATAATAATAGCTATTAGAACGTAGAAATACATCACAAATACGCAAGCGGAAGATTGAATGCCCAATTATTTTTTTCAAGGATATCTATTGTTCTATGGTACATACGTTCCGCAGCACTATTACGTACATAATGTATGTTATGTAATATATACAGATGTATAGTCTGTTGTTCCTCACATTTTAAGCATTGGGTGCATTCCGTTTCATGCATGATGTGTACATAATGCATGATTTATCCTTGTTTAACATTGGATGAACAACAAGGATAAATGATGCACTGTGCGCATCATGCGTGAAACGGAATGTACCCATTGAATGATCAAACAATACTGCATCGTGTGTTATGCGAGAACTGCAGCCCATTGATTACTAAGAGTAATGTATGATTATCATACTCTTTATTATTGTCATCAAAGCGGATTATTCTTTCAGGAAGGTAGAAACAATGAGAAATTCGATTCTCATCCAAGGCATCCTGAAGATTTGCCGGCATATCTCTTAGTCCATAACAGTTGGTACAATGGATTGGATTTACTGGCTTCGTTAATCCTGCTGTCTCTGGCATTCGTAGAGGAACCTGCCTTGCCATTATTCAAAGTACGTCATGCATGGATAAACGGCGTACCAGTTTCTTTCACCGATATCTTTCATATATATCAGCTTTGCTGTAGGTACCAGTGTGGGCACATGGCTCGGTAGAATTACTTGAGTTAATTACTATCGGCGTGCAGTTGGCTTTGAAGCTGAGATGGACTGGATGGGCACCTATGTTAAGACACAAACGTACAATGTTGAAGGTAAACGATATCCCTCACTCGAAATATTTCTCCGTAAACTTTTTATTACAAATAGAATAAAAATGCAGCGTCATAGTTCGACAACGTATTTACAGAAGGTACGCGATGGTTGGAAAAATTATTATTTCAGATTAATCAGATTATTTGTATGATCAGATTACGCGAGTAGTTGTTCGTTCGTACACTTGTAACTGATAATTATTATGCAACAATATATAAGAGTATCAGACAGTAATCGTATATTTATTAACGATCAACGACCGCATTGTCGTTGATAATCCGGATGTGTAATGAGTACTGAGTACTGCAACGAATATGTAATGACTTATTAGCTTACTTACATAATGAGTTTTTGAATTAGTGCAATGTCGGACGCGTCGCGATATTCTTCATGAAATTCAAATGAATGGGGAATGACGTACGATTTGAAATGAAAAACCTGACTGTGCCAGGTTGTTGACTTTCTTCGGATACTTTCATTCATATCGATTTCTGTTTCAGTGCATCACGTTAGCAATCATGTTTCTCGAAGCTATGACAGTCCTGGTACGGCAATCGTCACATTTCCGCGTGACCCGCGCCCTAAGACCCATCTTTCTAATAGACACAAAATATTGCGGCGGCGTAAGAAGATTTATAAGGCAAATACTTCTCACCCTACCACCCATCCTGGATATGTTGGGACTTCTTTTCTTCTTGATTATTGTGTATACTGTGCTGGGTTATTACATGTTCAGTGAAATGAACAGAAATTTCTCCACAATGCAAGACAGCTTCGTCAGCCTGTTCGTTCTTCTTACCACTGCCAAGTAAGTAGATACAATCTGACATAATTTAATGTTTAACCATGTAATTTATTGATAACGCAATTTGCAGCTTTCCAGATGTAATGATGCCGTCGTATTCCCAAAATAAGTGGTACGCGATATACTTTGTTTCTTATTTATGTACCATGCTGTACGTGATGATGAATTTAATGCTGGCTGTGGTAAACGAGACGTTTACGTCTCGCGAGCGCGACAAGTTCAAGAAGCTATTTCTGCATAAGAGGAAGGCTTGTCAGCACTCTTTCAGGCTTTTGGTTTCCAAGCAGGACCCTGACAAGATGCGATTCCGTCAGTTCGAGGGTTTGATGCGGTACTATGCTCCGAATAAATGTGCGTATTCAAGATTATATACATATATAACTTTAGATCTGTTTTTGTATTGAATAAGTACGTATACAACTTAAATTTCATGCCATATGAAACTCAAAAGGTAAAAAAGTGATTTTATACCTGCAATAACAATTAACATTATCTGCTTTATAGCTACGCGAGACATTGTTTTAATGTTTTGTCATATGAATGCATCGGGAAGTGGCGCTTTAAATTCCGAGGAATTTTTGTCAATTTATGATGCTAATACGCTTCAATGGGACTTGCGATACTCTAACATACCATGGTACCGTACTGCATGGTGGCCTCTGCAAACGCTGTCCACAGGCGCCCATACTGTTATCAAGTGGTCGTATTTTGAAACTTTGGTGTGTAAGTAAATGATGCATGTACATGATTATACATATGTGAGAAAGCTTTGTATTTCTCTTTATTCGTAATTTTGCAGGTATGATTATTATCGGTAATTGCATCGCCATGGTAATAAGAATCCTTGAACCGAGTAACAGTCTTGAAGAATCGGCGCATAAATTTGCCGCGTGTTGGGACACTGTGCTGTTCGCGGGACGTGAGTGAAAATCTTTTAAAATTAAAACATCTTAAAATGGAAGAATCTACGATTGTAATATGCAAATAAATTTTTACAGTTTTCATGGCCGAGGCACTGGCGAAGACATTAGCTCTTGGTATTAGATATTACCTGAGCTCTGGATGGAATCTTTTCGATTTCGGAACATCAGTAATGATCCTTGTCGCTGGGTGTGCTCTCAACTTATTCCCATCGGCTACATTTCTGGTTCTGTTCCGACCTCTCGGAACGCTAAGATTGTTTAAGATCAAGAAACGCTACCGAGACGTTTTCGGCACTCTCGTAATTCTGTTCCCCCAGATGTGTTCGACAGCGATCGTCATGCTGGTCTTGTATTACTTTTTCGCGATTATTGGAATGGAACTGTTTGCCGGATATGATATGCGTAATTGCTGCAAGTTAGTACCAAATCAATTATGATAATTAAATATAAATTTTTTTTCTGAACTTTTTATATATGTATAATATATTGTCTGATTTTTTTTTAATATTCTTAAATATTTTTTAAATAGGAATACGACCGTTGAAGATTTCTATGAATATTCAGTCAATGGCAGCTCGGCTTTGGGATATTACTATCTCAATACTTTCGACAATCTCATAGCGAGTGGCACTACACTTTTCGAATTAACAGTCGTTAATAATTGGTTTATACAAATGAATGCATACGCATTTACCGTGGGCATGTACACAAGAATGTATTTCATGATATTTTATCTGGTGACCATGATCGTATTGACTATTGTGGTATCCAGTTTCCTGGAAGCTTTTCGATTTAGGATTCAGTATAAAAAATCAACTTCAAAACATGACGGTAATAAATATATATTTGAGCTATAGAGATATGTTTTGTTTCATAATTTTTATATGTTTTTGTATATATTTTTTATTTTTTAGAGGAAAAAATGCTGCATGAAGAGGTGGAATTAAAATGGGATGAATTGCAATGCATAATCGAAGATTTTCAAACTCTGGAAAATTTGCGCAACTCTCTAGTTGTCGGAGGAAGCACTCTCTTCATTGGTTCACGGCCGCGAACACGGGAGGTTTTACAGAGAAAGATGTACACACATGAAATAAACGAATGGATAGCCGAAGCAAAGTCCGAAGAAAAGCAACTTGTACCTAATGCAACATGTAACGTAGAAGAGGGGAGCGGTGACGGTAGCTCCGATACCGATCATCTTGTGCTAAACGGCAATTTGCGTCATCAGCAAAACAATAGTATATCTACTCGTTAAAATCGGTGACGTAACTTAGACTGTATTCTGAAAATTAATTTATATAATTCTCGCTTACACTCGTGTAAGTGCATTTATCATTTAATAACGTATCTCGCTCAAGTGTTAGCGAATATATTTTGATATAGTAGGGAAAGATAATGTGTTATATATTACATCCTAGATCTTCTATAAGTGATCAAATTCTAGAAGATAGGATTAAGAAATTTTAATACAAACGAATGACTTCCTTTATAATTTTGATATTACGAACTAGTCATGAACATTAGAAAAAGATTTCATTTTTAGGAAATAATTCAATAAAATGATCATTTTCTTGAACTCACATTGACGTGCATGTTGCAGTTTCATAGTGTGTATAATATAATAATTCATGCAGCAAATTTAAATATACTTTGACACTAATTAATATGAGGTATATTCCAAAGAACAATCTCGTACATCGGATCATATCATTTTGATATCACTTTAATGCGAGAGATAAGCGATGATGTTTCCATTATTTTATCGCAAAGCTTTGACTAAGGTAAATCATTAGAGCGGGTTTGAGGACAGCGCGGGATCCGGAGCAGGATGATCTTGCTTATATTTATTTATTTTCCTTGTAAATGAACGAAATTTCAATCTGCAGAATTTAACATGTAAAAAAAATGAAGCAAATATCCTTTCACTCCGGGTCGGCTTTGATTTGCGTATCACACAAATACGACATATCTAATATTGTTACGTATTATTAGCGCGAAAGAATATTTTAATATTTTTCCATTTTCAATGTAACAATCCATGTATTTATTTAACGAATACGTGCTTTATTATCCTTGTTAAATGTACAGAATATATTATAGATTATATAAAATTGTATTTTTTTCCTCGTTCTCTTCCACCAGGGAGATACCATCGTAATTAAATTATTTTAATATATTCATATTTAGTTACTAATATATATATATATATATATATATATATATATATATAAGTTGTTTATTTTAATCTATTTTAAATTAATCTTCAATAATCACTCCGCTGCAACCTAGACTGGTCATCGTGACTTCGAAACCTACTTCCTCTAACTGTTTTGTGAAAATTTTGATAGATCCGTTGTCAGCGTCCTTTGGCAGTAAAATGTATGCACATCCACCTCCACCTGCACCCGTGAGCTTCCCCGCATATGAATGTGTCATTGCCAATGTACAAATCATCTCTAACTTCGGATGTGACACGTTCAATGCGGTTAGTAATGCTTGGTTCATGTGAACGAAACGCTACAAAATGTACACCAAAAGATAGCTACAATTTCCAGCGGACGATTATACATGTGAGTCTTAAAAATATGTAACAAAATAATATATTGAAATTCACAAAAATGAGACTTACCGTTAACGTCGTGTGCCGATC